>NC_141888.1:27523506-28126967 GCF_030686135.1 Camelina sativa | reverse complement strand
TGTCATTCAAATGCATGCATATATTTAATTATTTATTATAAAAGTAAAAACATTAATTAGTTGTTTAGTTTTAAGAAAAAAATGCATTAAATGCATTAAATACAATAAATCTTTTGTTATACAAGAAAAAATCCTACAACATCATCCTTTTTTTTTGGGCTAAACAACATCATCCTTTATGATACAATCAAAAGTATAAAGAGATGAGAGTTAGAAATAATCTTCAACACTTAAAAGACACTTAAACACTTCTGTGACATATGGACAGCAGCGTATTTGTCATTGGATGCTATATGGTCATAACTTTTATATAGATTTTTTAACTATCTAGCTAAATTAAATTATAAATATAATAAATTTATGAAGTCTAAATTATGATTATGAATATTAATATGATAAAGTTATCTAACTAAATTAAAAATAGGGGTAAAACCTAGATGGTCTAATTAAGTCTCTCTCATCTGCAGCATCACATCATCAACAGTCTCTAAAAAAAAGGTTTGATCACGATCAGTCCGTCAAAAACATGAATTCCTATGACGATTACACCGGTATGATCACTATCTATCTCTTCCACAAAATATTGTGTCGAGGTTGTGTGTTTCTTGGTAAACTGTATAGATCTAGATATTTTTGCTGGGATTTGAATTGAATTTGTGATTAGTCTGATTTAGTCGGTTTTGAGTTTCATCATATCGATTTTGTAATAAGTAAACAAGCGGATATAATCAATGTCATACAAAATTAATGGATATACCAAGTTCATCTGATCGATTTTAATAGTAACATGATCATACGATCTGATGTTTGTTTTGTTTTGGCAAAAAATTGGCAGGGGCTAAGACATGCGTCTTCTGGGACATTGAGGATTGTCCGCTCCCTGATGGTCTCAATGCTGTTGATGCTACGAACAACATTCGAAACGCCCTCAAGTCTGCGTGTTTTAAGGGTGAGGTGTCAATCATTGCTTTTGGTGATATAAAGAAGTACCTTGTTGGTCTAAAATCAAACAAAGAAATCAAGTTCAATCAGATCCCTCAAGGAGATTTACGTGCGAGACGTGGAGCTATTTGTGATAGCTTACTTTCCTGGGTTATGAATAATGATCGGACAAATTTGATGATAATCATTGGAGATATTACAGAGAACATTTCATTGCGCATGTTTCTTCATGGTCTGGTTGAGAAGGGTTTCAATCTTCTCATCTCACAGTCTCCTTCAAACAGGTCAATACCCATGCACCATTCTGTGTTTACCGAGTGGCTTTGGCCTGACCTAGGTCTTGGAAAAGATCATATCTACAAAAGGGGAGACCCAGTACAACGAATGTCACCGAAGATTATCGACTATGCATCTTTCGTATGTTAATATTTTATATCATCTCTTCCATATATATATATATATATATATTGGTTTAGTAAATGTGTAAAAGTTTATAATGAGAAACTTTGACTTTTTTTATTTACACATACTGTATAAAGTTGATTTGTCTATTTAACAAGTAACAACTACATAAAAATGGCCAAATTTGAGAGTCTGACTTCACGTGGATGAAGTGTTTAAAAGCTACAAAACTTAAAAAATACGCAAATTGCATTTTCTATGGCTTTTCTTTTGTCAACACTGCATAATGAATTGTTTTGCTATGTTTATGTTTTGCCTTCAAATAGTTAAATATCAGTTGTTCAAATGACACCATTTTACGGTTTTTGCCAAAAAAAAAGCAGATACTAATAAAACGAATATTTCGATTACAAAAAAAAAAATTAAATGTAGTTGGTACATCCAAAGTCCAAGCTTTAACTTTTCAACTGCATGACAGACATTTTGAATTCAACTTTTTTTCTTATCTGAACCGACCTCTTTAATAGGAAAAATGTCAATTAAATCATGAACTTACACAAAAACGCCAATTAAACTCTGAACTTTTCTTAAGGCCATTTAAATCATCTAATTGCGTTGCCAAATCTAATTAAACATCACATTTTATTTTAAACACCGAAATCGCGTAAAATTGGGTAACAGAGCAATTAACCTCCGTTTAACACCCGTTAACGTCTGTTAGAGCAACCCGTTATAATAAAAAAAAGAACTCGAAATCCCCAAATTATTTCGATCTCTAACACTAATTTCACAAACCCAAATCATTTCACAAAACCCTGTTTTCGATTCGATGCCGAAAGTAAAAAACAAGGGTGTGATTTCGTTTGTTGGAGAAAGAGTTAAAGATCCACCGCGAGACAAATCAAATAGTCTAATTATGTATGAAGCTCCAGAGGTTGAGGTAATCAGAGGAGTTGGAGCTGTAGAGGTTGTGGTTAGAGAAGGATTTGGTGCTTCGGACGCTGAGGTCGAAGGAGTCGGAGCTATAGAGGTTGAGGTCAGAGAAGGATTTGGTGCTTCGGAGGCTGAGGTCGAAGGAGTCGGAGCTGTAGAGGTTGAGGTAATCGAAGGAGTTGGAGCTTCGGAGGCTGAGGTCGAAAGAGTTGGAGCTGTAGAGGTTGAGGTCAGAGAAGGATTTGGTGCTCAAGAAGTTGTATCAGAGGCTGTTGTTGCCGGAGATAATGGTCAAGCTAAAAAACGGCATCGCAAACGGAAAAAAGAAGCGGTGAAGAGGAGGCTATTGAGCCTGAAGTGGAGCATGAAGTGGAGCACGACAGTGAAGATGACTGTGTGGTGTATGATGATGACGACTTCGATGATGTTGATGATGGAGCTGGTGGTGAAGATAATGAAATGCAAGGTGGTGAAGATAACGAAATGCAGGGTATGGAAGAAGATGTTAACGCAAATATTGCAGACAACTTCTCAGAGGCTGTTAGAGGAATAGAAGATGGTTCTGATTCTGACAGCGGTGATGATATATGGGATGATGACAAAATTCCAGATCCTTTGTCATCTCATGACGAAGAAGAGGTCCAAGACAAAGAAGATGGAGGTCTTAGAGATGTTGACGATCCAGAGGGTTTGTTAGCAATGGAGAAAACGTACAACTCTCCTGAAGAATTCAAGCTTGCATTGTTGATGTATTCATTGAAGAAAAGGTACGATATTAAACTCTATAGGTCTCAAGCTTTGATAGTTGGTGCGAAGTGTTGTTATGTGGATGATGATGGTTTGAGATGTCCTTGGAGAGTTTATTGTTCATATGAGAAGAGGAAGCATAAGATGTAGATAAAAGTATATGTCAGTGAGCATATATGTGTGAGGTCAGGCTATTCGAAGATGTTGAATCGGTCTACAATTGCTTTTTTGTTTGAGGAAAGGCTGAGATTGAATCCAAAGATTACTAAATACGAGATGGCTGCTGAGATACAAAGAGAGTATAAGTTGGAGGTGACTCTAGACCAATGTGCAAAGGCAAAGACTAAAGTTATGAAAGCAAAAAGAGCTAGTCATGAATCCCAGTTTGCGCTTATATGGGATTATCAAGCAGAGGTTTTGCAGCAAAACAAAGAGTCCGAATTTGAGATTGAGACAATCCCAGGGCCAGTAGTTGGAAGCAAGCAGAGGTTCTTTAGGTTATATATTTGTTTTAAATCACAGAAAGAATCTTGGAAAGAAACATGTAGACCTATCATAGGATTGGATGGAGTATTCCTAAAGTGGGATATAAAAGGTCATGTTCTAGCTGCTGTTGTTAGAGATGGAGATAATAGGATTCTTCCTCTTGCTTGGGCAGTTGTAGAAATAGAAAATGATGATAATTGGGATTGGTTTGTGAGACATCTTGCTGTAAGTTTGGGTCTTCATACAATGAGGAATATCGCCCTCATTTCAGATAAACAATCGGTGAGTCTACTAAGAGTATATTTAAAGTGTTATGTATACTATACAATCTGTGATAGGTCTAAAAAATGTTACTTTTTCAGGGCTTGGTCAAAGCTATCCATAGCATTCTGCCACATGCTGAGCATCAACAGTGTGCTAAACACATAATGGAGAATTGGAAAAAGACAGTCACGATCAACAACTACAACGGCTTTTTTTGGAAAATAGCACGCAGCTACACCACATGAGAGTTTAATGATCGTATGGCAGAACTAAAGGCTTACAATCCTCAAGCTTACGCATCCCTGCAGCTTACTAATCCAATTACCTGGAGCAGAGCTTTCTTTAGGATTGATACTCTATGCAATGACAACCTCAACAATCTGAGTGAGTCTTTTAATATAACTATAAGATAGGAAAGGAAAAAGCCTTTATTGGATATGCTAGAGGACATAAAGAGGCAATGCATGGTCAGAAATGCAAAGCGCTTTGTCATAGCTGACCGGATGAAGACACGGTTCACAAAGAGAGCTAATGCGGAGATTGAAAAAATGATAGCTGGGGCAGCAGCTTGCAGAGATATATGGCCAGACACAACATTCATGAGGTATATCAGAATGGTGTTGGCTATAGTGTTGATATGAATGAGAGAACTTGTGGTTGCAGGAAGTGGCAAATGGTTGGAATCCCTTGTGTTCATGCTGCATGTGTGATAATAGGAAAGAGAGAAAAGGTGGAGGATTATGTTAATGCTTGTTACACAAGGATAAGGTGGAGAGAGACATACATGTCCAAGGGATGCAATTGTGGCCTAGATTGAATAGGCTGGCTGTATTTCCACCACCATGGAGAAGAGAGAACCCAGGAAGGCCGTCTAACTATGCTAGGAGGAAAAGAAGAAATGAATCTTCATCTTCGTCAAATAAGATGTCACTGGAAAAGAGAGTCATGACATGCTCTAACTGCTTCCAACAAGGGCACAACAAGCATGACTGCAAAAATCCTACTGTTGTTGCTAGTGTACCAAAGAGACCAAGAGGTCGATCAAGGAAAAACCAAGAACCACAAGCTCACCAAGGATCCCAAGGACCAGCTGTTGGGTCACAAGCTCAGCAAGGATCCCAAGGACCAGCGGTTGGGTCACAAGCTCAGCAAGGATCCCAAGGACCAGCGATTGGGTCACAAGCTCAACAAGGATCCCAAGGACCAGCAGTTGGGTCACAAGCTCAACAAGGATCCCAAGGATCAGCTGTTGGGTCACAAGGACAAGATGAGCAAGGACTTGGTCGATTTTCATCATGGTTTGAGTGTTCCTCCTAGAATACCTTTATGAATGAATCGTTACTTTGTTTGGTTTGAGTGTTCATGAATGCTTTGTTGTTGTGTGGACCAAATGTTTTTCATTAGGTTTGTTTGTTTTTTGTCTTCTTTGGTTCAGTGTGTTGAACGTGGATCAATATTATGGTTCAGCTAGTTGTGTGGACCAAATGTTTTTCATTATGAATGATTTTTGTTTTCTACCTCTCTTTTGTTTTGCGTTTAACTCATAACCAAACCAAATTTTTTCATTACCAAAGACACAACAAAGACACAACAAAGATACAACCGATGATCCAACACCAAAGACAGAACACAAAGACACTAGTAATCAAGAACAAATGTTCCTTTTGAGGTTTTACACATTAGAATTACAATTACAATGACAATTATAGTAACACAAAGGCATACCAAGCACAATATCATCAATTTCCATTTCTTAAGTTCTCTTTTGCTCCACATTGCATCTTCCTTCAATTCTTCAATCCGAGTCTTTAACCCATCAATTTCTACAGCAACCTCAGATCTTGCATTGCTTATCTCATTGTTAATTATGGAGATTTTTGGTAATGCTTCTACAACCTCTTCGTACACACCTTCTTCCACCCACTTAAACAAATGCTCCTACAATCGTAAATTGATAAACTATTATCAACAAATCTAGAAAACACATATTCATAACAAAATTAGTTACTTACATCTCCTCTGGTTGGACATTGAAAGTAAGGTCTTCCTGGGTTTTGCTTCGTACATGATGTGTAGATGGCAGCATCTAAGCCGCAATGACACTTTGACGGAAAACCATGGCAACCCCGTCCTCTGTTCTCACAACTTGATAGTCCAAAATTGCAACTCATATCTGAAAATAGTGAAGAAGAGAAGGTGAAGAGAAGGTGAAGAGAAGATGATGCAAAATCGATTTAGGGATTGTCCAATTTGAATTTGGGGATTGGGTTTTGCGTTTGAATAAGATGAACAAAACGACGTCGTTTTATCCTTACGGGTTGCTCTAACAGACGTGAACGAACGTTAAACGAAATTTAATTGCTCTGTTACCCAATTTTACGCGATGTGTATTTTGGCGTTTAAAATAAAATGTGATGTTTAATTAGATTTGGCAACGCAATTAGATGATTTAAATGGCCTTAGGGAAAGTTCAGGGTTTAATTGGCGTTTTTGTGTAAGTTCATGATATAATTGACATTTTCCCCCCTCTTTAATAGACATTTTGAATTCAACTGCATAAAAGACATTTTGAATTCAATAGAATCCTCAATCCTATTAGTTTTGTTTTGGCAAAAAATATGGCAGTGGCTAAGACATGCGTCTTATGGGATATTGAGGATTGTCCGCTCCCTGATGGTCTCAATGCTGTTGATGCTACGAACAACATTCGAAACGCCCTCAAGTCTACGTGTTTTAAGGGTGAAGTGTCAATCATTGCTTTTGGGGATATAAAGAAGTACCTTGTTGGTCTAAAATCAAATAAAGAAATCAAGTTCAATCAGATCTCTCAAGGAGATTTACGTGCGAAACGTGGAGCTATTTGTGATAGCTTAAATATTGTAAATTAGTTTAATTTTTTTTTATTAAGTAAACTAGGATGTTGGGCCGTGCGTTACCGCACGGGAAAGTGAAAACTTGAAATGACTAACATTGTTAATTTCACATTTCGAGTGAAAATTTTATGATAATTTTTTAACTATAATATAAAGTCATAAATAATGACTAAGATGAATTAACCAAATTAGTTAAATAAAATATTTGTTGTATATATAAAAATAAAAAATCGATTCAGTGACAATAAGAGAATAATGTTAATGATATAAAAATCTAGGCTTATTGAATCATACTCTAATAATCAATTTTGAAAGATATTCACATAAAAATAAAATTTAACTCATTGTTCTATTGAAATTTATAAAAAAATAATAAGAGAATCAATGAGAAAGAGCTCATAGCTGCAACTGCAACCGCAACCAACCAAATTGATTAAAAAGATAAAGGGTGAATTACTAAAATGTTACTCATTTTAGGTAATATTACCAGAATCTACAAAAAACTTTTTTATTACTAGAATGTTTCGGGTATTTTCAGAATACCCAGCGTGCCCCTGTTTTATGTTACCGGAAAAAACGTTATTACAAAAATGCCATTGCCACGTCAGACGCCACGTCAGAAATCGCTGACGTGTACCATAACTCAGCCGTAACGCGACACAGAGTATGTTGCGGCTGAATTATAGGTATGTTGCGGCTGAGTTACTCAAAAAAACATTTAAGTAAGAGCGGACGGCTGACTTATGAAAATCTGGCTGAGTTACGCTTATAAGTCAGCCAAGAGTTATGGCTGACTTATTAAATTTGGCTGAGTTATGCGCATAACTCAGCTGTAGTAATGGCTGAGTTTTCACCTGATGGTTGAGTTGTCAAGATTTTGGCTGAGTTATCGCTACGACACAGTTGAGTTGTCAAAATTTTGACTGAGTTATCACAACGACACGGCTGAGTTGCCATTTTCCGACTGGCTGAGTTATGAAAAATGGCTGACTTATGAGATGTAGTTACGGCTGAGTTATGGTGAAAAAACTATAACTCAGCCGTAATAGGCTGACTTATCCACAAGTCAGCCGTTTGACGGCTGACTTATTGGCAAAAGATTAATTACTAGAATGTTTTTCAGTTACGGCTGACTTATCAAACGATACGGCTGAGTTACATATTTTCAGTTCATGAAGCGGCTGAGTTTGGCAGCAATTTTTTTGCTTTTTAATTACTGTAATGTTTTTCGTGTTGTGGCTGAGTTTTAGTTAGGCTGAGTTATGGTATTGTTTCATGGCTGATTTGCCACGTCGGATGCAGCATCCATGTCAGCATTCCATGTCATCATCTTTTTCTCCGGAAATACGAAACGTCGTTCGACTCTGGTTCTTCAACTGGTTAATAAGTGAACTATTTTTCCTTCTTATTCACCTTGTTCTTCTACTTCTTCTTCACTTTCTTCTTCACACCTTGTTCTTCTACTTTTGTTCTTCTCCACCTTGTTCTTCATTATATTTCATGGATCCAGTGCCGGTACTAGTTGTGTCCGGTAATTGGATAAAGACACAGAGATATGTATTTAACTCCGACGAGAGAGGGTGTATAGTTGTGCAGATAGATGGAGGCACAACATACGACAAGCTTGTTAAGTTTGTTCTTGAAGACTACGGATTGGACTCGTTTAGACATGAGCTAAAGCTGAGCTACATGTTCTCGAACAGGGCAATGAAACATATGGCGCATGATACTCCACCAGTTTTTGTCTCCAATGATCGACAGTTGCAATGTTTTTTGGGTCTATGGAAAACCGATCAGCTACGTCTCTGTGTAGAGTTTTCGGCGAAAGAGTCTACAGAAACTAGTGGAGCTAGAGGAAGTATGATTCGGCGAAGCAGAGACTCGAAAGCAGAATCTACCCCCGAAGTGTGCGGTGGGGGATTTGAAGGCACTTGTTTTGAGTATGGTAAGATTGTTGACAAAGAAAACGAAGAAGAAGCTGTTGAAGTAGCATCTGACGAAGAAGAAGACGATGAATTTTCAACCCGATTTGATGTTTTCGACGACTCCGATGGTGAGTCATCTGATGACGAGAAGTTTTCTGTATTGGGCGAGCCTCAGAGTACAGTGGAAGACCCACCTACTCCGCCTCCTCAGAAGAAAGCTCATAGAGATGATAACTTTGCCGGATCGAAGATGAATCCGAAGGCTATTAGGTTGGAGGTGTCAACGCTAAAAATTGCTGTAGGACAACGATATAGTAGCAAAAAGCAGTTCAGGAATCACGTGAAACTTATTTCGGTTAGGGATGGATTTGATTTTAATGTACCAGTCTCAAATCCGAGACAAGTGGTTTTTAGGTGTTGGGTTAAAGGATGTATTTGGAGAGTTCGTGCATCTGTACAAGGGGATGACCCGGATTTTCATGTTCGTGTATACGATTCGGAACACACATGTTCTGTGACGGAACGTTCTATTAGATGCCGTCAACCAACAGCTGATGTACTGGCAGGTCTTTACAGGGACTATCTTGGTGATCTTGGTCCGGATGTTAAACCTAAAAGTGTCGGAGTCATTTTCAATAAGCAATTTAGTCTAAAGGTAATTACTATGTTTCGACTGACTTATTGATAATAATGGTTGAGTTATAGGTATGTATAGGCTGAGTTAATTATTGATAACAATGGCTGAGTCTGATTTATTAATTTGTTGGTGTCGACAGATGGGTTATTGGAAGGCATATCGAACGCTGCTGAATGCAAGGCAGATCCATCAAGGAACTCCTGAGGAAAGTTTTAGCGAGTTGCCTTCTTACATATTCAAGTTAAAAAGGGAAAATCCGGGTACAGTCACGCGTCTTCAAATAGGTGATGAAGATAGATTCAAATATGTTTTTATTGCTTTTGGTGCGAGTATTGCTGGGTTTGCTTTCATGCGCAAAGTTGTTGTTGTCGAGGGAACGTTTCTCCATGGTAGTTACAAAGGGACACTTCTAACAGCCCTAGCTCAGGATGGTAACTTTCAAATTTTCCCATTAGCTTTCGCTGTTGTTGACACTGAAAATGATGAGTCTTGGCGATGGTTCTTTACACAACTCAAAGTTGCCATTCCAGACGAAAAGGATCTTGCGGTAATCTCCGACAGACATCAGTCAATAGGGAAAGCGATTCGTCAAGTGTATCCGTTGGCTTCACGTGGAATTTGCACTTACCATTTGTATAAGAACATCTTGGTGAAGTTCAAAGGAAAACATTTGTTCCCTCTGGTGAAAAAAGCGGCAAAGTGTTTTAGGCTAACTGATTTTAATGAGGCTTTCAATGAGATTGAAGCACGTCATCCCGAACTACATGGATACCTCCAACGAGCTGGTGTCCGAATGTGGGCGCGTGTTCATTTCCCGGGTGAAAGGTACAATTTAATGACAACGAATATTGCAGAATCAATGAACCATGCACTGTCAAATGCTAGAAGTCTTCCCATAGTTCAACTTCTAGAATCGATACGGGATATGATGACCAGATGGTTTTCTGAACGGAGAGAGGATGCAAAATCGCAGCAAACAACGCTCACTCGAGGTGTTGAGAAACTATTACAGGTAATTTTACATAAGTCAGTCGTCAATGTTGATAACTCAGCCGTAACAGTTACCATATCTCTGCCGTAATTGTTTCCTTATCTCAGCCATTACCATTATAGTTTCCATAACTCAGCCATTGTTGTTTCAATAACTCAGCCATAATTGTTTTCATAACTCAGCCTAAAGCGTTTTGTTTTTTGTTCTACTCCCTTATAGGACCGTGTCACCGGAGCAAGACTTATGGAGGTACAAACGATTGATGCTGTACGTGTTCAAGTGAAATATGGATCATCTTTGCATGTTGTAAATTTAGAAATAAAAAGTTGCACATGCCGTCGTTTCGACCACGAGAAAATACCATGCATCCATGCAATCGCAGCTGCAGAGCATATAGATGTGTCTCGTATATCCATGTGCGATACGAAATTTAGGAGTGTCGATTTGGTTAACGGATGGGCTGGTTCAATCATGCCTCCAGATGAATCATTCCCTGCTCCTGAAATTGTGGATAATCAGAAGTGCTTGCCTCCGATTGTTGTGAACCAGCCAGGAAGACCAAAGAAGCGTAGGATTAAATCATCTTTGGAAGTTGCCACTGAAAATAAACGCCCTAGGAAGCAACACGCATGTTCGCGATGTAAGCAAGTTGGGCACAATGCGAAAACTTGTGCTCTATAGTTTATATTGTGTTATTACTCATCTGTCAAAGTATTATTACTTTGTGGTATTATTTTGTGGTATTACTCATCTGTCAAAGTATTATTATTTTGTGGTATAACTCATCTGTCAAGTAGTATAACTCTGCCATAACACACTATAACTCAGCCATAACACACTATAACTCAGCCATCACATGAATCGACGATATATTTCGTCCTGTATCATGATAACTCAGTCGTAATAAACTATAACTCAGCCATATAATCAGTCGTATAAATCAGTCGTTTGATTGTTTCTTTGATAACTCAGTCATGACATGAATCGACTATATATTTCGTTTTCCCGTAAAAGCTATAACTCAGCCGTAAATTTTATAACTCAGCCATGACATTAAACTTCACTAAAATCGTTTTGATTAGTTTCCATTACACTTCATCCAAACAACAACAAAAAATATATATAATAACAACGCCTAAACGAGAGAACTCTGGTCGGGGGAGCCCGATCGAAAAGTTTCGCCACCAACTCTCTAGCGTTCTGGACGGTCCTGCAATCGCAGAACGGGAGCTGGGCCAGATATGTCAGTCTCCAATGGTTCCTCCACTGCGAGTTCGTTCACCGCAATTCGACAGAAATCTCGTACCCGTTGTAAGGCCTCTAGCCTTTCGATTGGCAATCCGGAGCCTCTGGACATCATGTCCTCTATAAAGGCACATGGGCCTTCAAGAAGATGGCGCTCGCGGAAGGCTTCACCCGACGACTCCAGGAAATTGACGTATCGGATTAACCTAGTCAAGCAAGCTCGATAGGCCCAGACATCCGTCACGAACGGGAAGGCGGTTTCCCTCAGGGGTTCGCGATCGCCTTTCTGGAGATCGGGTACATCCATCTGATCGACCAGTTCTTTGCACGCCTTGTGCTCATCAAGTAGACGGACCATTCGCCAGTGTGCCAAGAAGTAACCTTCGACGATAAGGTCTTCCAGGACTAGAATGGTTCCCTCTAAACGGTAAAAACGATGGAGCTGGTCAAGTTTCAGCCGAAGCGCCCGAATATACGCGCCCATCCTCTTTCGTCGAGCTCGGTACTCTCGGAGTTCTAGCTGAAGGGGATACACACCGGGGTCGACAGTATTTGAGTTTGGAGGGACCTCACGAGATTGGGACGTCTCTCCTACCTCCTGTGGAATGGGATTTTCCGGCTCCCGATTGCCGGATGCGGCGACTATCCTTTCCCGGGCCTGTCTCAGCAATGCGGATCGAGTTCTTGCTGGCATCCTTCTATTTCTTATGCTGGTGGAAGTTCGAATGATTTATTCCCCAAACCTTCATCCCTATTTATATAGAGTCATGGGATGTAACCGCCGCTGAGTCCACCAATCAGACTGCAGCGAAAATTCCGCTGTGTCCCAGCCGACTGAACTCTGCATCCAGCTCCCGCACTGTACGGTCCCCCTGAGTCAAACCCAAGAACCGTGCCTCCATACGATCAAGAGCCTCCTGAGGAAAATACTTGGAGTTAAACTCCCCCACAAAATCTCCCCAAGACATACCCCTCTGCACCCTCCGTGCTGTCACCGACCTCCACCACACACGAGCATCTCCTGACAAGTAGAACACTGCCAGATCCACCCTGTACCGGTCGGGACACCTAAGCGAAAGGAAAATATCCTCCATCCGCTCTCTCCACTCATCCGCTACACTCAGATCGGTACCTCCTGAGAAATACCCTGCTCCCACATGCCGCAGCTGCTCCATCATCCGCACATACTGAGCATCCACAACCTCGGCCCCCGGCTGCACACCTGCCTGCAAACCCGCCACAGGCTGCACCGCTGGACCCTGCCCACCACCCACGGGCGGCACTACCGGATCCTGCCCACCAACCACTGGCGGCACAACTGCTGGAAGTCGCTGCAAAACTTGAGCTAGCAAGTCCATCAAGACATCCTCCCTGCCTGGAGCACCTCCCGCTGCAACCCCCACACCCGGGGCAACACCGTGACCGACACCGGGCCCATCCGCCCTGCCGTCACCCAAACCAGCCTGGTCTCCAGACACACTAGGATGAACCTGTGACTCCGCCACCTCCTCACTGACCATGCTCTGGGTCACACTCACACTGGCCTCAGGAACCTGACCTCGTCCCCGACCCCGACCACGACCACGCCCACGACCACGACCGCGACCAACAGCATCCTCACCCCTAACCATCTGTATCATCCAAGAACAGAAGGCTAAGCAAACAATAATTCTAATACACAAGAATCACAACTTACCGTGGAATCACAACACATGCTCGAAGAGGATGTTCTAGGACTTCATGCCACACTCAATTGACCGACTCACACAATCAATCATAACATGGAATCCTAAACATCAATAGCAAAAGCACAATGAACCCTAGTCCTAGAACCGTAAGGGCTCTGATACCAAAATGAAACAACCCTTCCCGTTTTTTTTTTTTTATACCTCATTTACTAGTGGTCCCATACCCACTAACATCCTAACAACAATCATTAACAGCGGATAACCAAATAAAACAATTCCAATAATATTCCAACAACATCATAATCCAAACAAAGAAATAACCAAAAGCTAACATCCTACAATGTTCCAATGACTTAATCTAGCAACCTAACATCAGCTAGACCACAATCAATCAAGCCTCTAGAACACCCCTTCATCATCGCCTTGATTCCACGATCACACTTTGCCTTTACCTGCACATCACAAACAACAATTGAGATGCGTAAGTATTATCATAAATACTTAGTGAGGCCGTCCTCCCATCTACTGGGTTATACACACAAGCGTATGAGACTCCCAAGTCAACAAACAACAATAACACAATCAATATATCAAACCAGGAAAAATAAGACTCGGCAGGTACTAGTGTCGACCGATGCTCAATCGGTGTCGACCGATGCTACAGGAACTGGTGTCGACCGATGCCGGAATGGTGCCGATCGATGCTACTCGAGATGGTGCCGATCGATGCTCCACAAAAGTGGTATCGATCGATGCCTCTTCTGCAGTCACGATCTGCGCAAAACTCAGCGACGAACTCCGATTCCAATCAACACAGAATCGACTCCAAACACGTCTAACCATCTCGGAATTCACTAGAAATCACAAATACGATGTACCCAAGCAAGCAAACACCACGAATAACAAGGAATCACACAAAACAAGGGAGATCTCATGCTTAGATCAACCATGGTCAAGCACTCACCTCAAGAACAGGAAGATTGAATTGAGGAACGTGGAAAACAACACCCCCAGAAGCTCCCCCTTCGTTTCCAGCAACAGCTAACACTTCTACTGCCTCAGATCTCTCCAAAATCTCCAAGAACAAGCCCAGAAAAACTCAAGAACGCTTTTCTCTCTTTTCTCTCTTTTTCACTCAACGGCGACAACAATGAGACTCTCCAAAACCCTTAATTCGTCCCTTAACACCTAAATGCGATTTAGGGATTTTAATTAACCAAAACCGAACCAATCAGCAATTAAAACGAACCCGACCAAACCGGAACACTTGGTGTCGATCGATGCCACCAAGGGTGTCGATCGACACCCACACCAAAAATACACAAATTGGTTCGCGGGCGTTACAACGAGACCTTTCGTTTTCCCGTAAAACTATAACTCAGCCGTTAAGCAAAATTTTGGCGGGAAACCGTAAGTTAACCTAATAATAGACGCGACCTTTCTTTTGATATCTATAACTCAGCCATCACATGAATCCATAAAACTATAACTCAGCCGTTAACTAATATTTTAGCGGGAAACCATAAGTTAACCTAATAATCGACGTGACCTTTCGTTTTTCTATTGTTTTTCCTTTATATTCTCTTAATTCATTGTATCGTATTTTGGTGGGAAACCATAAGCTATTCATGTAATAGACTAATAATCCTAGTGATAACTCAGCCGTCAAGTTATATATATATATATATATATATATATATATTTCAGCCATCACTTACTATAACTCAGCCATCACATGAATATACAAGACCTTTCGTTTTCCCGTAAAAAACTATAACTCAGCCGTTAAGTGATATTTTGGCGGGAAACCGTAAGTTAACCTAATAATAGACGCGACCTGTCTTTTGATAACTATAACTCAGCCATAACATGAATCCGTAAAAATATAACTCAGCTGTAAAGCAATATTTTGGCGGGAAACCATAAGTTAACCTAATAGTCGACGTGACCTTTCGTTTTTCCAAAAGTTAACCTATTGTTTTTCCTTTAAATTCTCTTAATTCATTGTATCGTTTCGGTTTCTTACTCATTGTATCGTTTCCTTCTTCTCCGCTCACAATATATTGCACCTACAAATCTCCTCTACAACCAATATCAATATATCCTTCGATCATTGCATATGTAAGTCTCCTCTCCATCCCCTCTCAATCTATTGCATATTTTCCGATCATTGCACCTATCAGTTGGTGACGGTTGTTTTTATTTTGATAGCCGAGCTATGGACGGAGAGGGTTCCATTAGACGTCAAAAACGCAAGGCAGAAGAAGCATTATCGCCAGCAAGAGTCCCAGAAGCTTACGAGTGGGAAGAGGAATCACTAATGGGTGTGTCCGAAGCCTTTTCTCAGACAAGGGCCGCGGTCGAGGCGGAGTCAAAGCGTCGCTACGCAGAAATTCTGCGTATGATGGATGAGCATATGAAGAAGAAGGAAGAGAAGACTGTCCTCGTGCATCAAGTGGAACTAATCGACGCTCAACTAAACCAACTGAATCAAATCTTGGCTGGAGAACTTGTCGACTTAGCGACAGAGCACAAGAAGTTAGAGGAGATGAGAGAGATTGCGGAGGCCGATGCCGACCTGTGTGTGGTTCCTCCTCCTGTTGATTGGGATTAACTAAAAGCTCATGGTTCCTCCTCCTCTTAATCGGTTTTTAGAAGTTAATTCCATTGTAATGTCGTCTCTTCTTCTTTATGAACCCTGAACTTGTTTGATTTTTATTTCTTTTTGTAATGTTTCATATTAATATAACTCAGCCGGTATTATGATAAATCTGCCACTAAAGCTTTATAAATCAGCCGTCACATGAATCGTTGAGAGTTTTCGTTTTCCCATAAATATTGTAACTCAGCCGCAAAGTCATATATATCAGCCATTTATTTTCATAAAGTTTCTTGAGGTAACTCAGCCATACTCACTCTAACTCAGCCGTAACATGAATTGGTGCGACATTTCGAATTCCCGTAAATATGATATCTCAGCCGTCAAATCATATATATCATTCATTTACTTTCAAATTTTTTCTTGTGATAACTCAGCCATAAGTCACTATAACTCAGCCGTTACGTGACCTTTCGTTTTCCAATAATGGTTATAACTCAGCCGTAAAGCGATATTTTGGCGGGAAACCATAAGTTAACCTAATAATTTTAAAATCCAGTTGTTGGCGGGAAACCATAAGTTAACCTAATAATATTAATATTTAATTGTCGAGTGATGTTCTTCTTCTTAAAAACGAAAATCCCCAAATGTCGAATGCTTAAACCCTAAAAAATCAAATTCTCGTAAATCATGAGCAATGTATCTGGAGATTCGAGTTGTGCATCAAATGTCCGAGAGAGAGGACGAGGTACATTTGTTGGCGTACCTAAGAGATGTTGGTGTGGAGAAGCAATCGTGGCCAAAAATTCGAAATCGGAGTCAAATCCTTGTCGACGATACTTCCGTTGTGGGTATGCAGCTGCGAAGAAGGTAGAGTCTGTTCTTGGTTATGTTGAATCTGTTCTTGTTGGTTTATATTGAATCTGTTCTTGTTCCAATTGTTGTCTCCATCACCTTGATAGCTTATGAATGATGAACACGTCTTCAAGTGGGTCGATGAGGCACTGTTGGATGAGGTAGAGTCTTTCTCTGTTCAAACTGAAAAACTACAAATGGAGCTTGGGAAGGAGCTATTTGAGAGGGTTGAAGATGCAAAATCAGAATTGAAAGCAAGGATGAAGGTTATGATAGTTGTGATAGTTTTTGGTTATATAATCATGTTTGGTCTATTTAAGATAGCAGGATGAGATAGTGTATGATGGGATTATGTTTCCATAATGTTGTTGTTAATGGTTATGGATTCCAAGCAAACTAATGTTGTTGTTAGTGGTGTTTTATCAATCTTTTTTACTAACTCAGCCATATATTTACTATAACTCATCCATAACTCACTATAACTCAGCCGTCACATGACTTTTCGTTTTCCCGTAAATATTATAACTCAGCCGTCAAGTCATTTATATCACTCATTTACTTTCACGTTGTTTCTTGTGATACCTCAGCCATAACTTACTATAACTCAGCCGTCACATGACCTTTCGTTTTCCCGTAAATATTATAACTCAGCCGTCAAGTTATATATATCATTCATTTACAAGAGTATATCTGGTTTTTAGAAAGTTTTAAAAGGTTTTACAAATTGTTTATAATGATATATATCAATTTTATTTGCTTTTCTAAAAGCTTTACAAGTTGTTTCTAATATTAAAACAGTAGACTCTGAATAAAATATTTTTTAAAATAGAGTTTACAAGAGCAGTGACTGAAATATTTTAAACACTCCCCCTTCATAAGGAGTGTTCACCGGTCCGATTAGGGTGGCCTCCCAACGGAAAATGTCGTCATCAACAGTTACTAAAAAAAGTCAAACACTCAGGATGGGAGCGGACCGTATAGATCGGACTCCAACGGTTCTTCCACCACCAGCTTGCTCAGTTCAGATCGCCAGATCTGACAATCCCGCCTTAAGGATTCAAGCCTTTCCATCGGCACTTTGGAGCCCTTGGACACCATCTCCTCCAAGAAGGCACATGGAACTTCTACGTCATGGCTTTCGCGGAAGAAATAGTCCGTTGACTCCAAGTGGTTGATGTACCGCCTCAGCCTCTCCAGGCAAGCTCGGTAGGCCAAGACTTCCGTGTTGTGCGGGAAGTCAGAATTTCCCAAAGGTTCGTAATCACCTTCGGGTAAGTTGGGCACCACCATACGGGAGACCTGTTCTACGCAAGAGGCATGCTCAGCAAGTAGACGAGTCATGCGCCACTTCGCCAGAAAAAAACCTTCGGCGATGAGCTCATCCAGGACTCGGATAGTCCCTTCCAATCGGCAGAGACGAAAGACTTGCTCGAATTTAAGACGAAATGCTTTAATATAAGCGCCAAGTTTCTTGCGGCAAGCTCGGTACATCCGGAGTTCCCTTTGCAAAGGATTAAAGTAAAGGGATCGAGACGGAGACTCTTGAGGGGGGGCATTATCCGATGCATTCGGACCAAAACCGCTAGTTCCAGCGGCTGTCAGTTCTCGGGCCCGTTTCAACCATGCAGATCGGGTAGTCACTGGCATCTTTGCTAGTTTCGTTCTAGTTTGGAATGCTCTTAACATTTCCAACCCTTTCCCTATTTATACTAAAACTTGGAACGCAACCCCCATTGATTCCACTGCCGGGAAACCATAAGTTAACCAAATAATAGGCGGGAAACCATAAGTTAACCAAATAATAGAACGTGTAAAAATCACTATAAGTCTATAAAAATCCTACATTACGGATTTATAATTGGTACGATATCTCAGCCATTACGGATTTATAAATCAATATATATCAGATTGTTTCTAGTGATAACTCAGCCATAACTCAGCTGTCAAGTGAAAATATCAGCCATTACTCTTTTGATAACTCAGCCATAACTCACTATAACTCAGTCGTAACTTGACCTTTCATTTTCCCGTAAATAATATAACTCTTTTGATAACTCAGCCGTTATAATATATCATTCATTTACCCGTCAAGTCATATATATCACTCATTTACTTTAAAATTGTTTCTTGTGATAACTCAGCCATTACTCAGACGTCACATGACCATTCGTTCTACCGTAAATATTATAACTCAGTCGTCAAGTCATATATATCACTTTACTAAGCCATAATGTTACTATCTCAACCATAACTCAGCTGTCACATGAATCGACGAGACCTTTCGTTTTCTCGTAAATATAATAAATCAGCCGTCACATGACCTTTCGTTTTCCCGAAAATACAATAACTCAGCCATAAAATCATATTTTGGCGGGAAAAAATAGTTATATGATTTGGCGGTATTACGGTATCAAGGCAACTAACACCAGTTAGACAACACCATTTTAGCTGTATTACGATATCTCAACCATTGCGGATTTATAAATCACTATAACTCAGCCGTTATATTAATCGACGAGACTTTTCGTTTTCCCTTAAATACCATAGCTCAGCCATACATTAGTATAACTCAGTCATTTGCTTTCAGATTGTTTGTTGTGATAACTCAGCCATTACGTTACTGGAATATTTAATTAAAAAAGGAGTTTACAACAGCAGAGAATGAAATATTTAATTAAAAAGAACAAATATAAGATAAATTATTCAAGAGTTCTTAAAAATAGATTTGAACTATTTAAGTTCATATTCAGTTTCCACTCCCAGCATATTGATTAGTCATCTCTCTAGCCATGGCGTCAAACCTTCTCCTATCAGATTTGTAGAGGTTAGCAAGGTATTCAATGGTCTGTTCCTCATCATTGACCTCTGGTTCAATTAACTTCTCCACTAATTCCTTGAAAACCTTAACAATGGACATGGGAGTCCACCAGTCGCGCCTCAAACGTTTTAGGTGAATGCCTCCCCTATCTGCTACATTTGGGTGGCAAATTCTTGTAATGAAAACAACCTGCATAATCAAGAAATTATATTTAAAAAACTATTGAGTTGCTGCAAAAAAGGAGTACTAATAATCATGCTTGCTAAAATAAAAAGGAGTATAATCCAAAATAGATACCTTGGGGGGACTACTTGGGTAATCAGGTGGAAAAGTAAGCCTAAGTTTAAACACTCCCCCTTCATAAGGAGTATTCACTGGTCCGATTAGAGTAGCCTCCCAACGGAAAATATCGTCATCAACAGTTACTAAAGAAAAGGCAAACACTCAATCTCTTTTATCCTTAACAGTAAAACAAATCTACTCTGAAGATGTATGTGTTTACCTGCTGTGATGTTTGGCGAAAGATCCCTGTTCAGACATCTCAGATCAGTCCTTATAAGGCTTGAAGGAGAACGACGGGCCATTTCTGACGGAGTGAAGGAAGAATGTAAATAGATTTTTCGAATCTGAGAGATGATTTAGGAGTTTTCGTGAGACAAATGTTTGATGAGTAAGTCCGATAGCAAAAAGTATTTATAATACGCGAAACGTTGCTTTGGTTTACAAAAAGTACCCCTTCGGCTTCATAAGCGACGCTTCGCGTATTACGCCTTCAATCAATTACGGTTTTACAAGTCTCTGATAGCGCTGTTTCGAACTATAACTCAGCCTTAACGTTACTATCTCAACCATAACTCACTATAACTCAGCCGTCACATGACCTTTTGTTTTCTCGTTACTATTATAACTCAGACGTCAAGTCATATATATCACTCATTTACTTTCAAATTGTTTCTTGTGATAACGCAGCCATGACATGACCTTTTTTTCCCGTAAATATTGTAACTCAGCCGTCAAGTCATATATATCACTCATTTACTTTCATATTGTTTCTTGTGATAACTCAGCCATTAATGAGAGGAGAGGAGATACTAAATTGTGGAAAATAGGGACCTTTAATACATGAAAAAAGATACTCGCTTTTAATACAAGAAATGGAAAATAATTATTTTAAAATAAACAGACTTTAGAGTCGCGAGTTGATAAGGTAAAACTGGAATTCACTGCTGGAAACCCTAAAGGATCTCAGAGACTTTGATGGACAACCACCAAAGGTAACAGTTTTTGCACATGATTTCAAAGATGTCTCCACAGTGGAGAGGAAGGAGACCGTTGAGATGATGGAGACCGTCTTCTAAATAACACATCACAGCATAAACGGGTGAAGGGAGTAGCGGGTTGTCAGGATAGCGAAGGGAGACTGTGTATGAGTTTTTTCGGGCCGTCTTATAACGAGATAACTCAAACATAAAATAATTACCGGTTAACATGGCATCCGAAGACTTCAGAGGATAATGATTCGCATCAAACAGCTGGAGGTAATAGACGGCCATATCCTCATTCCCTTGACAAATACTTAGTACCCCACATGCTAAGGTGGCATAACCGTCGGCCGGTACAATACGACTGAGAATATCAATCCCACGCTGGATATCTCTATCCTCAGCCACAACCCTTAGCCCTTCGTAGTAAATGGCAATGGGTTTGCCGGCCTCAAAGCATTTGACGAAGAAAGGCCTGTGCCGCCCTTCATTTTGGAGGCTACCATCAGGGGCATTGGATGTGTTGATTTCTGATGGATCCTTACAAAGCCAATATATAGCAGCTGTCTTTAGAACTTCATCACTGTATACTGCATTTTTCCCCCTATGACCAGCCCTTAAAATAGAACCAAGTGAGGACCATCCACCATATTCTGCAGCATTTTCTGCAACAAGGGAAACGATTTTTATGAAAACATCGTCGGGGAGATCCGGCATCTTGGGTGCTCGAGCGGACAGAGTGTTGTAAAAAATAATTTTATTCTAGTTTGTAGTTGAGAGGTAATAGACTAAAGTAACGGGAATACTTGTATATATACAGAGATGGAATAATATTATATTATTTGGTTGGACCAGAGTACAAGAAAGTTTTCCCGTAAATATTACAACTCAGCTGTAAAGTGAATATATCAGCCATTACTCTTTCGATAACTCAGCCATACCTCACTATAACTCAGTCGTAACATGACCTTTCGTTTTCCCGTAAATAATAGTATAACTCAGCCGTCAAATCATATATATCATTCATTTACCTTTAAAAATTTTCTTCTAATAACCCAGCCATTACTCTCTATAACTCAGTTATAATATGTCCTTTCGTTTCCCGTATATATTATAACTCAGCCGTCAAGCGATATTTTGGCGGGAAACCATAAGTTAACCTAATAATAAACGCGACATTTCGTTTTTCCTATTGTTTTTCCTTTATATTTTCCTCATTCATATGTCTGACTCTCTTTCATCTCTTTCATCTCTTCTTCGTTTCTATTGTTTCTCTTTATCTTCTCTTAAATCACAGATCTGTCTATCTGTTACATCTTCCTATCGACATGGAAGTTGTTCCTCACATCGATGGACAGTTTTTTAGAGATGTCGAAGCGATCATCTGCGCCACTGGTCGAGAGAATATTCCGGTTCTAAACCCTGGTGTGGGTTCCTTGGTTGACAAAACCACTGTTACGTGGTTCAAGTTCCTTCACGTTCTCTCTATCGCGATCGGAGGAATACTTCAACACAACTGGTACCATGCGTGGCCAACGTACCGCTTGATTCCCTTCCACTTTAAGAGACGGTGGTTTCTCCTCCTCGCGGTAAGATCAATAAAACAAACCATATTGATATTATTCTTTACTCTTATCGTTCCTTTCCTTCAATTGTAGCGTAAATACACGTGGGATCCAAAGCATACTTTAACGGTCTGGACGCAGTTTAATTTGGTGGCTAGAACGATATTCAGATCCCAGATACGTGCTCTCAGGAGGATATGGGCGAGTGGTGGCAATAAACCCAAGATGCTGACTAGCATAGTTTGGAATGATTTGGTCGATATGTTTGAAGAATTTGGCCCAGATGACGTCGGTTTCAAAAAGTGATTGTCATTGTACTTTTGTGTTGTCTTCTACATGAACTAATGAACTATGAACTACGAACTATGATTTTGTGTTTTTTTATTTTTTTATTTCGTTTTGTTAGTACTTTCATATTAATATGAGGGAAGGGAATCAGTCGTTATTACGATATCTCAGCCATCACAGAATCATAACTCAATCATAAAGTTCAATAAGTCAACCACATTATAGAATAACTCAGACATCACTTTACCGTAACACTTTGAATAATTATTTTAAATTTAGATTTGAGTTATAATAATTTTAATTTAAATTGTCGGACAAATACTTTTACAAAAAATAAAAATGCGTGAAACGTTTTAATAATATCGAGAGACGTTTTAATACTTTAAGAAAAATAAAATTCGAAATTCAAATAATAATTATTTAATTATTTGCAATAATATCTTGTGATAAAAAGCTCACTTTATGAATTTATTATGCGTGTGGATTTGAGCAGGCACATAATTAGTGATTTTTCACGCTTCCCTAACAACACTTTTTGTAATATCGAGAGATGTTTTAATACTTATTAGTAATCTGACAGAACAAAAGACCCAAGAAAGAAAGAAGAATACGTTTTCATATCTTCATATTATTGAGAAGACCCTAAACAATAACTCAGCCATAACGTTACCATAACTCAGCCAACCCCAATTTAGAATGACTATATAACCGACCAAACCGATCCAAACCGGAAACTAATTTTTCCATTATTTTCGGTTAATTACGGTTATATTCGGCTTGCTATCGGTTATATTAAGTTAATCGACCTAATTTGGATAACATTTGGGTTATTTATGGTTATATAATCGTCTAACCGACACATAACCGGAAATAACCGAAAAGTAATTTCAGATTTTTTTTAAAAATTTGAAAAATGGTTATCATATTAGTATATCTAAATTACCACCTTAAACCAAACACAATATAACCAAAACCAAACTGTTATATTAAAACCCATAATATTGGAAATATGAAACATACATATCTAACCCTAACCCTAACCCTAACCCTAACCCCTAAACGTCATGTGTTGTATGTTTTACACATCCTTGGTGAGAATGTGTAAAAATCAATCTTTGTCTATAATTACTACTTTTCATTGCTTATAGTGATTGTAATATTCCTTTTTTCATTCTATTTTTTAATTTTGAGTTATAATAATTATAATTTACAAATATTTCATAAGTCAGCCGTTTATGTCGACAACTCAGCCGTATCAGTCAAATGTTTGAGAAATACTTTTATTAAAAAAATTTTTTTTAATTCAAATTCAAATTCAAATTTTAAATTCTTTTTAAATAAAAAATCGCTAAAATCTTACTTATTACGCGTGTGGTTCTTAACAGTAAACATAATTATTGTTTGTGTCTCTCCAACAACACTTTTTGTCTTCTCGAGAAGGTATATAATAAATTAATATACCGTAAACAATAACTCAGCAATAACTTTACCATAACTCAGCCAACCCCAAATTAGAATGAATAAATAACCGACCAACCGAACCAAACCGGAAACTATTTTTACATTATTTTCGGTTAGTTACGGTTATATTCGGCTTGCTATCGGTTATATTAAGTTAATCGACCAAATTTGGATAACATTTGGGTTATTTATGGTTATATAGTCGTCTAACCGACACATAACCGGAAATAACCGAAAAGTAATTTCAAAATTTTTTTAAAAATTTGAAAAATGGTTATCATATTAGTATATCCAAATTACCACCTTAAACCAAACACAATATAACCAAAACCAAACTGTTATATTAAAACCCATAATATTGGAAATATGAAACATACATATCTAACCCTAACCCTAACCCTAACCCTAACCCCTAAACGTCATGTGTTGTATGTTTTACACATCCTTGGTGAGAATGTGTAAAAATCAATCTTTGTATATAATTATTACTTTTCATTGCTTATAGTGATTGTAATATTCCTTTTTTCATTCTATATTTTAATTTTGAGTTATAATAATTATAATTTACAAATATTTCATAAGTCAGCCGTTTATGTCGACAACTCAGCCGTATCAGTCAAATGTTTGAGAAATACTTTTATTAGAAAATTTTTTTTTAATTCAAATTCAAATTCAAATTTTAAATTCTTTTTAAATAAAAAATCGCTAAAATCTTACTTATTACGCGTGTGGTTCTTAACAGTAAACATAATTATTGTTTGTGTCTCTCCAACAACACTTTTTGTCTTCTCGAGAAGGTATATAATAAATTAATATACCGTAAACGATAACTCAGCAATAACTTTACCATAACTCAGTCAACCCCAAATTAGAATGAATAAATAACCGACCAACCGAACCAAACCGGAAACTATTTTTACATTATTTTCGGTTAGTTACGGTTATATTCGGCTTGCTATCTGTTATATTAAGTGAATCGACCTAATTTGGATAACATTTGGGTTATTTATGGTTATATAGTCGTCTAACCGACACATAACCGGAAATAACCGAAAAGTAATTTCAAAATTTTTTTAAAAATTTGAAAAATGGTTATCATATTAGTATATCCAAATTACCACCTTAAACCAAACACAATATAACCAAAACCAAACTGTTATATTAAAACCCATAATATTGGAAATATGAAACATACATATCTAACCCTAACCCTAACCCTAACCCTAACCCCTAAACGTCATGTGTTGTATGTTTTACACATCCTTGGTGAGAATGTGTAAAAATCAATCTTTGTATATAATTATTACTTTTCATTGCTTATAGTGATTGTAATATTTCTTTTTTCATTCTATATTTTAATTTTGAGTTATAATAATTATAATTTACAAATATTTCATAAGTCAGCCGTTTATGTCGACAACTCAGCCGTATCAGTCAAATGTTTGAGAAATACTTTTATTAAAATTTTTTTTTTAATTCAAATTCAAATTTTAAATTCTTTTTAAATAAAAAATTGCTAAAATCTTACCTATTACGCGTGTGGTTCTTAACAGTAAACATAATTATTGTTTGTGTCTCTCCAACAACACTTTTTGTCTTCTCGAGAAGGTATATAATAAATTAATATACAGTAAACGATAACTCAGCAATAACTTTACCATAACTCAGCCAACCCCAAATTAGAATGAATAAATAACCGACCAACCGAACCAAACCGGAAACTATTTTTACATTATTTTCGGTTAGTTACGGTTATATTCGGCTTGCTATCGGTTATATTAAGTTAATCGACCTAATTTGGATAACATTTGGGTTATTTATGGTTATATAGTCGTCTAACCGACACATAACCGGAAATAACCAAAAAGTAATTTCAAAATTGGAAATATGAAACATACACCTCTAACCCTAACACTAACCCTAACCCCTAAATGTCATGTTTTGAATGTTTTACACATTTTGATCAGAATGTGTAAAAATCAATCTTAGTCGGTTCATCTAGTGGTAACAAACCTTTAACTAACTCTTCATAACTATTGCCAGTCATTTTAAAAAACTTGGGTTTCATATTGAACATCGTATAATCACCAATCATCGATCTAGTGAACCACGGGTCGATAAATGCGATGCGTTTGTTGTGGAATGGGAAGGGATCTCGTTTGTACCTAATACTGAGGAGTCTCATAAACGCGCCCAAGTGCTGTAAAACAGAAAACTGATTAGTAAACAACAACTCAGCCATAATGTAATATAAGTCAGTCGTAAACAATAACAAATCATACCACTGCCACCTACTGTCAATATGTATTATATCTCAGCCGTAAACATAATAACTCAGCCATCACTTATAATATCTCAGCCGTAAACATAATAACTCAGACATCAAGTTAAACTTACTTTATCAGACAGCCACCCAAATGTACCAGACGGCCAGTTATTTCTTTCGGTGATGAGAGTCCTATAGAATTCAATATTTGATGTTGACTTGCCTAATGGTGTACCCCTAAGAAAAAAATAAGAACAGGTTAATATAATTTTAACAAGATGTGATTAACAAGGGTCTAAAGGGTCATACTCGGCTTTCTTTAGGTACTCCAAAAGTTTCTGCAACTTGACCGGATCAACAGGTGCCAGAGGATCATATATTCCAGGTCCAGGTGAACAGTTCTTCCTCATGCACGTCAGTCCGTTGTCCCCAATATAAGGAAAGTCCTCTCTTGTGTAGCTTGTAGTTTATTCAATGAACTTCCATCCGGGGACAGCTTAACATTCTCCAGCCTTAAAGCTTTGATTCTATCAAGCCTAATCTTTTCCTCCTCATCATCCTCAGATTCAGGTTCAAGGATATTGATTTCAGCCATAATCTTGGCTGTCATATCACATATACTGCTGTCAGCAGCGTCGGCACCAGCGTTTGCATCAGCGTTGGATACTCCCTCATTCAAATCAGATCCCAATTGAATGATTTGATTAGGCTTAGTAGTCTTTCTAACTCTTTTCTTTGGCGGATTATTTCCATCCTTCTCTTCCGCCAACTCTTTGACCTTCTTTGCAGCCGCCGCCTCATCTTCTGCCTTCTTTTCCGCAAACTCTTTGACCTTCTTCGCAGCCGCCGCCTCATCTATGGCCTTCTTTGCCGCCAACTCTTTGTTCTTCTTCGCAGCGGCCGCCTCAACTTTGGCCTTCTTTGCATTTAATTCTTCGTTCTTCTTTCCATCATTGGCATTTTTCCTCGTGTTAGGCCGTTGAATTGGTTTCGTAGCAGCTGGAGACTTCTCAATGAAATTAAGAGGATCATCTGTATCAAACTCATCTTTATCAAACTCTTTATTCAGATTCCTACTGACCCCAGCCAAACCACGGCCAACTACCTGTATAACATAGCGAAGACAATTAAAGATAATGATAACTCAACCTAAACAATCTGGAAACTCAGCCATAACATTAACATAATTCAGACATTACCGGAGGACTGTTGACAGAGTAGTTTTGTTGCATTTTTCCTGGAACTACTGGTACTGGTGGACTTTCTTTTGAAAACAGTTCATCCCTAAGGTTTTTTATTTTGAAATTTTGTGAGAACAGTTCATCCCGAAGGTCTTCAACATTGTTTTGGCCAGTTTGCCCAACACCCAAGGAAAACACGTGCTCTTTCATCTGCTTGAGATCACTCTCAACAGAACGAAACCTGGTTTCAAACCTTTCATTCATCCTCTCTTCTATTCTATCTCCAATGTTTGTTTCCAAGGTGTCAAACCTTGAGGTTAAATTAGACACCAACTCAATGAGAGTTCCAACCGGTCCACCACCCTGACTGTCGGAAACTACCACCTTCTGTTCAGCTCCTTCACCAGATCCACCACCCTGACTGTTGGAAACTACCACCCTCTTGACTTTCTGCTTCTTTGCGGGAGGAAAGTCAGAATCAACATCCCAAAAACCTTTAACAAACTTATCGTCATGTATGTCTTGGATAAGGCGATCAACTGCTGGGTCGTCTTTTTGATCTGGCCACGTATGAAATAGCTCCCGTACATCATCCTTCATAACCATTTTAGTCACACGCAGCTGTAACATAAGAGAATATGAGACCCATAAGTGAATAATAAATCAGCCAACACTAAAGCATAAATCAGCCATTACTAAAACATAACTCAGCAGTTACTAAACAATAAATCAGTCATAACTAAATCATAACTCATCCATTACTAAACAATCACTCAACCAGATATAAACCTTACCTCACCAAGCGCTTTGATCTCTTTAGCAATTACCGATACCATCGTAGAACGTGTACGGTTTCCACCCCATTGAAGCATCGGTATGCCACCATCTTCAGCTGATGCATTCCCAAACCGTTCTCCAAAGCATTTGATGGACTCATACGCCCAAGCCTGTAACACGGGTGTAAACCCACTGAGGGTGTACGTCTTTCCCGTAGGGTTCAACATCTTTATGGAATCAACAAGAGCTTTAAATGCTGACCGACCCCACGGATACGTCTTCATTGCTTCATCATCAAAAACTCTTTTGGCACTTTCATATGGAATTCTAGAGTTATGATGCAAACCATAAAGTCCAATGTGTTGAAGAAGCAACAGCCCCAACCATTTACGATGATCAAGGTTAACCCATCCCCGGCACACTTTTAATGCTTCCCTGAGTTCAAGTAGCGTTGGACCTGCCCCACCAGGCACTTTCAAAAGTCGGAAGAACTTTTTGTGTTCCTCTTCAAGTTCAAACTGTTCAGTAGGCATTGCGTCTATGTTTAACCCCGTCAGATAATGAAATTCATTCAACCCAAACCTGATAGGTTGACCGCCGACCACAAACCAAAGCTCCTTCTTATGTACCCTTAACTGGTTACATAGTAGGAAATGAACAACCTTACCAGACCAGACGAATTGGCTATCAACTAGCTTAGAGATTATACCAATTGGTACATCCTTCGTTTTTTCCCACGCATCCAGTCCTATTGATTCCCTAATCTGAGGTAATTCTAACATCGTGAAATTGGTGTTAATTTGTTTAGTATGTAGAATAGACTTCATTTCTGGCCAAAGTCTTGGTGGGTAATCCCTTGCTTGTTCTTCAGAAATATCCTTCGCCATCTGATAGTAAAGCATAAAATAAATCAGCCATAACATATGGCAAACACAAGGCATACAATAACTCCACCATAATACATAACTCAGTCGTAAAGCATAAGATAACTCAGTCCAAACTCAGCCATCCAAGACGGCGACAATCACCCGTAACTCAAAAACAAATAGGAAGACACATACCGGAACTCGAAGACGAGACGGCTTAGACGGAATCGAACAAGACCAGCGACGACGAAGAGAAGAAAGAGCGAATGAGGATATCGAGCGAGGACGGCGAGAGATGACGGCGGGAGAGTAGAAAAAGACAGATTATCGCCGGCGGAATTAGGGTTAGATTTCGCCGACGATAAGGACAGAGAGTTTTTTTTGTTTTCGCGGTTTAAAAACCGTTCACTTTCCCTCTCATTGTAACTGTCGATGCTGGAAAGATAACTCAGCAGTCATAAACGGTATCTCAGCCAACCCTCAAATTAGAATGATTAAATAACCGACTAAACCGAACCGAACCGAAAAAATAATTTTTCCCAATTTGGTATTTTTGTATTGGTATGTTTGCCTAGTTTTCTTATATTCGGCTTATTTCGGTTATATTATGCTAATCTACCTAATTACAATATATTTTGGGTTATTTATTGTTAGATATTCATCTAACCGACCAATAACCGGAAATAACCAAAATTAATTTCAAAATTTTAAAATTTTTTAAAAAAAATTAATTTCAAAATGGTTCAACCATAAGTATATCCATATTACCACCTTAATCCAAACACATTATATCCAAAACCAAACTGTTATATTAAAAACAAATAATGTTACCTCATCTAACCCTAAACCCTAAACCCTAACCCTAACCCTAACCCTAACCCCTAAACAACATGTTTTGGTATGTTTGACACATTTTGATCAGAATGTGTAAAAATCACTCTTTTTGTCTATAATTATTATTTTTATTGGTTACAATAATAGTAATATTCATTTTGCCATTCTAAATTTTAATTTTGAGTTATAATAACCTTATTTTACAAATATCTCATAACTCAGCCGTTTAAGTCAATAACCCAGCCACTACTTAGTCAAATTACTGGCCCCTTCTTTAATAATAAATAAAAATACATGAAAAATTTGAATTCAAATTTTTGAATCTATTTTTAATAATAAATCGTTTAAAATATTTTTATTAAGCGTATGGATGATAATAAGAAACATAATTATTGTTTGCGTCTCCCCAACAACCCTTTTTGCATTCCCGAGCGGGTATATAATAAATTAATAGGGTGGCCGTCGGATAACTCAGCCGTAACACCATTATTATGGCCGTTGCATAAGTCATCCATAACAAAGTTGTTAATTTAACTGACTATAACTAAGTCAGTCGTGTAAAGAACACAACTCAGCCTTCAAGTATATTACTATCAAACGACGTTGTTCGATATATTGTTTTAGTATAAATTAAGGGATTTGTTGTGATTTATTGCTTCAGTAATCGAGATCGAGTCAAGATGATGGCAAATGAGAAAACTGCTTCTGAAGCACTAGCTGAGGTAGATCTCTGGACTATCTGAAATCTCAAAGCATTATCTTAATATTGTGTTTGTGGAACTGTAGGAGCTGAATCGTAATGAAATAAATATGAAAATGAGGTACGGCGAAATCCGGAGGCGAGACAAGGGCGTTCCAATCGGGTGTAATTGCGGTGCGGTGCTTCTCGTTGCCACTTCTAATGATCCTACCACGAGAGGAGAACGTTATTTCAGTTGTCCGTATGACATCACAGATGTAAAGATTTTTGTACTCTTATTGTTGAGTTTTGTGTTCTGTTTCTGACTTTTTTTTAGTCTAATATGAATTATGTACTATTTGTAAGGGTCCCGGTCAAGGCTGCGGTTTCAGGAAGTGGTGGACTGATGCAGTGCGCGAAGAGTTTAGGGTTATTCAGGAGGAGAAGAATGAGATGAAGCAGGACTTGGATGCATCCAAGAAGCGCATCGAGATTCAAGAAGAAATGATCTTGTATTTGGAAAAGAAATATGACGCGCTGGAGAAGAAGTTTGAGAGCTTGAACAAGTATCTGTGAGATTAGTCAAGCTCCGTTTTTTTTTTTTTTTTTTTTTTTGGAATTGATATGAACTTTCTATGTTGTGGTGTTTTATCAATCTATTTTAATAACTCAGTCATGATTAATTATAACTCAGTCATGATTAATTATAACTCAGTCATCATTAATTATAACTCAGCCGTGATAGACGATATCTCAGCCAACCCTCAAACTAAATGACTAAATAACCGGCTAAAAGGGTTGGTCCTGCAGACGAAGTGGAGGCCGTGGACCTGATAGATCGTCTGCCAGCGGTTCCTCCACCGTTACCTTGTCCAGTTCGGTTCGCCAGAACTGATGAGCTTGCCTTAGGGTCTCCAGTCTCTCCCTCGGAACTTCGACGCCTCTTGACGCCAAGTCTTCCAAAAAGGAACACGGGCCCTCGACCAAGTGCCTCTCACGGAAAATTGGGCCGGCCGACTCCAGGAAATTGGCGTACCGCCTTAATCTCTCTATGGAAGCTCGGTAGGCCCAGATATCCACAGTAAACGGGTGCGCGGTATCTTCGAGAGGTTGACAGTCAGCCTCAAAAAGGACAGGCACCTCCATACTCGCCACCAGCTCTTGGCACGCCGCATGCGCGGCGAGCAGCCCGGTCATACGCCACTTCTCCAAGAAGAAACCTTCGGCGATTATTTCGTTCAGGACCCGAATAGTCCCGTCCAAACAATAAAGCCGACAGACTTCGGCCAATCTACGGCGTCTCGCCATAAGGTGAGCCCCCAGCCTATAGCGGCGAGCTCGATACCTTCGGAGTTCCTGACATACGAGGCTCCCTTCTGCACCCGTCATATCGACATGCGGAACAGGTGCGCGAACGCGGAACGTTTCCACGCCCTCTTGGGCGGAGGGATTATTCGACGTTTCAGTTTGGCTGGAACCGCTCGCCGAAGCGGCTATCCTTTCCCGAGCCCGTCTCAGCCTCGCAGATCGAGTAGTCACCATCTCTTTCTCTCTATATCTTGGAAAGTTGTGGAGGTTGGAATATTTCAATCTCTCAGGCTCTCAAACCTATTTGTACGGGATTATGGGAAGTAACCGCCGTTGAATCCACCAACCAGAGTGCAGCGAGATTTTCGCTGCGTCCCGAGAATCTCGCTGATTAATTATAACTCAGCCGTCAATAGACGATATCTCAGCCAACCCTCAAATTAGAATGACTAAATAACCGACTTAACCGAACCGACCGATAAAATAAATTTTCCAATTTGATATTTTTAAATTGGATGTTTGGTTTATTTCGGATATATTCGGCTTAATTTCGGTTATATTAGTCTAATCTACTTTATTGCAATATATTTTGGGTTATTTATTAGAATGACTAAATAACCGACTAAACCGAACCGACCGATAAAATAAATTTTCCAATTTGATATTTTTGAATTGGTATGTTTAATTAATTTTGGATATATTCGGCTTAATTTCTGTTATATTAGGCTAAACTACTTAATTACAATATAATTTGGGTTATTTATTGTTAGATATTAATATAACCGACCCATAACCGGAAATAACCAAATATTTTTTTGATTTTTTGATTTTTAAAAAAATATTCAAATGGTAATAATATTATTATATCCATATTACCACCTTAAACCATACACATTAAAACACATTAGAACCAAATCCAAAAATCAAATAATCTGAACCCTACATCTCAAACCCTAAACCCCAACCCTAACCCTAACCCTAACCCCTAAACGTCATGTGTTGTATGTTTTACACATCCTTGGTGAGAATGTGTAAAAATCAATCTTTCTCTATAATTATTAATTTTTATTGGTTATAATAATTGTAATATTCATAATTCAATTTTACATTTAAATGTTGAGTTATAATAATTTAAATTTACAAATATTTTATAAGTCAGCCGTGTAAGTCAATAACTCAGCCATCACTTAGTCACCTTGTCGGAATTTTAAGATTTTTTATTGGAATTTTGAGTTCAATTTTTTAATTATTTTGTATAATATATTGTGAAAAAACTAACTTTATAAATTGATTACGCGTGTGGATCTGAGCAGGCACAGAATTATTGTTTGGGCTTCCCCAACAACACTTTTAGTAATATCGAGGCACGGCACGAAAGACTAAACGAAGCCGTCCCAAGTACATAACTCAGCCATAACTCACTCATCCGTACGAAGTAGATAACTCAGCCGTTCGAAATATATAACTCAGCCATAACATATATGTTTATTCAATATTTAATTATAACTCAGCCGTGTGAAGTACATAACTCAGCCGTAACATTGAAAAGATACTAAACAAAGAACTTTCTTATCCAAGTACAATTCCTACCAAAAGAAATCCAGATGTTTTTTTACATATCCAAGTACAATTCCTACCAAAAGAAATCCAAAGGTTTTTTTACATATCCAAAGTGCAATTCCTACCTACCAAAAGAAATACAAATGTTTTTTACGTGAACTGATTCATAAAATCAGGTGACTCATCGAAGATTTCTGCTGCCATTTTAACACGTATACCCTGGATGTTTTGATCACAGATTCCATCGAAAGACACACCAAGTGCTAGACATTCTATAAACTTTAAAGCGTACACGCCACAGTCACCAACCTGTACGTTTTGAGGGACCTTGGAGACTGTCCTCCTCCTGAAGGTAAACTGTTTGTAAGTAGGTGTACGAATTTCGTGAGGAACGTTCGCGTTCATCATTGCTGGAATCATCCGCGTAAACGCCCTACAAGCATTCAGCATTCTAAGCTCACTCTCTCCGGTTACTTGTCCCACGATGCTATCATAGCAATCAATATGCCTTCTGTTGAGATCCACGTGCAGCGCCACCCAGTGATCGCCTCCAATTTGTGGAGCAATATACAGGTGATCCACATCTTCTATCCACTTCAAATTAGTTTGTTCATCTGATGGAATCAAACCTTTAACTAATTCTTCATAACAATTGCCAGTCATTGTAAAAAACTTGGGTTCGGACTTGAACAACGGATAATGACGGTGAACCATTTCACTGGTGAACCATGGGTCTATAAACGCAATGCGTTTGTTGTGGAATGGGAAGGGATCTCGTTTGTACCTACACCTAAGGACTCTCATAAACGCGCCCAAGTGTTGTACAACAGAAAACTGAGTAGTAAACAACAACGCAGCCATAATGTAATATAAGTCAGACAACGACAACAATAACTAAGACATTAAGATAAACTTACTTCATCAGTAACCCACCCATATTTACCATATTCTTCTGGCTTCACTGGCCATTCCTTTCGTTCGGTCATTAGCACCCTATAGAATTCAATTTCCATTTCGCCTTTGCCTAACGGGATATTCCTAACAAACAAGTAAACACAAGTTAATATAATGTTAACAAGCTGTTATTAACTTGTTAAGTAAAAGGGTCTAAAGGGTCATACTCGGCTTTCTTTAGGTACTCCAAAAGTTTCTGCAACTTCACCGGATCAACAGGTGCCAGAGGATCATATATTCCAGGTCTAGGTGAACAGTTCTTCCTCATGCACGTCAGTCCGTTGTCTCCAATATTAGGGAAAATCCAGCTTGGATGATCTTGTTGTGTATTCAATGCACTCCCATCCGCTGACAGCTTAACACTCTCCAGCCTTAAAGCTTTAATTCTATCAAGCCTAATCTTTTCCTCCTCATCATCCTCAGATTCAGGTTCAAGTGAGTCGGCTTCAGCAAAATACTCATCTGTAATATCTTCTGCACCAGCTTCTGCATCAGCTTCTGAACCTCCAGGTAGTACAAATTTCAACGGCTTAACACCAGCAGCCACAACAGCAGCAGTAGGATTTGTAGGCGCCCTACCTCTACCTCTACCTCTACCTGTACCTCTACCTCTACCTCTACCTCTACCTCCACCTCTACCTCCAGCCGCAGCTACTTCTTTAGCCTGCTTTGCCGCAGCTACTTCTTTGGGCTTCTTTAACGCAGCTACTTCTTTGGCCTTCTCTGCCGCCTCTAACTCTTTGGCCTCCTCTGCCGCCTCTAACTCTTTAACATTTTTCCTCGTGGAAGACCGTCTTTTCGTATCAGCTGGTCTCTTAGTAGCTGGAGACTTCTTAGCATCTGGAGAAGTCAAATAGTTCTTTTCCTGTATATTAAAATTATAATAACTCAGCCTAAATATTCTGAAAAATCAGCCATAAAACAAAGATGAATCAGACATTACCTTCTCTCCCGCCTCTAACTCTTTGGCCTTCTCTGACGCCTCTAACTCTTTGGCATTTCTCCTCGTGGAAGGCCCTGTTTTCGTATCAGCTGGTTTCTTAGCAGCTGGAGACTTCTTAGGAGAAGTCAAAGAGTTCTTTTCCTGTATATCATAGCGAAGACAATTAAAATTATAATAACTCAGCCTAAACATTCTGAAACATCAGCCATAAAACAAAGATAAACCAGACATTACCGGCTCTCCCGCCTCTAACTCTTTGGCCTTCTCTGACGCCTCTAACTCTTTGGCATTTATCCTCGTGGAAGGCCCTGTTTTCGTATCAGCTGGTTTCTTAGCATCTGGAGACTTCTTAGGAGAAGTCAAAGAGTTCTTTTCCTGTATATCATAGCGAAGACAATTGAAATTATAATAACTCAGCCTAAACATTCTGAAAAATCAGCCATAAAACAAAGATAAACCAGACATTACCGGAACTTTTGGTGGACCTTTTGATGTCTGAAGTTCCTGTCCATGTCCCAGGTTATTTAGTTCCTGTCCCATTTTTAAAGTCTGGTCAGTCGTGCTCTTTGAAAGCACGAGCTCTTTCATCTGTTTGAGGTCCGTCTCAAAAGATCCAAGCCTGGTTTCAATCCTTTCATCCATCTTCTTCTCCAGATTCGCCGATACATTTTCAATGTTCCTATCAACGGTGTCAAACCTTGTGTATAACTTAGAGATCAATTCGTAGAGATCATCTTCCCCAGCATCTTCCTCCTCACTTACCTTTTTTCCTTTCTTCTTCCTCTCCTGTGCAACTCCTTCACTAGTTTCCTGACTGTTGGAAACTTTCATCTTCTGAACTTTCCGCTTCTTTGCGGGAGGAGATTCAGACTCAACAACTGCTTCAGCTTTCTTTTTCTTTTTCTTCTTATCACTCCCCTTAACATCCCAAAAACCTTTAACAAACGTATTCAGATGTATGTCTTTGATCAGGCGATCGATTGCTGGGTCGTCTTCTTCTTCTGGCCACGAATGAAATAGCTCGCAGCCATTTTCCTTCATAACCATATTAATCACACGCAGCTGTAACATAAGAGATTATGAAACCCATCAGTAAGTTTTAACTCAGTCATTACTAATGAAAGCATAAATCAGTCATTACTAAAATATAACTCAGCCAACACTAAAGCATAAATCATCCATTACTAAAACATAACTCAGCCGTTACTAAACAATAACTCAGCCATAACTACATCATAACTCATCCATTACTAAACAATCACTCAACCAGATATAAACCTTACCTCACCAAGCGCTTTGATCTCTTCAGCAATTGCGGTTTCCAGCGATGAACGTGTACGGTTTCCACCCCATTGAAGCATCGGTATGCCACCATCATTAGCTGATGCATTCCCAAACCGTTCTCCAAAGCATTTGATGGACTCATACGCCCAAGCCTGTAACACGGGTGTAAACCCACTGAGGGTGTACGACTTTCCCGTAGGGTTCAACATCTTTATGGAATCAACAAGAGCTTCAAATGCTGACCGACCCCACGGATACGTCTTCATTGCTTCATCATCAAAAACTCTTTTGGCACTTTCATATGGAATTCTAGAGTTATGATGCAAACCATAAAGTCCAATGTGTTGAAGAAGCAACAGCCCCAACCATTTACGATGATCAAGGTTAACCCATCCCCGGCACACTCTTAATGCTTCCCTGAGTTCAAGTAGCGTTGGACCTGCCCCACCAGGCACTTTCAAAAGTCTGAAGAAATCTTTGTGTTCCTCTTCAAGTTCAAACCGTTCAGTAGGCATTGGGTCTATGTTTAACCCCGTCAGAAAATGAAACTCATTCAACCCAAACCTGATAGGTTGACCGCCGACCACAAACCAAAGCTCCTTCTTATGTACCCTTAACTGGTTACATAGTAGGAAATGAACAACCTTACCAGACCAGACGAATTGGCTATCAACTAGCTTAGAGATTATTCCAATAGGTACTTTCTTCGTTTCTTCCCACGCATCCAGTCCTATTGATTCCCTAATCTGAGGGAATTCTTTCATCCTGAAATTTGTGTTTATATCTCTAGACTCTATTTTAGCGTATAGTCTTGGGGGGTAATCCCTTGCTTGTTCTTCAGAAGAAATAATCACCATCGACATCTGTTATAGTTCATAAGTAAATCATAAAATGAATCAGCCATAACATAAAACAAACTCATACACAAAGCATAACATAACTCAGCCACAAACACATAACTCAGATCTAAAGCACAAAATATCTAATTCACAACTCATCCGTCAGCAAAATAAAACAAACAGTAAATCAGCCATCGAATCGAATAAATCTAACAAATCAGCCATAAACCCTAAAATAACTGAGCCGCAACATAAAACAAAAAGTAAATCAGCCATCGAATCGAATAGATCTAACAAATCAGCCGTCATTAACAACGGCGACAATCAGCGGTAAATCATCGAAAAAACCCACATTCAGCCGGAAAACTCGAAACTAAACAGTCGACACATACCGGATAGACGAAGACGAAGAAGACGAAGAAGACGAAGAGACGAAGAGAGAGAGAGAGCCAATTGAAGAAAGAGAGTGCGACGACGAAGAAAGACGGTGAGAGATGACAGTGAGACATGACGGCGAGAGATGACGGCGGGAGATTGACGGCAAGAGAGTGGACAATGACAGTATCGCCGGCGACGAGAGACGAGAATTTCGATAATTTTTTTTTCTCGCGGTTTGTGAATAGTTAAAACTATTCACTTTCCCTCTCTTTGATATAAACGAGAGAAAACAAAACTGTGGATCTTAAAAAAAACTGCTTAATGACGTGTTAATTCATATCTGATGTGTATTTTAATTTGTTGATGTGTATTTTTTTTTTTTTACTCAAATTCGGAAAACAAACCCCAAGGGGTAAATTGTAATTACACCCAGGGCACTAAACATTCTAGTAATTTTCAAAAGATTTATAGATTTGAGTAATAAACCAACTTTTGGATAACATTTGAGAAATTCTTTCAAAGATAAATCTATGAAAAATTAGAAATCACAATTAAATACCTAAATTGATACTTGAAAGAGATGATCAATACGGTTAGATGGAAAACGACACCAAACAAAAGTTAGATGAATGAATCAATAAATAAAACAATTCAATTTTTTTAACAAAGATGAGTGAATCAATGTTGATTAATAAATTGAGGATCAAAACATTGCAACTTTATATAAACAAAGAGGTGTAAAACAAAAGAGTGTGAAAACTAACGGGTGCCAACATAGAAAGCTGGGGGTGCAACGAAGAAACACAACTGTTGGACATAAACTTTGCAACTTTTGAGATAATTAACAAAGGGTGAAATCATTAATAATACTCAAAGAACAAAAACTCTTTTCAAAATCCATAAAAATCTGTATTTATATAAAAACAAAGAGTGTGGAAACAAAGAAGTGTGAAACAAAAAGGTGTGAAAACTAACAAGTGCAACATTGAAAGCTATGGGTAAGACGAAGAAACACAATTGTTGGATCAAAACATTGCAATTTTATATAAACAAAGAGGTGTAAAACAAAAGGGTGTGAAAACTAATGGATGCCAATATAGAAAGATGGGGGTGCAACAAAGAAACACAATTGTTGGACCGAAACTTTGCAACTTTTGAGTTCATTAACAAAGGGTGAGGTCATTAATAATACTCAAATAACAAACACTATTTTCAAAGTCCATAAAAATCTGTATACAGATAAAAACAAAGAGTGTGAAAACAAAAATATGTGAAACAAAAAAGTGCGAAAACTAACAATTGCAACCATTGAAAGCTAGGGGTACGACGATGAAACACAATTGTTTGATCAAAACATTGCAACTTTATATAAACAAAGAGGTATAAAACAAAAGGGTGTGAAACTAATGAGTGCCAACATGGAAAGTTGGGGATGCAACGAAGAAACACAATTGTTGGACCGAAAATTTGCAACTTTTGAGATCATTAACAAATGGTGAGATCATTAATTATACTCAAAGAACAAAAAATCTTTTCAAAATCCATAAAATTATGTATATATATATATATATATATATAAACAAAGAGTTGTGAAATCATAGAGGTGTGAAACAAAAAGGTGTAAAAATTAATAGGTGCAATTTTTAAAAGATAGGGGTACGACAAAGAAACACGATTATTAGAAAAGAACTTGCAACTGTTGGGATCATTAATAATTCTAAATCGTTATATGAGATAATATAAACAATCTCATCCATTAGATTAAAGTTGACCCCCAAAATTCATAAAGTTCTAATTCAAAATTAAAACTATGAAAATTTAGATATTTGCAGTTTTTTAACGAAAAAATCTTAGAAGCAACTATTCATTGACACACTATTTTACTCTTGCTACTTCGTAATACTAATTATGATGCATAGCATTATTTTACTCATGCTACGTTTTAAATGATAAAGAAAAAAATTATTTGAGATAGAACTTCCTATAATTGTATTGTAAAAAAAACTTCTCATCAAAAATCAAAATGAACAGGCCCAATATTAAAAAAATTACGCCCCTTTGTTACGCCCCTTTGTGCGATAGATATTGGTATCACGTCCTTTTGGTAGTCTATTTAACTTGAAGAAATTAAATGTAAGTGCTATCTTGAGTAAATAATTAAATGTAAGTGTTATCTTGAGTAAATTATCTAACCGACAGCATAAAGACAAACCGAGCACTTAAAAAGAACCAAACTTTTCATTAATCTATAATCTAACATATGAGAACAAACGGAGGAGGGAACAAAACTAATTTTTCGGAATGGACACTAATTTGTTATTTCATAAAAATACCTTGATATAGATATTGATGCAGTGATAACACTCTAATTTACATGTTTTTAGCATCCTTTTTTGTCCATATTTTGCATTGTTCATACCTCTAACTTAGCATTTTTAGGTCATTTACTGTAAGAATCAAGTTTTAGAGCATTTAGGGTGTTGCATTTCTGCATTTGCACATTTTGGGTGAAAACAGGTACTTTAGAGCCTAAAAAGAGCAAAAAGAAGGGTTAACAAGTTGCAGCTATCACAAGGAAGGAACTGGTTACATTTATAGGGTTTACACAGAAGCATCAAGAAGGAAAAAGGAGGCACCCGACCATACCACCCGATAATTACCACATAGCACCTGGTCGAGTTCATGACGAGACCTGCAAATATCGACTCGAATGAAGATTTTACGGTGGGATTCAACTTTTGAGTTCTTCATCAAAATTATAGGATATCGAGTTTTCTTTCTAAAGGTGGTGATTTAAAGCCAATCGGATGTGCGGTTCAAGAGTTATTCCTGTTTTAGTAAACATATATACATCCAGATCGAAAATGGAACCACCCGATCACCTATCCGATCATGCACCCGAAGGGGAGCTCGAGTTCCACCTCGTGTAGTATGGTCGGATACCTGCTGACGTGACCGCTGTCGTGGCTAGGTCAACCTGTTTCCTTATAAATACCCCCTCTTAACCCTATTTTCGCGAGCTAGGGAGGCGAGAGCCGCTTCTACTCTTTTCTTAGCATTTCTTTTTATGTTTTTGTTCTTCATTCAACTTGAATTCTGTTTACATTTTTCATTGCTTCTTTTTAATAAAACGTATATCTCTTTCTCATCTTTATGATTATGCAATTTTTATTTGTTTCTGGGTTTATGTTCTTTGCCATGAGATCCGAGTAGTGTGGTAAAGTTTCTAGGGATGTGATAGATGATTAGGTGTTCTTGATCGGTTAGGATGCTTTAGTTGATTGTGATGATTGATAGATTTCCTTCTAGGTTGGTGTTCTTAATGCTGTCAACAGACCGAAAGGTTGAGATTAGATCTAGGGCGTTTACAATGCTACAGGCCGAAAGGAGTAGATAAAATGCTTGCTTAGGCCAATGCTAGAGGTTTACTTAGCTCTGAGTGACAAAATCAGATGAGTTTAAGTCTACTGACTATAATGAATCGTTCTTAATGCCTGCTTGTTCATATTTCTAGTGCGACAGTGTGGTAGTGTGTTCAAGGTTGATTGTTGCTAGTGCGAAAGTGTGGTGACAAGGTCTTAGAGGTTCATTGTCTAGGAAATAATTGCTTGAGGCATGTAAGGCATCCGTACTGGTCTAGAACACTTAGGATTCGATTACCCCCATCCTTAGGAACTTTCGTATTTTATTTGTTTACATTTTCTTTACTTACTCGACCACTTACCCGATCAGGTACACGATCACCTGCATCGTGTGGTACTTCGAGTTGTTCTTGATTATTATTCTTTATGTTTTCTTATTTTTGTTCACATTAGGTTGATAGATAAAACCCCCATTATTACTTGGCTTGACTTGCTTGTTTCTGATTGCATCCTATCTGCTAGCATAACAACCATTTGGATTGATAACCCTTTGTACTACAACTGCATAGGGAATTGATACCCTGGGTGAAAACCTGTCTATCAATTTGGCGCCGTTGCCATTTGGTTGTTTCTTGTTACATTTAGGATTTCAGAACTTGCTAGATCAAGTTCTTTTTATTATATTCTCGATACTGACTGTTTGCTTGTCTGTTTTGGATCTCAGGTGAACCTACGCGAACCCCTACCCGATCCACCACCCGAACCCTTACCCGATCCCCCACCTGAACCCCTACCCGAACCTGTCTACTTGAGCACCTGCTCGTGTGACCATTTGGATAGTTGCTTGGGTACTTGTATACACCAACCGTTTGCCAGGAGAACCAAGACATCAAAGGATGGTATCAGAGTAGAACAGGAAGAAGTGGGAATGGAAAACCCACAGGATCAAACTGAACTTCTAAGGAGAAGAAAGATTGGTGATAGTAATGCTCTCACTACTTATACTCAGATGTATGGGATAGTGCCTCCTGCTGTCCATAACACAACCTTCACAATCAAGAGTAGTCTAATCGCAATGGTTCAGAGCAACAAATTTCATGGACTGCCTACTGAAGACCCACTTGCACATCTTGATGAGTTTGATAGGCTCTGTAGTCTCACCAATATAAATGGAGTTAGTGAGGATGCCTTGAAGCTGAGATTGTTTCCATTTTCTCTAGGAGATAAAGCCCATCAGTGGGAGAAGACATTACCTTCTGGAAAAATCACCTCTTGGATTGATTGTAAGAAGGTCTTCCTTGCAAAGTTCTTCTCTAGTTCAAGGACTGCACGTTTGAGGAACGAAATTTCCGGATTTCTACAACAAAATGGCGAGTCTTTCAGTGAAGCATGGGAGCGCTTCAAAGGCTACCATAGACAATGCCCACACCATGGATTCAACGATGCATCTTTGTTGGGTACTTTGTATAGAGGTGTTATTCCCGGTATCAGAATACTACTAGACACAGCCTCCAATGGTAGTTTCATGAATAGAGATGTAGCTGAAGGTTGGGAATTAGTAGAGCATCTTGCTCAATGCGATGCAAATTACACTGAGGAATATGATTTCAGCTTAAAGGGAGGTGTTGATTCTAAGGAAGGGCATAGGAAGGAACTAAATGCCTTAAATGAGAAGCTTGAGAAACTAGATAAACTCCGTCTAACCCAACAGGAGCAAGTACATGTTGTCTGTGAAGATGAGCAGTTTATGGTCCCAATCTATCCTCCACAACATCCCACGCAGGCTCCTGCTCAAGATCAAGAACTGACGAATATGCTTTGGCAAGTTCTACAAGGTCAAGCTAATGAAGCTATGGAAACAGCTAGGCTGTTTACAGAGATGAACAACAAACTGGACTACATCAATAATGCCCATAATCTCAATATTGAAGATTTGACATCCAGAATTCATCACCTTGAAAGCTTGGCTGCTTCTCCTTGTTCAGGACGACTCCCAGGGACATCAATACTCCATCAAAGGGAGTTGGCTACTATCAATGCTATCACCTTAAGCGAGTTACCTGCCTATGAAGAAAACATTACAATCATTGGGGACAATGCAGTTCAAGATGGGGAAGATTTATGTGAAAATCATTATGTAGTCTTTGAAGGTGTAAATGGGCCAAAAGCAGAGATTTTTGCAGCATACGAGGAAGCTCCAACTGGAGCACGACCCCATAACACGACCCCATGTTCGGGTTCATGTTCGGGTCCATGGTCGGGTCACACTCCAGCTCTCCCAGAATGCTCAGATTCAATCTTCAAGCTTCCCCAACAGCTAGAGTCACGAAATCCTGTATCTGTTGGGTTGTCATCACTTCAAACTACTAACATTCTCAAGGATTCTGTGAGTGAGTTAACAACTACAGTGAAGAAGATCAGTAGGAAAATCATGAAACTTCAAGGGAAAGTCAGTGGTTCTTCCTCAAAGAAAGGAAAGCAAGGGCTGCATATAACGATCAGAAATAAAACTTTTAGCATTGATCCTGGAAAAAGAGGAAAAATGAAATCTCAGGGAATAGAGGGGACTTCATCTCCTCTCTATAAATCTTCCAAAGCATGAGAAGGATGAAAAGTCAAGCTTAGTGACTTTAAACAAGCTCACTTGGGAGGAAGTCCCAAAGGTATCCTTCTAAATATGGCTTAAGTTTTTTGTTGTTTTGATTTCTTTTCTTTAGTGTCTTTAAATTCTAGGAATAATAAAAAAAAAAACATTAAGTGTTAAGGGGATATTTGAATGAGCTAGAGCCTATCCGATGCCAAACCCGATGGGGTACCCGATGCCCTACCCGATGCCCTACCCGATGCATGACTCGGATGCTGGTCCGAGCAACAGGTCCGCACACATCAACGAGCTCACTGATGAGCCAAATCCAGCAACCACTGGAGCTAAGAACAAGCCTGGGTATGCATTGGGAAGCATGGACGTTGCTGCAACCTTCTTCTTCACCAACCCATGAGGTACCACTTTCATCCAACACTTGTATATACCATTGCATTTAGTTTAATTCATTTTGTATGATTCTTGGATTCTTTTCCAACTTTTATTTACACAGGGGCTGTGTAATTTAAGTTTGGGGGAGGATCCTAGAATGTATTTAACATTGTGTTTTATTTTCTTATTTTTCTTATTTCAAAATTTTGCATGCTAGTTTTATTCATTTGAGTCTGCATTTATGTGCATTAAAAAACCCAAAAAATTTGAAAATATTTCAAAAAAAAATAAAATAAAAAAGAGTGTTCATGTAGTTGCATTTACATATTAGGATTGAGTCTAGTTTGTTTCATATAGGATTGTTGCATATGCATCTTAGGGGACAATGATTAAAACCACCTTGTTTAAAATCAAACCTTAGGATTGAAGCTATAGTCCTTAATCACAGTTCATTGTTGCTAGATCAGTCTTTGGAAAAAAATGAAAAATCTTTGCTTAGACCCTTTGTGTCGATTGAATGCTTCATCCACTTGCTTGAAGATTAGAACATCTCTATATTATTGGATTTAATTTGAACTTTAATTGTCTTGCTTATGGAACTTGAATACTTGCTCATAGTAACTCTAAACTCGGGTTAGCACTCCACTTTTTGCCAATCTTTTCGTTTAACCCGATTCACTTGTCCTACCCATGAACCCAAACCTTTCTTTCAAACCTTGTTGTGAATTGTTGAGTGAGGCCTCTTTCATTGTGCTATAGGTTGTGAAACCTTGAGAGTATTGAGAACAACAAAGAACTGCCTCTTGATTTAGCTAAGTTAGATTTGAAAGATAGATGGTTAGAATGTTTATTTGGGGTTGGGTTCTGAAATAATAATAAAAAAAGGGAGAAAGCCCCTAAAGTTAGAATTAATTAGCTCTAAGTCTCTAAGTAAAAAAAAAAAAAAAAAAAAAAAAAAGAAGAGAAAAAGTTCTTGCTATAGTCTCCTAGAAAGAAAGAAAAGAATTAATATATGTATATTAGGAGTCTAGCAAAGATAAAAAGAAATAGAAAAAAAAAAGAGATTAAGAGCTAGAAGTTTAAAGTCTAAAAGTCTAAACCTTAGGGAGTAAAAAAAAAGAAAGAGTTAAAATCAAGGGTGTGGGTAGTTAAATTCTAGGAGGTTTAAATAAAAAAAATATATGATGAATGTATGAGAAAAGGGTAGATCATCAAGAGTTAAGCTTTGTATGCCCAAATTGTTCTCAGTCTTAGATAGTTTTCACGACTGTCTAGCATTCCACTTTTTGAGAGAAAACCACCTAAAGAATTTGCTTGAAACCACCTTATCAAAAAAGCCTTACCCTTGAAACCGATTGAGCTTGATTCACCTTCTATTTGCAAGAATTCGCCAAACACTTAATTGAATGTAAAAGAGATGTTCCTTATCTTTAGTTGGAGGTTGAGCTAGATCGATGCATGGTATTAGGCATGGAAAAAAATTTGTAATTATGTTGATTGATCTTAGCACCATTAAACTATCTTTAAGGACTATAGCTTGCATCCTTCGGTTAGTATCTTAAGGTTATGAGTCCCCACTTTTAAACCGTACCTTCTTACTTCCTTGCTAGAGGACTAGCAAGATTTAAGTTTGGGGGTCTGATAACACTCTAATTTACATGTTTTTAGCATTTTTTTTTTGTCCATATTTTGCATTTTTCATACCTCTAACTTAGCATTTTTAGGTCATTTATTGTAAGAATCAAGTTTTAGAGCATTTAGGGTGTTGCATTTCTGCATGTGCACATTTTGGATGAAAACATGTACTTTAGAGCCTAAAAAGAGCAAAAAGAAGGGTTAACAAGTTGCAGCTATCACAAGGAAGGAACTGGTTACATTTATAGGGTTTACACAGAAGCATCAAGAAGGAAAAAGGAGGCACCCGACCATACCACCCAATAATTACCACATAGCACCTGGTCGAGTTCATGACGAGACCTGCAAATATCGACTCGAATGAAGATTTTACAGTGGGATTCAGCTTCTGAGTTCTTCATAAAAGTTATAGGATATCAAGTTCTCTTTCAAAAGGTGGTGATTTGAAGCCAATCTGCTATGCGGTTCAAGAGTTATTCCTGTTTTAGTAAGCATATATACATCCAGATCGAAGAATGGAACCACCCGATCACCTATCCAATCATGCACCCGAAGGGGAGCTCTAGTTCCACCTCGTGTAGTATGGTTGGATACCTGCTGAAGTGGCCGCTGTCGTGGCTAGGTCAACCTGTTTCCTTATAAATACCCCTTCTTAACCCTATTTTCGCGAGCTAGGGAGGCGAGAGCCGCTTCTACTCTTTTCTTAGCATTTCTTTTCATGTTTTTGTTCTTCTTTCAACTTGAATTCTGTTTACATTTTGCTATTGCTTCTTTTTAATAAAACATATATCTCTTTCTCATCTTTATGATTATGCAATTTTTATTTGTTTCTGGGTTTATGTTCTTTGCCATGAGATCCGAGTAGTGTAGTAAAGTTTCTAAGGATGGGATAGATGATTAGGTGTTCTTGATCGGTTAGGATGCTTTAGTTGATTGTGATGATTGATAGATTTCCTTCTAGGTTGGTGTTCTTAATGCTGTCAACAGACCGAAAGGTTGAGATTAGATCTAGGGCGTTTACAATGCTACAGGCCGAAAGGAGTAGATAAAATGCTTGCTTAGGCCAATGCTAGAGGTTTACTTAGCTCTGAGTGACAAAATCAGATGAGTTTAAGTCTACTGACAATAATGAATCGTTCTTAATGCCTGCTTGTTCATATTGCTAGTGCGACAGTGTGGTAGTGTGTTCAAGGTTGATTGTTGCTAGTGGAAAGTGTGGTGACAAGGTCTTAGAGGTTCATTGTCTAGGAAATAATTGCTTGAGGCATGTAAGGCATCCATACTGGTCTAGAACACTTAGGATTCGATTACCCCCATCCTTAGGAACTTTCGTATTTTATTTGTTTACATTTTCTTTACTTACTCGACCACTTACCCGATCTGATTGCATCATATCTGCTAGCATAACAACCATTTGGATTGATAACCTTTTGTACTACAACTGCATAGGGAATTGATACCCTGGATGAAAACCTGTCTATCATGCAGGTTAATTTAAAAACACTCCATTAAAAAATTTCTTTGTTTTCTTTTTTACTTTTAAAAATACTCTAAAAACAAGAAATTTGAAACTTGTTTTTGTAGTCCATAAAAGTTTATATACAATAAACAAAGAGGTGTAAAATATAAAGATATAAAACATAGAGGCGTGAAACAAAAAGGTGCAACAATAAAAAGGTGCAATTCTAAAAATATGAGGGTACGACGAAGAGATGCAAAAGTTAAAAGGTGCGATAAATGATGGAGATATGACGAAGAGATGCAAAAATTTAAAAATGTAATTTTTGTAAGATGGGGGTGCGACGAAAAAAAAAATTTGAGAGAAAAAACTTGCAACTGTTGGGATCATTAATAAGTTTCAACCGTTAGATAAAATAATAGAACCAATGTCAACCGTTGGATTAAAGATGACACACAAAAATGGGTTTGCTATTATATATAGATTAGTCAAGAACATAAATTGCAAATTAGTTTAAATTTTGGTGACCATATAAATATTGCTTTCCTTTTTGTCAGTTACGCGCAAGATAGCCCCAATCCTATTACCCAAAAACGACGTCGTGATGAAGCAAAAAAGTTTTTAAATGTAAATGGTACATCATCCAAAGTCCAAACTTTAATTTTCAACTGCATCCAAAACATTTTAAATGCAACTTTTTCTTATCTGAACCTCTTTAATAGATGAACAAACAAAATCTGGAAGAAAAACAAACAAACAACTTCTATCTGTAATTTTAATGGGCCGGCTTGGTAATTATACTAAGGTGTCGACTGGTTCTCCCGCTACCTCCCGCAAACGCTGCGTTTGCGGGTGGTAGCGGTTGCTAGCGATTGGTGCCAATCACACAAACCGCTTCCAATCGCTCCCAACCACTGAATTCCAAAAGCTGCTTCCCGCAAGCGTTTGCGGTTGCGGGCGTTTGCGTTTGGAATTTTTTTTTTTTTTGAAAATATTTGAAACAAATCAATGATAATGAAATATTTTTTATATATATCTTTTACCTAACTTTATATTCATTAAGGATGGGAGAAAATGAACTACGGATATGATTGAGAATATTAAAAAATAAACAATTGGAAGAAAATAAGATTTCAATTAACAATAATCCAGAAAACTTGATGTAAATTTAATGGCACATCGCAAATAAGTTCAAAAAAATCTAAATAAATATAACATTTCATCAGAAATTTAAGAAAATAAGATTATTTGTGAAAAATATAAAAACAAATCACGAGTGACTCTTCTCAATTCTCGCTTGATCATTACTATTGATGCAAATACTGCTCCACAGAACTTATTGAGTGTGTGAGATTTAAGAAAGAAGATCTACGATCTAAAACATATGTTAATGTTAGTCATTTATCAAATTACTTAATTAAAGTTTTGGTAAAAAGTCAAATGCATAAAGTAATAAGTATTTCACTATGAAATTTATTTGTTTTTTAAATAATTATTTTAGTATTTTTAATGAATTTTAATTATAAATCAAGTTTAATAAAGTTTTTGATATTTTAAAACATTTATATAATTATATATCACATTTATTTATGTTCTAACCGCTATTGTACCTGCTGGTCAACCAGTCGTAAACCTCCCGTAAACGCACCAATTTTAAACTGCTAAACCAGTCGTTCAAAACGCTTAATAACGCTTGAAACCGCAATCGCCCGCTTCCGCAATCTCCCGCAACCGCAACCGCAACCGCAGCGTTTGAACCAGTCAAGCCCTAAATAAAAATAGTAGCTATAAGCTTCTAAGGCTGTCCACCTAAGCTTTAATACAACCAATAGGGATTCGACATGTCACTAATTAACATTTTTAAAAATTTACAGAATTTTATATATTAAGAATTATTTTAAACAACCTATCAGGATTTGACATGTCATTCATTAACATATTCTAAATTTCCAGAATTTTTTAGAAAAAGGAATATTTTAAATTTATGGAAATAAAAAAAACTATGTACAATATCCCACATTGGCTAGAAATTTTTAGACAATGGTTCAAACCAGTATAAATAAGATTAATATGCTTCCAACAACGAATGAGCAGGAAAGCTGATTTATCAGGCGTCCAAGTTTAAAAGTTTTATTCGATTTGATCCAGTTTTTTATTTGATCAAACTAAAACTTTAAAAAGTTTCAAAAAATATTATAATATTTAAATTTTAAAATTTTAATAGTTTAAAATATTATAAATATTGAAACTTTTTAAAAGGTTCAAGTATTATATTCGAACCTTTTAAAAGTTTAAAATATTATAAATATTGAAACTTCTAAAAGTTTTAGCTTTAAAAAGGTTTCAAAATATTATAATTTTTCTTAACATTTAAAAGGTTTTTAAAACCTAAGCTTTAAAACAACCAATAGGGATTCAACATGTCACTATTTAACATTTTTAGAAATTTGCAGAATTTTATATATTAAGAATTATTTTGAACAACCTATCAGGATTTGACATGTCATTCATTAACATTTTCTAAATTTCCAGAATTTTTTAGAAAAAGGAAAATTTTAAATTTATGGAAATAAAAAACTATTTACAATATCCCACATTGGCTAGAAAATTTTTAGACAATGGTTCAAACCAGTATAAATAAGATTAATATGCTTCCAACAACGAATGAACAGGAAAACTTGATTTATCAGGCGTCTAAGTTTAAAAGTTTTATTCGGTTTGATCCTGTTTTTTATTTGATCAAACTAAAACTTTAAAAAGTTTCAAAAAAATATTATAATATTTAAATTTTTTAAAATTTTAAATATTATAAATATTGAAAAATTTAAAAGCTCTTAGCTTTTAAAACGTTTTTAAATATTATAATTTTAAAATTTTAATAGTTTAAAATATTATAAATATTGAAACTTTTTAAAAGGTTCAAATATTATATTCGAACCTTTTAAAAGTTTAAAATATTTTAAATATTGAAACTTCTAAAAGTTTTAGCTTTAAAAAGGTTTCAAAATATTATAATTTTTAAATTTTAAAAATTTCTTAACATTTAAAAGTTTTTTAAAAAATAAAAATTTATGAATATGTACAATATCCAACATCGGCTAGAAAATTTTAGACAATGGTTGAGAACCATTATAAATAAAAATAATATGTTTTTAACTATAAATTTATCAGGTTTGCTTGATTTATGCTTATTTATCAGGTTTCCAAATTTAAAAGTTATTTAATTTATTTTAGCAAATTAAAATTTTTCAAGGTTTAAATATTTATTATAGAATGTTTAGAAATATTATAAATACCTCCATAAAAATGTTAAAATATTATAACTATTTAAACTCTATAAAAAGTAAAAGTGTCATTAATATTTAACTCTAAAAAAATGTTACATATAATTAAACTACATCTAAAGTTTGAAATATTTTAAATATTTAATCTCTTTTAAAAGTTTAAAAGTTTAAGAATTACTAAATATTATATATCAAATCTTTTAATATCTTGAAAATATCTTACTTATCTCTGTTTGTGCTTTATATCTCTTATGAGCTGTAAAACATGTTTTTGTGTATGACTTTACAGATGATTTGATACTTTTGCAGTAAAATTTTTATTTTTAAGTCTAAGAAAGAAGGATTGACGTCGCAAGACCTTGATTTGATGTTATTTGAGTTTTAAAAAAAAGGATCGACGAAAAGCACAAATATTGTTTTTACTATATATGTGTTCATATTACTTTCTTTGCAAGTAAGGATTTTGGTTTGAGAAGTATATAGATGAAATTATCAATAATTAGGTACATGTGTTTATTATGCTGGCTTTCATAAATTGCACAATTTTTATGAGAAAAAATGATTTTGGTCTTGGAATTTGATGGGTTAACAAGTTGTGTGGTAGTCTAAAAAAGGTTTTTTAAGTGAAAGAATGTGAAAAAGTTGACGAGAAAGAACAATAAGAAGAGTATAACAAAGAACTGGATGGTAAAAGTAATGATGACAATTACCATAAAATTTGACAATGAAAATAACAAGAAAGAATATAAAGAATAAGAAAACATTAAATGAAAAACACGAAAACATAGGTGATAGCGATCAATTATATATGAAAAAGGAGATAAATTCATGATTATAAAATTGTTTCGTTTTTCTGATGGCCAAAGAAATGGTTTAAGATATGTGAGGTCACCAGTTTGATCCGCTTCGCCTGGACGTCAAGTTAAATTCATGATTTTTTTATCAGATTTGATTTTAAAACACAACTGATTTTTATATTTTTTAAAATTGTATATATGAAATTTAATTTTTTCCTTAATAGTAATTTAAAGTTTTTTGTAATATAATATTTCATTACAGTCATCAATCATATATAATTTTTTATCAAAATATCTCAAATAAACCCACGCGTAGCGTGGGTTCAAATCCTAGTGTATATTCGTTATAGAATGGACAATGAAAGGGGCCGCTGGCCAGGGTTAAAATTATAAATCGTATAAACAAAGGGCCTATATTCGTTAAGTAAAATTAATCAAAGACATAAATTGCAAATTAGTTTAAATTTCTGCGACCACGTAAATATTGCTTTGCTTTTTGTCAGTTACTCGAAAGATAGCCCAAATCTAGTGTTATTGAAAATGACATTTTAATAAAGTCACTCAAAATCACTCAAAATGTCTTGTTATTCAAACAACAATTTTCACAAATCATGTGAAATCAACTGTTATTGAAAAGGTAACTTTTTTTTTTAAAAATCTCATAAAAATGATTTTGGAAGATTTTGAGAGATTTTGAATACATTTTTACACTACAAATCCAATTTATAAAATCACACCTCTAGAGGTGCTATTTTGAAAGATTTGTTTTACATAAAAAAAAAACATAGTGACCTCTCCTCTCACTATAGACAGCTTAGAGAATTTCACTATCAATACTATATTATCATTACCATCACTAACGAAACCAAAGTGCTTGAATCTTGTCCTCTTTTGCCGCTTCCATGTCAACGTTTGAAACCACCACGTCCTCACCACGCTCAGCTCCACGTTCGGCCATTGAAAAGGAGATGATGATTGGGGGAAGGAGATGATGAACACTACTGGAGTTGAAACTAGAAGATAATGGACATTAACGAAACTCGTGACCATTTGTTCTTCTTCTGCAGCTACTCCGCTGAAGTCTGGTTTTCGTTGATGGGTAGTTTTTTGGCAACTGTTTTCTCCACCTCTTGGGATCACTTGATCAACCTGCTCACGACCTCAAACTACAGCCGCATTAAACTCTTTAGTCTACGGTACGCATTCCAAGCAACTCTTTCTCATGTCTGGCGTGAACGAAACAACAGACGGCACGGAGAAACTCACGCATCACCGGCTCATCTAGTTTCACTCATCGACAAAAGTATTAGAAACAGATTCAGCACCATCCGGAATAAGGGTGACCATGCTTACGACGAAGGGCGCTCTGCCAATGGTTTGAGCATCGTTACCCATAGTTTCACACAATCACAGTCTCTTTGAACGTATCTGCTCAGCCTTTTAACTCAATTATAGTAACATATATTGTAAAAACAGTTTTTTTGGTTTTGAATTAATTTAACATTCAATTCACAAAAAAAAAAAAAAAAAAAAAAAAATAGAAGATGATGAACAATAATGGGAGATGACAATGATTTTTATCCACGATACCATGATTATCCACTCCCCAGATTTTAATTAACAACTAAAACTAGAAGAAAAAAATTAATGACGAAACAAAATTTAGGGAAAGGAGATGATGAACAGAGAAATCCATTTTTGTCTTTCTATTTTTATACCAGTACAAGGCTACAAGCCGTAAGATTGAATTTTAGCTTTCAATTTATTTTGGAAATCCATTTTATTTTTCCTATAAATCTCTAACAATCATCCAATATAATCCCTTTGAATCTCATCAAATCACAAACTTTTTTTAACAATTCCACCAAATATCCAAAAAAGTCTCTTAAAATCTATCAAAATCTCAAATTTCCTAAATCCCATAAAAACCTCTAAAATCATGGTTTGAATATACCCCCTTAAATTATAAGTTGAATACCCTTCTTCTTCTCCATGTTTTCTTCTTGTTTCATTTTTATTAAGGAAAATGAATAAATTAAAACAACACACGTCTGAGTATTATATAAGAGTAGATAGAGTCGAAGGTGAGCATTTATTTAGCTTTGACATGTTTATCTTGCATGTATATATTTAATATTTTATGTATTGTAAAAGCCAATTTGGTTAGTTCTAGCTTCCCCAAGGCCCATTAAAAATACAAAACAAGAAAAAAAAAATCTTTTTCTCTCCCGACGAAAGAGTTCGCCATAGACGTTAATAGCCTTCAGATCTGCGTTTGCCCTCTCCGGTGGCCGGCGCTCCTCGCCGCTGCCGTGAGAGGGTATCTTAATCTCTCTTTAGCTTTGCCTTTGGTTTGCAGTCCTTTTGGATTTCGATTGGGGATCCGTAGTTCTTCTTCAAGTAGTGGTTCTGAGATTTTGTGAAAACAGTCGAGTGGTCAGATTTTTTGTTTGGGTGGTTCTCGTGTAGAGGATGGAGGTTGGATCTGTTAGATCTACAATGTAAGTCTTGACATGTCGCCATTTTAGCTCCCCGACCTAGATCTGGTTCCCGCTCTGGTGTTTGCAGTCACTTCTATGCCGCTGATGGAGATTGGATTTGGGCTCTAGTCAGTCCAGCCTTTGTATCTCCGCGCTCTCCTTATCCCTTTGAATTAGCCACCGGTTCCTTTTAGGCTCATTTCCTTTCCAAGAGGAAGCTTTGATTGTTCTGAAATTGGGTATAGTTTCCTTAGTTGCAGGTAGACTCTCTTCTTAGTGTTGGTTGCGGTGGGTCGTTGTGGGTGTTAACCGGCTCGTGTTGTCGTTCTCACGTTTGAGAATGGTATGAATCGTGGGGTTAGACTTCTCTCCTTGTCTCTGCTTTCGAGACCTGTTTAGGTCTGCTAGCTTTTTGGAAGGCTTCTTATCTAGGCGTTCATTGGCATTGATGTCGTCGTTGTCGTATCCGAAAGTCAAGCGTAGTTGTTCTCCAATTATGGGTGAAACAACCCTTCCCGTTTTTTTTTTAATACCTTAATTTACTAGTGGTCCCATACCCACTAACATCCTATCAACAATCAACAACCGCGGATAAATAAATAGCAACTTCCATTAAACCAATAAAATTCTAACAATCCAAAACAATAACCAATACCATAATCCAAATAAAGAAATAGCCAACAACTAACATCCTACAATGTTCCGTTGACTTAATCTAGCAACCTAAGAATAGCTAGACCGCAACCAATCAAGCCTCTAGAACATCCCTTCCTCATCGCCTTGATTCCACGATCACACTTTGCCTTTACCTGCACCACAAACACATATTGCAATGCATGAGTATTTTATAAACACTCAGTAAGGCAATCCTCCCATCTACTGGGCTATACACACAAGCAATAGAGTAACTAATAACCACACACCACAATCAGCACACAACGATCAACGAACCAGGACTCAGCATCGACCGATGCCAATATGCATCGACCGATGCCAACTGAGGAAGCATCGATCGACGCAGGAACTGCATCGACCGATGCAAATGCAACTTGCATCGACCAATACCCAGTCTGCATCGACCGACGCATGCTCGACGCAACACGAAAACCCTAAAGTTTATCGCGCCGTCCTCGCACTTGCATCGACCGACGCAAGCAATGCATCGATCGACGCAACGTCGAGCACCGTGATTTCCCCGAAGCTTCTCGCCGGATCTCGTTCCTACATCCACAGAAACTCATTCCCAAGCCACAAGAAAGCTTCCTAACGTCCTTAACTACGATCTAACACATCTAACAACACCAAACAGGCAAGTTAAAGGTTCCTCTAGCTTAGATCAGCCATGGTCATGCACTTACCTGTGCCAAGACGAATCTGAACAATAAACAAGCAAGAACAAGCCTCTAGGAAGCTCCTACAACGATCCCAGCTACAGATCTCTACAGGAACGCACCAAAACTCCAAGAAATCTCCAGAAACTCTCAAGAACTTTTCCTCTCTTTCGTTTTCTCTCAAAAACGGCCAAACAACACTAATGGAACAAAAAGTCGACTTAAGGGTTTTTCCCTAACCCAAAACGCAGCGTTTTACTTAAGTCAAAAACGCACAGGAACAACCTTGCATCGACCGATGCACAACTTGCATCGACCGATGCAGAACCTAAACCGGGATTTTGGTTCACGGATGTTACAATTCTCCCCCACCAATAAGGATTCGTCCCCGAATCCCGCAATACCGTCCATCCTCCAAGGACCTCCGTGCCACCGTCAACACGGCCCGAACGTCCCTAGACCGGACCAACACCGTCAGCCAAGGTTTCCCGTGCCACTGTCGCAACAGCCCGCACACCTCCGACTGACCCTCGAGGTCTCCCTCTAGCCAATATACTCGCATCATAACACTATTTGCTCACAACTCAGTGCTTCCCCCGTTCGTGGTTGAAACCAACGAATCATGCCGGCTCGCTATCAGGCCAACCGCCTTTAGCTACGGCATCCAGGAAGTCACTCACACACACTCCCCCCGCTCTCGGGTTGCAACCCTCGAGACATATCGGCTCACTGCCGAGCCTCGGCTCACAGCTACGGTATCTAGGGAGCCTCACATATCCCGCTCTTGGGTCGTCACCCTCAAGCGCGCTCTCGGATCGTCATCCGAAGCAACATACCACTCCCACCCTCTGGCCACAAAGTCCATCGAGCTATCGGTATCACGTGAGTTGGGCCCACACGGCCTTGAGCAAAACAAATACTGATGCCAACGAGTATCTCCCGACTAGATCTACCTCATCCTTTCCACAAAACTTTCCTTTCTAGAAAACTTTCTAATTCTGGAAACTTTCCTTTTGTGGAAACTTTCTATTTATGGGAACTTCCAAAAATAGAACCCAAACTATTTCTCTTTTCCCATGACAATAACAGTCAAACACAAAGAAAAAATACTCATCTTATTAATCTCAAAAATGTCATAATCGTTACAATCTCAACGAAAATACATCAGAAAAAGCCAAAAATACAACAACCGGAGCCAACAACCCGCATCCCGAGCACCACCTCATCTTGATACTTAGTCGCACAACCAACCACCCCTAAGCGACCAAAAATCAAGAGAGATGGGCTGGAATACTCCGTACCCGCTCCAGCCACGGACTACAACTCGGACCCGGCTAGACAACTCAAGTCGCGGTCTGCTTCTCAAACCACTTCTTAAACCTTGCCTTCATCCTCGCCTCGGGCTCCCAAGTCTGCTCCTCTACTCCGTCACAGTCCCACAGGACTCTCATCAAAGGAATCTTCTTCTTCCGAAGTTCCTTGACTCTCCTCTCGAGCACCCTCAATGGTCTCGCCTCTAAAGTCATGTTAGGCTGAAGATCCTCAGGAATCTTAGCCACCCACTGATCACCCTCGTGAAGACACTTCCTCAGCATCGACACATGAAATACCTTGTGGAACGCACGCATAACCTCAGGCAACTCCAGCCTATATGCCACTGGTCCCACCCGCTCAACCACTCTGAACGGACCCATGTACCTCGGACTCAACTTAGTCTCTGTCAATGACCTGTTCGGACCCCGCAACATGGCCATCTTGAGGTACACTCTATCACCAACCTGAAACTCAAGATCCTTCCTCCTCCTATCAGCATAGCTCTTCTGCTGATCCTGAGCCTCCTTCATGTTCAGTCTCAAAACCCGAATCTTCTCCGAGGTCTCCTGAACAAAATCTGCACCAAAAATGCTCCTCTCCCCCACCTGAGTCCAACACAAAGGTGTACGACACGGCCTCCCATATAAAGCCTCATAAGGAGCCATCCCAATACTAGCCTGGTAACTGTTGTTATAGGCAAACTCCACCAAGCTCAAATGATCTGCCCAATGACCACCCCAATCCAGCACACACATCCTTAATAAATCCTCCAAAATCTGGATCGTCTTCTCTGACTGACCGTCCGTCTGAGGATGATAGGCTGTACTCATATGCACCTTCGTGCCCATCTCCGCCTGAAATGCCCTCCAGAACACCGAAGTGAACTTGGAATCTCTATCAGACACAATACTAGCAGGCACACCATGCAATCTGACTATCTCCCTCACATACTTCTTGGCCAAAACCGCTGCTCCATCAGTTTTCTTGATGGCCAGAAAATGCGCGGACTTAGTCAAACGGTCCACAATGACCCAAATAGCATCAAACGTCCTCGACACAGGCAAACCAACCACGAAGTCCATCGTGATCATATCCCACTTCCACTCAGGAATGGGCAAACTCTGAAGTAATCCTCCAGGAACCTGATGCTCTGCCTTCACCAGTTGGCAAGTATCACACTTCGCCACCCAGTCAGCTACGTCCTTCTTCATCCCGACCCAGTGATAATACCGCTTGAGGTCACGGTACATCTTGGTCGCCCCTGGATGAATAGAGAACTTGCTCGAATGAGCCTCTCTCAGTATCTCCTGCCTCAAATCCTCACCCTTGGGCACACAGATCCGACCATGCACAAGGATAGTACCATTAGCAGAAACCTGATACTCTGCACCCGCAGCCTTAGAGGCATTCATCAGCCCCTCATCGCTCTCCTGAGCTAACCTCACTCTGCTCAACAAATCCGCTCTATCAGCTGCCTCCAAACCCAGAGGTTCCTGTGAGATAGCACACAAACTCAATGCACTAATCTCACCTATCAATGCCTCCATATCCTGCTCCTGAGCCGAAGCCACCCGCTTCCGACTCAAGGCATCTGCAACCAAATTAGCTTTACCAGGATGGTAAGCTATATACAGATCATAATCCGCTACCAACTCCATCCAACGCCTCTGCCTCAAATTCAGCTCAGGCTGAGTAAAAATGTACTTCAGACTCTTGTGATCTGTAAATACCTGCACCTTCCCACCATACAGATAGGATCTCCAAATCTTAAGAGCAAAGATCACTGCTGCCATCTCCAAATCATGAGTAGGGTAATTAGCTTCATGCTTCCACAACTGCCGCGAAGCATAGGCTATAACCTTCCCCTGCTGCATAAGTACACAACCCAACCCCACTCTAGAAGCGTCTGTATACACAACATAAGGCTCGTCCTACTCAGGCAATGCTAACACCGGCGTGGTAGTCAACCTCTGCTTGAGACTTGCGAAACTTGCCTCACACTCTGGTGACCACACAAACGGGACATCCTTCCCTGTAAGCTTAGTCATCGGCTGAGCCATACTCGCAAAACCCCGAACAAACCTCCTGTAGTAACCTGCTAACCCCAGGAAACTCCGAATCTCAGTGGCACTCTGCGGCCTCGGCCACTCCCTGATGGACTGAATCTTCTCTGGATCCACTGAAACTCCCTCTGCAGAAACAATGTGTCCTAAGAACCCCATCTCACGCTGCCAGAAACTGCACTTACTCAGCTTAGCAAACAACTTCTGCTCCCGCAGCTTCTCCAACACTGCTCTTAAATGTACTGCATGCTCCTCAGGACTCTTAGAATATACCAGGATGTCGTCGATGAAAATGATGACTGACACGTCCAGAAACTCCTGGAACACGCTGTTCATCAATCTCATAAACGCAGCTGGCGCATTTGTCAACCCAAACGGCATCACCACCAACTCGTAGTGCCATATCTCGTCCTGAAGGCTGTCTTCCTCACATCTGCCTCATGAATAGGAATCTGATGATAACCTGAAGCCAAGTCGATCTTGGAGAACCAAGTAGCACCCCTCAACTGATCCAATAACTCATCAATCCTCGGGAGAGGGTACTTGTTCTTCACAGTAACTCGGTTCAAACCCCGATAGTCAATACACAACCGAAAACTCTCATCCTTCTTCTTAACAAACAACACCGGAGCTCCCCACGGTGAACAACTAGGACGGATAAAACCCTTGCCCAACAAATCCTCCAGCTGCTTCTTCAGCTCTGCCATCTGCCGGAGCCATCCTGTAAGGAGCCTTGGATAACGGCATCGTTCCCGGTTCCAGCTCAATAGTAAAAGAATCTGACCGAGATGGTGGTCATCCCTGCAATGACTGGAACACATCCTCAAAGTCCTCCACAATCGGAATACCGCTAACAGTAGACTTCCCCACTGACTCTGGCATAGATATGGTAACCAGATATGCCTCACGCCCCTTCTCGATCATCTTCCCTGCCTGAACGGCTGAGATCACGAGACTCCCCGAAGTCGGTTTAATACCCTGAAAAACCAACTTCCCTCCTGGACGCTCAAACTCCACTCTACCCCGATAGCAATCCAAATGCACCTTATACCGATGCAACCAATCCATACCCAGGATAACATCATACAACTCCACTGGACTGATAAGCAAATCCGCTGGCCACGACTCTCCTGCGATCTGAATATCAACTCCTCCAGCTCGTCCAATAACCCTCAGAAACTTGCCTCCAGCAACTCTGACAACTCCTGAACGCTCTCCAGAATCCCCTCTGATCCCCGCACTCTCGGCACACCCCGGAGTAATGAAGCTATGAGAAGCTCCAGAATCAAACATAACATGGGACTTAAACCCGCCCACCAACAAGGTCCCTACACAAACCTCATGTGTTGAGAACCTAACACTTGACCACAAACAAAAACAAATATAATCTGAACTTTTGAATTGACTAAGTTCGAATCTCAGAAGTTATACCTGTGATCGCTCCTGCACTAGTGCCACCGGGCTCCTGAGTCGCGTACACCTGAAACGTCGGCTCGATCCAACCCACCGGCTGCACAACCTGCTGCACCCCTGGCTGAGCTCCAGCCTGCAACACTGCTACTGCTCTCTGCTGCAACTTGGGACAACGAGGCTTGATGTGCCCCGTCTCTCTGCAGTAGTAACACACTCGAGTATCTATCCGCGGCTCCGTCACCGCCCGCTGCTCTGTCACTGCCCGCTGCTCACCTCTCTGTGGACAGCTAGTCACCTTGTGGTCCCTGCTACCACACCCAAAGCATCTCGCACCACCATGCCTCGACCTCTGCATAACATCAAACTTCCGTTTCTGCCCTTGCTAGGAACAGAAAACGGCTGAGACTGCTGTGGCTGCACTGAAGGACTGACCACAACAACCTGTGCCCTCAAGTCATCCTCTATCCCAGCTGCAACCTCAACCAACTCCGCTCTTGTAGCATAACTCCTCACTCTGCACCGAGTCCTCAAATCGTCCCGTAGAGCCAACAAAAACCTCCGCACCTGAGCTGACTCTGGCTCCCAAGCCCTGCCTGCATACCCCACAAGCCGACTGAACTCTGCATCCAGCTCCCGCACTGTACGGTCTCCCTGAGTCAACCCCAAGAACCGTGCCTCCATGCGATCAAGAGCCTCCTGAGGAAAATACTTGGAGTTAAACTCCCCCACAAAATCTCCCCAAGACATACCCCGCTGCACCCTCCGTGCTGTCACCGACCTCCACCACACACGTGCATCTCCTGACAAGTAAAACACTGCCAGATCCACCCTGTACCGGTCGGGACACCTAAGCGAAAGGAAAATATCCTCCATCCGCTCTCTCCACTCATCCGCTACACTCGGATCGGTACTTCCTGAGAAATACCCTGCTCCCACATGCCGCAGCTGCTCCATCATCCGCACATACTGAGCATCCACTGCCTCGGCCCCCGGCTGCACACCTGCCTGCAAACCCGCCGCAGGCTGCACCTCTGGAACCTGCCCACCAACCCCTGGCAGCACTACTGGAACCTGCCCACCAACCACTGGCGGCACCACTGGACCCTGACCACCACCCACTGGCGGCACTACTGCTGGAAGTCGCTGCAAAACCTGAGCTAGCAAGTCCATCAAGACATCCTCCCTGCCTGGAGCACCTCCTGCTGCAACCCCCACACCCGGGGTAACACCGTGACCGACACCGGGCCCATCCGCCCTGCCGTCACCCAAACCAGCCTGGTCTCCAGACACACTAGGATGAACCTGTGACTCCGCCACCTCCTCACTGGCCATGCTCTGGGCTACACTCACACTGGCCTCAGGAACCTGACCTCGTCCCCGACCACGACCACGACCACGCCCACGACCACGACCGCGACCAACAGCATCCTCACCTCTAACCATCTATGTCATCCAAGAACAGAAGGCTAAGCAAACAATAATTCTAATACACAAAACACAACTCACCGTGGAATCACAAACAGGCTCGAAGGGGATGTTCTAGGACTTCATGCCACACACAATTGACCCACTCACACAATCAATCTTAGCATGGAATCCCAAACATCAACAGCAAAAGCACAATGAACCCTGGACCTAGAACCGTAAGGGCTCTGATACCAAAATGAAACAACCCTTCCCGTTTTTTTTTTTATACCTTAATTTACTAGTGGTCCCATACCCACTAACATCCTATCAACAATCAACAACCGCGGATAATCAAATAGCAACTTCCATTAAACCAATAAAATTCCAACAATCCAAAACAATAACCAATACCATAATCCAAATAAAGAAATAGCCAACAACTAACATCCTACAATGTTCCGTTGACTTAATCTAGCAACCTAACAATAGCTAGACCGCAACCAATCAAGCCTCTAGAACATCCCTTCCTCATCGCCTTGATTCCATGATCACACTTTGCCTTTACCTGCACCACAAACACATATTGCAATGCATGAGTATTTTATAAACACTCAGTAAGGCAATCCTCCCATCTACTGGGCTATACACACAAGCAATAGAGTAACTAATAACCACACACCACAATCAACCCACAACGATCAACGAACCAGGACTCAGCATCGACTGATGCCAATATGCATCGACCGATGCCAATATGCATCGACCGATGCCAACTGAGGAAGCATCGATCAACGCAGGAACTGCATCGACCGATGCAAGTGCAACTTGCATCGACCAATACCCAGTCTGCATCGACCGACGCATGCTCGACGCAATACGAAAACCCTAAAGTTTATCGCGCCGTCCTCGCACTTGCATCGACCGACGCAAGCAATGCATCGATCGACGCAACGTCGAGCACCGTGATTTCCCCGAAGCTTCTCGCCGGATCTCGTTCCTACATCCACAGAAACTCATTCCCAAGCCACAAGAAAGCTTCCTAACGTCCTTAACTACGATCTAACACATCTAACAACACCAAACAGGCAAGTTAAAGGTTCCTCTAGCTTAGATCAGCCATGGTCATGCACTTACCTGTGCCAAGACGAATCTGGACAATAAACAAGCAAGAACAAGCCTCTAGGAAGCTCCTACAACGATCCCAGCTACAGATCTCTACAGGAACGAACCAAAACTCCAAGAAATCTCCAGAAACTCTCAAGAACTTTTCCTCTCTTTCGTTTTCTCTCAAAAACGGCCAAACAACACTAATGGAACAAAAAGTCGACTTAAGGGTTTTTTCCTAACCCAAAACGCAGCGTTTTACTTAAGTCAAAAATGCACAGGAACAACCTTGCATCGACCGATGCACAACTTGCATCGACCGATGCAGAACCTAAACCGGGATTTTGGTTCACGGATGTTACAATGGGTCTTGCTTGTCGGGTTTTGAGGTCTTGGTTTAGAGAGATTGGCTCTTATTATGATAGGAGGAGGTAGATGTTATCATTTGTTTGGCCTGGGGAATCTTTGATAAATCTCATTCACTGGTTTCTGGTAAAGAAGAGGTTGCTTTGCTTTCTTGGTATCTATCTCGCTTCGGTTTAAAGTCGCTTTGCTTTTGGTCTTGGTGTAAGGTTATGTGCTCTTTCGATTTAAAAGTTATGAGTTGTAATTCTAGTTTATATCGTTTCCCTTGTATAGGGCTTAGTTTCCAGGGAAATCTCGTCTTCCTTCGGCTGTTGACTCCGGGGACATGTTGTCGTCCACCGGCTTTAGTTTCCTTCTTTCGGACGTTTGTATCCTACTTGTTTTGTTGAAAACAAGCTTATCAATATATTTTCAGTGACAAAAAAAAAATGTATTGTAAGCAAAATCATTAAATAGGTACTTGATTTTGAAAATAAAAATACAATAAATTCCCTAAAATAAAATAAGAACATCATGTATTCTACAGAGTATAGAGGGAGTATATTGCTTTGCTTTTTGTCAGTTACGCGCAAGATAGACCAAATCCTGTTACACAAATACGACGTCATGGTGAAGCAAATGGCGAGAATCGTCTTTGCCACATCATCGCTGCCGATTACTACAGTTCGATTTCTCCGCCGTTGTTTCTCAGTTTTCATCGCCGCGAATTCGAAACTCCCGGAAATGTCTCGCACTTACCACCCACAGCTCCCTCGAAGTTATCGGCGGAGGAACCAATCGTTTCTTGCCGGCGTTAAAGGATTCACTCGTCAAACCGTACAATGCATGTCCTCTAACCGGGTTTAACCGCCACGTGGAGACAATCTACGCATCTTTCTACCGCTCTGTTCCTTCCGTTAGACTCCGCCGTGAGTGTCTCCGTACTAAAGACGACGGCTCTGTTGCTTTAGATTGGGTCACCGGCGATGATGGTTACCTTTCTCCTGAATCTCCAATTCTCATTTTGTTGGTAACACTCTCGAAATCGATTTAAATTAGCAAAGAGTAAGTGTGAATTGAGTGAAAAAAATCAAAACATTTTTGAAAATTGTGCAGCCAGGTTTAACAGGAGGAAGCCAAGATTCGTATGTTAGACATATGTTGTTACGAGCTCGAAGTAACAAATGGCGTTGTGTTGTGTTTAATATCCGTGGTTGTGGAGATAGTCCTGTTACTACTCCTCTGGTTTGATCTCTATATTCATAAAGTAGCTTCCTTTGATGACTGATGAGTCTCACTTAGCTTCATTTTTGTTAGTATTGGGAAGTTGGTAGACTGAAGTGTTATGATACTAATAAATGCAGTTCTACTCGGCTTCGTTTTTAGAAGACATTGGTGAAGTGATTGCTCATGTTGGAGATAAATTCCCAAAAGCTAATAAAATTTCTTTTATTATTCATCATATAAATAATAAAAGTAGATTTTAGTATATACACCACCATTATTGAATCTTTCCCACAAATGATCAATTAAAGCATTTCGAAGTGAGAAATGAGCTTCTTTATCTTTGATTTTTCTAAATCGACCAAGAAACTCTTGAAACCAGACATTATTATTCTCTGTAATCTCGACTTCTTGAGGTGGAGCTTCTCTTCCAACTTCAATTGGTGCATCAAGATCATGTTCATCTTTGATTATCATATTGTGTAAAATTATACACGTGGTCATTATGTCATGTAACACATTTTAGTTCCAAAAACGAACCGGTCCTTTCACAATAGCAAAACAAGATTGGAGAACTCCGAATGCACGCTCTACATCTTTTCTATATGCTTCTTGTTGTGTAGCAAAATATTTTTTCTTTTGACCTATTGGCTCATGAATACTTTGCACTATGGTTGACCATTTTGGATAAATACCATCAGCCAAGTAATATCCCATATTATATTCTTCTCCTTGAATAATATAATGACCAGGAGGTGCAATACCTTGAGCGAGATTGGAGAAGAGGTGGGAAGACTCCAAGACATTGATATCATTATTAGTGCCTGGTAACCCGAAATATGCATGTCATATCCAAATATCATAATCTACCACACCTTCAAGAATTATAGTAGGTGATCCACTACGACCTGAATATTGTCCAGCCCAAGCTGTAGAACAATTTTTCCACTTTCAATGCATGCAAAATAAGCTACCAAGCATTCCTGAAAACCCTCGATTTTCACCAATATAAAGAAGTCTGGAAACATCATTAGGTGTTGATGAGCATAGGTATTGCTCTGAAAATATCTCCACTATGGCTCGACAAAATCTTTTCATGCCCTCAATTGCCGTTGATTCGCCTATCTTTACGTACTCGTCTGTGGCATATGCAGGAAGACCATATGCTAGCATACGAAACACGACCGTTATTTTTTTGCAGGGACGATAATTCAAGTCTACCCATTACATCTCTTCTTTGTGTGAAGTAGTTGTCATGACTTTCAACTGCATTGCTGATACGAAAGAAAAGGGAACGCGACATACGATATCTCCTATGAAACATCACATCATTGTAAACTGGAGTTTCCAAAAAATAATCTTTGAACAATCTATTATGTGCACTTTCACGATCACGATGGATGAAATAACAGCCGGGAACTGAACCACCATGAATCGCCTAATTTTCTTGTTGACTGAGTAGAAATTGAATTACTGAGTTGTTATTAGCAATAGCAAGATGTATTGCTTCTTCTTCTTTGTCAAAATTTTCGAATGTTTCCATATTTTCATCATCAAACGATGACGATGATGAATTCATTTTGAGAGAAAAAAATAATAAAAGTAAAGTAATAATTATTTGAATGATGATAATTACTATTAGAGTTTCGTGGTATTTATAGACCAAAATTTGCATGGACTGTATTAAAAATTTAATACTCCACTCAAAATTGAATTCTACTTGTCTTTTTATGCTCAACCACCTAATTAAACCAAACCTATTTATTGTCTTGTCGTGTTTGGATTCCTTAGGCCATCCTTAATAGGACAACAAATGGGGTATTCCAAGCCCATTTTTAATATAAAAAAATTGAATAGTGGAGTAAGATCAATTTTTTCGTTCTTGAAGTAGAACAGTTTTAAGCTCAGTTCTAGGAAACGTGTCATTACGTGAGTCGCTGTGTTTTTTTGCAATTGAGATTTTTTTTTCATTTCTCTTCCTCTTCCAAATCGAGATTCTTTTGCAAAGCTTCGTAAGTGTGAAATAATGGCGGCGGAGAGATCATCCATCAATCTCCGAGGGAAAGGATCGTCTTTCACTTCCCCCTCCGTTTACAAGATTGCTTCCAGCGTCGCTAATGTTCGAATTGATTCCTCAGCGATCGAGAGATTCTCCACTAGAAACACTCCATCGATCAAACGAAGCTCCTTAGGTATCCCTGAAGGGTTAACGAACGAAGAAGCCCGAGCTTCTTTAGCTGTTATCTTAAACAAGCTTATTTTGTCGACTTCTGGTCCTCCTTCTTCCTCCACTGCTCGTTCTGTTCTTCCGGTTAAGATTTTGAATTCGGAGGCGGAGAGTTTCGAATTGGGTGAGATTGATGTGACGGAAGGGGAAAACATTGTGTTGGAGAAGTCTTTTGCTTCGTTGATTGGACTTTGTAATTCACAAGAATCTTTGCCTTGTTGTGAGTTTTCTTGTAAAGATTGGGTTTTGTCTTTGAATGCTTATGAATGTGGAGTCTAAGTAGTTTAAGTTATGTTATATTAGCTGCATAATCTGGTTGTGTTTAACTGATGAGAAACCTCTTTTGAGTATGGCTTTGAAAACCACTTGAATCTGTGTTGTTTGTTAGCTAATTGGGTTCTTGATATAGGTGGGTTACAGTGTGGCCAGTGTGGTTGTTGATTTTGATTATATATATGTGCAGGCAAATGTTGACGAGGCGAGGTTACAGTGTGGCTTATGTTGTCTTTCAAGCACAAGCAGTGAAGCCAGCGACGTCGCCGTTGTTCATTCAGAACGAGATACTCAAGGCTCCTAGTCCTAAATCATCGGATCTTCCTGAAGGATCTCAACGCTCTGGGCAAAGCTTCTTCACTCTCCCTCTCAGACCAATCGTGATTTTGCATACTCCTCTCATAATCTCAGGTTAGTAATTCAAGTGATTGATGATATCACAAAATAATTAATAAAAAGGTGATTGAAATGGTAATCACCACGGTTGATTGCATAGCCTTTCTCTCTTGCTGCCATTAAAATGTTAGAAGCTTGGTGATTGCCTAAGAACTTGATCACTTCATGTAGATGTTAGTATGAATGGTAGCTAGATGTTCAACATTGTTGTTAGATGCCATTGGAATGTTAGAAGCTTGGTGATTGCGTATGAACTTGATCACTTCATGTTTTCAATGTCCCAAGTAGAGGTACGGTTACAGTGGGATTACCACCAGACTGGGTTGATGTATCTGAGGAGATTTCAGTTAACATTCAACGTGCAAGAACCAAAATGGCTGTGGGTGTGGATTCTTGGATCATTTGCAGCTTCCTTGGATCTCTGTTTTTTAAAGAGCTCTCTGTTTTTTAATTTGAAAGTTTTGTAGGTAAGTATTAATATTTTTTGTCCAAGGATCATTGAATTTGGTTTGTATCTTTGTTCACATTCAAGTTTTGGTCTATAGTTAATAATAAATTACATCTTTTGTAAAATGTTTAAGAATATTATATTATTATATCTTTATTCTAAGAACACCAAAATTAGTTCCCCTATTTTTTTTACCTATGATCTTAACAACTGATTTTACATTATTTTCACTATATATTTCATCTAAAAACACAAAAAAAGTTCTCCCATTAAGGATGTCCTTATTTCTTTCCTCCTTGGCATTTTCTACTTGTAGTTTTTCAATATTTTATTAAAAGATTCAAACATTTATCTACATTAATTCCACATTCACGTAGATAATCAACCAAACTAGCATGCATGCATTGGTCAGTGAAAGTCTACTATACAACAGTTGTCAACGATATAGATCATCCAACAAATACAATCACATGAAAGTCAACCCCAATTTTTTTTTTTCATTCACGTAGGCCATATGATCTATAATAATCGTTTAAGACCAAATAAAGGCTAATACGTATTCAGAACCGGCCACAAGTACAAGCGAGCCAAGTTGATGCTTGCGACCGGCAATGCATAGAATAAATTTTGGCCCATAAAATTTGTTGTTGTTCTGTGGTCCAATGGTAGTGCTCGATACGAGAGTCTTGTATGCTTACCATCGGGTTCGAGTCCTTCAAACAGCCAATTATAGCCTTCTAAAATGTAGCGCCGGCTCTGTACGTATTAACATGCATTGGTTGGATAAACGTGTGAACAATAAATAGAATTAGTTAAGAAAATCTACATTAGATAGCACAACCGTAAATATATTGCTTTGCTTTTTGTCAGTTACTCGCAAGATAGCCCCAAATCCTGTTAAACAAATACGACGTCGTGGTGAAGCAAATGGCGACAATCGTCTTTGCCACATCATCGCCGCTTATTACTACAGTTCGTATTCCCCGCCGTCGTTTCTCAGTTTTCTCCGCCGCGAATTCAAAACTCCCGGAAATGTCTCGCACTTACCACCACAGCTCTCTCGAAGTTATCGGCGGAGGAACCGATCGTTTCTTGCCGGCGTTAAAGGACTCACTCGTCAAACCGTACAATGCATGTCCTCTAACCGGGTTTAACCGCCACGTGGAGACAATCTACGCAGCTTTCTACCGCTCTGTTCCTTCCGTCAGACTCCGCCGTGAGTGTCTCCGCACTAAAGACGACGGCTCTGTTGCTTTAGATTGGGTCGCCGGCGATGATGGTTACCTTTCTCCTGAGTCTCCAATTCTCATTTTATTGGTAACACTCTCGAAATCGATTTTGATTAGCAAAGAGTAAGTGTGAATTGAGTGAAAAAATCAAAACTTTTTCTGAAAATTGTGCAGCCAGGTTTAACAGGAGGAAGCCAAGATTCGTATGTGAGACATATGTTGTTACGAGCTCGAAGTAACAAATGGCGTTGTGTTGTGTTTAATAGCCGTGGTTGTGGAGATAGTCCTGTTACTACTCCTCAGGTTTGATCTCTACATTCATAAAGTAGCTTCCTTTGATGACTGATGAGTCTCACTTAGTATTGGGAAGCTGGTAGATTGAAGTGTTATGATACTGATAAATGCAGTTCTACTCGGATTCGTTTTTAGGAGACATTTGTGAAGTGATTGCTCATGTTGGAGATAAATTCCCAAATGCTAATTTGTATGCTGCAGGATGGTCTCTTGGAGGCAACATTCTTGTTAACTATTTGGGTCAGGTTAGTTATAGTTAGCTTTAAACCCTTGAGTTTGGAATCCATGTATGTAAGTTATTATCATTTTTGTTGTTGTTGTGGTTGCAGGAATCTCATAACTGTCCTCTCACTGCTGCTGTTTCGTTGTGCAATCCTTTTGATTTGGTTATTGCAGATGAAGATTTTCATAAGGGTTTTAACAATGTTTATGACAAGGCCCTGTCAAGATCTCTTCGTAGAATATTTAGCAAGTAATTGTTTGTTTTGCCTTCACCATCTTTTCTTCTTGCCAGTTAGTTAGTTATTAGTTCATCTCTCTTTGCAGACACTCTCTTCTTTTTGAAGACATAGGAGGTGAATTTAACATTCCTTTGGCTGCAAATGCTGAGACACTTAGGGACTTCGCTGAAGGCGTAACTCGAGGTTAGTTTCGTCTACATCCACTTATTTTTTTGTCACTGATACTTTGATAAGATGAAGGCATACACAGCTACAAATCATTTGTTTTCTTTTTTCATGAAACAGTCTCATTCGGTTTCAAATCAGTGGATGAGTACTATTCCAAGTCGAGCAGCTCCAAAGTTATAAAACATGTCCGTATACCCTTGCTTTGCATTCAGGTAAATCCCCTGAACAATGAGTGTGATGAACACATAAGCTTAGAATCTGCTTTTTTCTTCATATGTTAATTTGTTTACATGATATGAATTGCAGGCAGCAAATGATCCGATCGCTCCAGAGAGAGGTATCCCTCGCGATGACATCAAGGTAAGAGATGAATGATCATTCATTTATTCACGTGAAAATGATATGAATGATTTTGGCTCTATCTAACAACTAAGGGTGTCAGGCAAACCCAAACTGCATGTTGATTGTAACACCAAGAGGAGGGCACTTGGGATGGGTGGCAGGTGAAGAAGCTCCAAATGGGGCTCCTTGGACTGACCCAGTGGTTATGCAGTTTCTGCAATTTGTAGAGAGTCGTGAAACCATTAGCGGCGAGAGATCTTTCGAGGATGTTCAGCAGATCCTAGTCTAATTCTGTTTCTCCATTTTTCACTTGGAGTGGTATGTTCACTTTTGTACACTGTTGTTGTGAACAATAATTATAAACATGAAAAGAATCTTAGTAGTACATTTTTTTTTTTTTAATTTAATCTTAAATTATATTCAAAAGAAAAACTACATTGTTACAAACCCGAGATTGTAACCAAACTTGGAAAGCCTCTTCGTAACGACGATCTCCCAAGCGACCAATAGCCAAGAGCTGATCTCGGATTTGTCTCTCCACCCAGCCAATCAAGGTTGCAGCAGACTTTGGTGCATCGCCTGAAGACTTTGGTGCATCGCCTGAATCACAATGAATTCACAATGAATTCTCCTGAATTCACAATGAATTCTTAATATGTACATGAAAAGAATAATTATAGGTGGTTGTGAACATATAAGATATCAAGTCTAACCACAACGACTTTGCATCTATATATACATTTTTTAAGTGCATTTTGGGTTCTACCCTTTTAGTTTTGCTTATTTACAAAATTAATCCCTAAAAGATTTCCAAAAATAACATTAATTCAGATTTTGTTTCCTAAATCTATATATACATTTTTTAAGTACATTTTGGGTTCTACCCTTTTAGTTTTGCTTATTTACAAAATTAATCCCTAAAAGATTTCCAAAAATAACATTAATTCAGATTTTTGTTTCCTAAATAATTTACATTCTATAAAATAACATCAATCAATATAGAAACATAAAATATGATATATTTAATCACACTTCTATTGTGCTTTGAAGATATTCTATCTCCGAAACATGTACAAACAAACAACAAAATTTGATTCCCATTTTGTTTTCTAAAACCTGTGAGCTTTAATTCTTAATGTAAGAAAAAATTTGATTGATATTTATTTAAATATTATAATTAATAGATATAAACTTAATAAAATTTTAAAATATTAGGAAGATGTAAAATTAAAAATTTTAAAATACTATATAATGTGGTTATATAATAGATGATTTATAAAGAGGACATGTTGAAATTAATAAAACATTATTAAGTTTATGCTAACATGGGTTAAATCCTTATTTTATTATTTGTCAACACTACTAATATTAGAGTATTTGACATATAAAATCAAGTTGATTTAACTAAGAATGTGTAAAATAATTAAATCATTAGGATCAGTGTGACTTAATCACAGCGTATAAATTACTTATTATGCATTTGGATCCTTTATTTTTTGTTATAATAGATTGAAAATCAAAATATAATCTCAAACATTAAACAAAACAAACGAAATATAACAAAAAATGGTCATGAAGTGTATTACGGGTGAAAAAAAATTAATATAAATATTTAACCGCACAAAGACCAAAAATTTAGTTATTCCTCTATTTACAAAACATCTAATATTTAATAAATAAATACAACATAAAATAAAAATTATAATAAAAATTATATGTCCGCGGTGTACCGCGGGTTAAAATCTAGTTATATTACTACTACATAGCATTTCAACACTGCACTTGGATTTTCTTCTATCAAGCTAACAACAGTTTAACCAAATACGAGAAACATGTGAGAGTGTGTTTTTTTTTTTTTCAGGCTATATCTTTGAGTGTTTTGGCTTGAGTAAAATTTGATTCAGGAGTGCACATATAGAATATATCATATATGTGTGTTGATTACTTGATTACAATTTACATGTAGTTCATTGGTTTACATGTTAAAAATCCAAAACGTGCTTAGCATTCGAGCTTGGGGATAGAATTTGGTTACTGGTCACTTTTTTGTTCATAGAAACTGAGCATTAAATGAAAAGTAGCCTCGCAGTTTTGGATTTCTTCCAGAGAAATTTATATTTCATACCATCTTGACTTTTTATATCTTCGTTTGGTAAATGTGTAAAAATGGCCAAATTTGAGAGACTGACTTCACGTCGATAAAGTTTTTAAAAGCTAATGCATCTTCTATGGCCAAATTTGAGCTTATGCAGTTCAAAATACACAAATTGCATCTTCTATGACTTTTCTTGGTCAACACTGCATAATGAATTGTTTTGCGATGTTAACGTTTTGTCTTCAAATAGTTAAATATCAGTTGAGAGTTGAGACACCATTTTACAACAAAAAAAAAAAGAAAAAGCAGATATCATAAAAACGATTATTTCGATTGCAAAAAAAAAATTTAAATGTAAATGGTACATCATCCAAAGTCCAAACTTTAATTTTCAGCTGCATCCAAAACATTTTGAATGCAACGTTTTTCTTATCTGAACCGACCTCTTTAATATAGTAAAACCTCTATAAATTAATAAAATCGGGACAATGAAATTTTATTCATTTATAGAGGTTTTTAATTTATCGATATTAATATTTTATTAATTTATGAAGAGATTTTCTCATTTTCATATTGAAAATTTTCTATTACAAAATAAGATACTTTCTTTATCATTCACATTTTTAAAGAATTTTCTTAATTTATAATCTTGGTTATCGTAAGGGGATGAATGTCAATTGTTTAATAGATTATCTAGGTAAAAATGAGAAATGTTAGAAGTTTAGATTTTTGAAAAAATTGTTATTACTACCCTTTTATGGTACTGATGAAGTCGCAAAAGATATTGCGGTACCTTTAAAACCAATTACTAAAGAAGCAATTATCGCATCTATGACTATGACTTTTCACAATTATGGATGTGATTTGAAAATACAACAATGAAAAAATAGAAATGAGCTCCAACAAGAATGCAAATTCAAGAATAGACAAACAATAATATATTCATATTTCACTAGATTTTCTTATATATATATATATATCAGTTTATATGATTATTAATTTATGATATTGATGGGACTATATTTTTACATAAGATATAAAAAAAATTATTATCTTATTATTTTATTGTGTCATTTTTTACACCGGTCCAACTCGGAATCAAAAGAATTTATTAATTTATAACGAATGTTAATTTAACGAGTATTAATTCATAAAAGTTCTACTGTAGATGAACAAATAAAATCTGGAGGAAAAACAAACAACTTCTACATGTAATTTTAATGGATCGGCCTGGTAATGTATACTAAAGTTAAGATAAGAGAGTGGGCAATGAAAAAGATCCTCCACCGACTTCTCTCTGTTCTCTCTCCTAAAGCGACCGTTCAAAACCGTCGGTTTTTCTTCACCGTTTCCGGCCGACGTCGGCTTCTCTGGCGTTGATCGGATCTTGTTTTCTTAATTTCTTCGTTTTGCTTCATTTGTATAAATCTAGATGATATTCTATGACAAATCGTGATCTCAAAATCCATGTCCTTTGCCTTCTCACTGTGTTGTTACTAAATCTGAGACCCTCAATCACCATCTTGTCTTCTCTCTCGACTTGGGTGTCGTTCCATAACATCCAGATTTCATCGCCCTGTTTGCAGACGGTGGTTTCGAGAATAGATGATGTTGCGGATTGTGATTGTTGCGTCCAAAATCATTCTCACAGTCTTGGCCTTCTTCTCTCTCTCTATGGGAGCGTATTTCCGACCCGATCTTGGTTTCAACCCAAGGTTTATGGTGTCGGCTTCTTTCCGTCTTCAAATGGTGTATGTCGTTTCTCCATCGAAACGTTCCATTTTTATTACAATAGAGTTTGTGTTCTTCGGATGTTTCTTTCTGATTCGAGAATTGGGAGTGAATTTTGGATCTAGGATCCTGGAATACTCTTTTGTTGCTCTGTTGTTTATCTGTTGAATCTACAGAAACAACAATTTTTTAATAATCAGATTGTGTTCTCTAAAGACATAAGAAGCAATACGTTCTGATTTATATTGATTGTTTTAGATGGTTAAAGAATGGGTCAGCGAGATATACAATAAAATCTATGGACATGATTGACTCTCATGTCGTTTGTGTGACTGAAGGAAAGACAGTCACGTGGGTGAACAAGTTAAGACATGAACATGGCCATAACTCTCTTGGTATGACATTTGATGGAGAAGAAGATGAAGGATTAGTCTTGTTGTTCCATTCAACTGTCAATGCGCTTCAATATAGGCCAAACCCACCGTTCCAATTCGACCTTATTTGGCTAGACAGACTTTCAAGTAGTCTTTGGAGACACTGGAAACGTAATCTGGTATGGAAACAACCATGGATGAGAAGACATTGGATCTTTACAGATCATAGTGAAACTTTGCCGGAATTATCAAGTATATCGATCTCACGAAGGCGACAAAATTTAGAATCATTTCCAACAACATTAGATCTGTTTTTTATAGTTAAAGTAATAACAATGACATTTTGGAGTTTCAGCAGTAAGCTGATAGTCTTTAAAAAGCGTGTTAAGGGAGGACTTAACAGATTTTATATATTGCCTGTAAAACTAATTAACTGCAGGGTCACTTCCACTCATTCACTAAAATTGTATCAATTTTATGTATTTGCGTATACCAGTTGTATTGGATTGCTTATGTATTTTGTAAACACCTTTTGATATCAATATATTTGATTTGTTAAAAAAAAGAGAGTGGACAATGAAAAGGGACTGCTTGCCACTTGCCAGGGTTAAAAATATAAATCGTATAAATCAAAGGGTCTATATTAAGTAAATTAATCAAAAACATAAATTTCAAATTAGTTTAAATTTCCGCGATCACATAAATATATTGCTTTGCTTTTTGTCAGTTACGCGCAAGATAGCCCAAATCCTGTTACACAAATACGACGTCGTGGTGAAGCAAATGGCGAGAATCGTCTTTGCCACATCATCGCCGCCGATTACTACAGTTCGTGTTCTCCGCCGTCGTTTCTCAGTTTTCGTCGCCGCGAATTCAAAACTCCCGGAAATGTCTCGCACTTACCACCACAGCTCTCTCGAAGTTATCGGCGGAGGAACCGATCGTTTCTTGCCGGCGTTAAAGGATTCACTCGTCAAACCATACAATGCGTTTCCTCTAACCGGGTTTAACCGCCACGTGGAGACAATCTACGCAGCTTTCTACCGCTCTGTTCCTTCCGTCAGACTCCGCCGTGAGTGTCTCCGTACTAAAGACGACGGCTCTGTTGCTTTAGATTGGGTCGCCGGCGATGATGGTTACCTTTCTCCTGAATCTCCGATCCTAATTTTGTTGGTAACACACTCAAATAGCACTAGAATTGAGTTGATTAACGAAACTAAAGTGTGTAATTTGAGTGAAAAAATCAAAACTTTATTAAATGTGTAGCCAGGTTTAACAGGAGGAAGCCAAGATTCGTATGTTAGACATATGTTGTTACGAGCTCGAAGTAAAAAATGGCGTTGTGTTGTGTTTAATAGCCGTGGTTGTGGAGATAGTCCTGTTACTACTCCTCAGGTTTGATCTCTACATTCATAAATTAGCTTCCTTTGATGACTGATGAGTCCCAGTTAGCTTCATTTTTGTTAGTATTGGGAAGTTGGTAGACTGAAGTGTTATGATACTGATAAATGCAGTTCTACTCGGCTTCGTTTTTAGGAGACATTGGTGAAGTGATTGCTCATGTTCGAGATAAATTCCCAAAAGCTAATTTGTATGCTGCTGGATGGTCTCTTGGAGGCAACATTCTTGTTAACTATTTGGGTCAGGTTAGTTATAGTTAGCTTTAAACCCATGAGTTTGGAATTCATGTATGTAAGTTCTTATCATTTTTGTTGTTGTTGTTGTTATTGTTGCAGGAATCTCATAACTGTCCTCTCTCTGCTGCTGTTTCGTTGTGCAATCCTTTTGATTTGGTTATAGCAGATGAAGATTTCCATAAGGGTTTTAACAATGTTTATGATAAGGCCCTGACGAGATCTCTTCGTAGAATATTTAGCAAGTAATTGTTCGTTTGCCTTGGCCATCTTTTCTTCTTGTCAGTTTAGTCATTGTCACATTATTAACTCATTGCTATGCAGACATTCTCTTCTTTTTGAAGACATAGGAGGTGAATTTAACATCCCCTTAGCTGCAAATGCTGAGACTGTTAGGGATTTCGATGAAGGCGTAACCCGAGGTTAGTTTCATGTACATCCACTTATGTCTTTTCCTTGATAGTTTTATAAGATGAAGGCATACAGAGCTACAGATAATTTGTTTACTTTTTTCATGAAACAGTCTCATTCGGTTTCAAATCAGTGGATGAGTACTATTCCAAGTCGAGCAGCTCCAAAGTTATAAAACATGTCCGTATACCCTTGCTTTGCATTCAGGTAAATCCCCTGAACAATGAGTGTGATGAACATATAAGCTTAGAATCTGCTTTTTTCTTCATATGTTCATTTGTTTATATGATATGAAATGCAGGCAGCAAATGATCCGATCGCTCCTGAGAGAGGTATCCCTCGCGATGACATCAAGGTAAGAGATGAATGAACATTCATTCATTCACGTTAAAATGATATGAATGATTTTGGCTCCATCTAACAACTAAAGGTGTCAGGCAAACCCAAACTGCATGTTGATTGTAACACCAAGAGGAGGGCACTTGGGATGGGTGGCAGGTGAAGAAGCTCCAAATGGGGCTCCTTGGACTGACCCAGTGGTTATGCAGTTTCTGCAATTTGTAGAGAGTCGTGAAACCATTAGCGGCGAGAGATCTTTCGAGGATGTTCAGCAGATCCAAGTCTAATTCTGTTTCTCCATTTTTCACGTGGAGTGGTACGCTTCACTTGTACACTGTTGTTGTGAACAATAATTATAAACATGAAAAAAATTCATAGTAGTACATTTCTCCTGAATCACAATGAATTCGCATTATGGACATGAAAACAATAATTATAGGTGGTTATGAACATATAAAGATATCAAGTCTAACCACAACGACTTTGCATTATGTACATTTCTACAGTACTACATAGCACTTACACCTCTGCACTTGGATTTTCTTCTATCAAACTAACATTTTAACCAAATACGAGAAACATGTGACTATGTGAGAGTATGGTTTTTTTTTTTGTTTTTAGGCTAAATCTTTGTGTGTTTTTGCTTAAGCAAAATTTGATTCAGCAGTGCACATATAGAATAGATCATATGTGTGTGTTGATTACTTGATTACATGATGTAGTTCATTGGTTTACAGCTCCGAGAGTCCCAGGGGGCAAAAAAAATCCAAAACGTGCTTAGCTTTCGAGCTTGGAGATAGAATTTGGTTACTGGTCACTTTTTTGTTCATAGAAACTGAGCATTAAATGAAAAGTAGCCTCGCAGTTTTGGAATTTTTCGAGAGAAAACAAAATAATGTATTATGAAAAAATTAATATACCAACATATTTTTGGTTAATTCAGCTTTAGCTTCATTATTGTTCATGTGGGAAATTATTTATTAATTCCGTTGCAATAATAAGAAAAATTTAAAAAGAAGTGGAACAACACATGGTATCAACTATCACGAGTCCTTATTCTTTTTTGGACTTCTTTTTTTTTTCGTGGGTCTAGCTTCCAGCAGCAAATGACATCAAATCTTCTTTGTCATATATTTCCATTTTTTTCATCATATGAAATATTACATAAACAGAACTACAATTCCTTTCCAAGGTTAGGACCCGTGTTAGAACATGGGTTGAAATTCTTTTTATTTATATTGTAATTTTTATATAAAATAAAATTTATGTGATTGTTTTTAAAAGTTGTTGTGAATAAAACATTATGCAATAAAATCATATGCTAAATATGAGTATTATATTTTTAAATTTGTGTGGCTTGAATTAAGTCTTGTGTATTACACAGGGAAAGCTGCATGCGTTACTGATTGATAAGAATGAACAATATTTTGTTGGTTTTCAAGATTTCTGTAATTGGTGTGTTGAAAATATGATGTTTATATCGAGGCAATATGTTTGGAATCTTCTGCTTGGATGCCGACCTTTATTAGTTTAATGCATTGAGTTAATGCATAAACATTTGCAATCAACATTCAAATAAAAACATGTCTTTTTAAAATAAAACAAAAACATAAAACCATAAAATAACGACTGAAACCATAAAATAACAACTGTTATTTAGAAATATGTCTTAAGTAAAATTAAAACTAATATTTAAGTTCATGTCTTTTGATCCCAAAGAAAAAAATACTAAAAACATGTCTTCGTGCAAAAGCAAATAACATTAAATAGAACAGAGTAATCAAACGGGGATTCGATGCTTGTCAAAAGAGTCCTCAGCAGCAGGATGAATAAAGGATCCGAGTGTGTCACTATAGACAATAAAAAGTTATAATCAGTTCTATTCATCAATTAGATACTTAAATTGATAAGTTATATTTCTTATTCACCTCAAGTCCATAATGAAACGAATGTCGGTATCATTCCAATCCTGAATCCTTGACTCTCCATGTTCAATGAAATTGTACCTAAACGTTATTCGAAATTCAAATATAACTTTATATATGTGCACATGCTATTTTTTTTTTAAAAAAAAATTGAAAACGATCGATAGAATTTAACTTACATGTACATGTACTCTGTAAATTCTGCACCCTTTGGATCCTCAATTATGTCCGAACATCCATCACCGTTGGTTAGGAGAACATTATCATCTAACGTTACCAATTATAGTTAAACGAATATAAATCGTTAATAATTTCTCAATCACAATTAACAACTTTAAGTTTAAACGGACAATATATTCACAAATGTCATTACCTCCACATTTGATTCCTTTCCACATTTTGAACAGACAAATCCTCTTCCCGTTACCCACCTTGAACCGTTTGAACATGTGATTTGCATAACATCCTGTTGCAAAGCAGTCAAGTACATATCCCCTAGGACAAAAATAAAAGGTGATTCAACGCATTATGCCAAGTAAATATAAATTTTTAAAACGATCTTGCATCCAATTTCCAAAGATTCTTCTATATTAAAGTTACTTGTGCATGCAATGATATTTTTACTTACTCAATTGACATGATTCTGAACCTAATGTAGCGGTCCATCAGACTCCAACGATCACCAATGTCTTCTTGTTTAAAACTCTTGATTTCCCCCATATTAGTGATGCATCCGATCAAATTATCTGCATAATAAATCACAAAAATGTATTATAAGAAGCATAATTTTAAAGTTAACTTAAACAATACATTCTAAACTAAAACTTACAGTAAGGCCAACGTCCATGAAATTCATTATCATAAATACGTTTGAAACCAAAGTTAGTAAACGGTTTGCAAATTATAGGGTCGCTTGCAAGACGTATGATAGTCTTGTCCGTGAAAAGAATCCGATAACCAAGATTAGTTTTCTGGATCTGCTCTTTATCCTCCTTGACTTCGAACCACTCTATAACATAACTCTGATTCTCGGTCATTACAAAAGACGGAAGCCCATTGAGTGCTGCCGGAATCGTAGCATGTCCAAAAGATCCCTAATTCACAGTGTAAGTGTAGTTAAAATTTTGAATACATCATGATTTTATGCCAATCCGTTTTGACAACACATATAATCTTTGGACATGTAACTATTATAAGATTTTTAAAAAAATAGAAAACAATACCTCTTCGTCGACCAAGATTAGTTCTTTCGAAACATCATTAGAACAATTTTTAACTTTCCACGAACGAAACACCTTGGCACAAATCATCCACTGCATGGTCGAAGGATTCAACTTCTTAAGAAACACAAAATTTGCCATTTTTTAAAAAAAATTGAAGAGAGATGGCAAAGAGATAATTTTGTGAAAAGGGTAAAAGATGAGGAAGTTGTAAAGATAATATTTCAGTTTTATGTTATATATTTCGTCTTTAAAAATTTTAGGGTGTGTTTAAAGGGTGCATTGAAAGTTTCGACTCGAATCGTTGTTTCCAGTCACGTCTATTAAGTAAAGCATTGAAAATACATAAAAATAGATACATCGAATGTAGAATTAAAGTTCTATTAAGAATATTAGTTAGGTGATTTCGCAAATATAAATATAAAACTAAGACATAACATAAAACCATAAACTAATCTTGAAAGATTAATAATTTTATGTAATATAAACCGTTCATACAATTTTACATTTTTGAATCTCAAAATATGGATAGTTGAATATAATCATGGTGATAATGACAACGCACATAACAATGCCATCTTCAATTTCAATTGAACATTAAGATAAATTACATTATTAATTTAATAAGTAAACAGTATTTTTTTTTTGTATTGTATACAAATCTCACTCTTCTCATTCAATATCAAAATAAAGTTGATGTTGGACGTAAATAAAGCTTTCAACATATCAAATCTAAAAATCAAAATAAATATCTTTTGATCAGAAACTTAAATCTGATATAATGACACATATCCAAATCTATAGAGCACGAAAGGACACCTATGAAAGATGATAAAGATATAAAGTAATGATGTTGGATAGAATTATGAATTTATGTGTAGTAAGCATTGTAGTTCCAAGAAGTGTACTCATATCTAAATTAACTATAATAATTCAAAACCAAAATTCATAAATAAAAGAAGAAACCAAAAAACATAAAATCATAAAGTAAAACCATAAACTAATCTTCAGAACCTTCAAAGTGAGTTTGCATATTCAAAACTTCAAGACATGGATAGTTGAATAGAATCTGTGTACAGGTGCATGCGGTAGTAATCATTGTACGACCTGAAAACATAACATAACATTAGTATTTACTCTCACAAAGTTACCATAATAGTTTAATTTATACACTCACCTTGAACATTATTAATTTGACCGAATCTGACTATGCATATAATGATGCCTTCATCAATTTGACGGAGTCTATCGTAAAAATACTCCAAATACCCTCTTCTCAGATGACATCTCAAACGTATACCACTTTAATAAGAACAGGAAATTAGTAAAAAATAATAAGAATACGAAAGACTAAAATATTGTTTGTATAAATAATTAAGAAATCTTACTTTTCGTTTTCAAGTTCAAAAAAAGGCCGGTGTGCACGTTGTTAGCAAAAATGTATTCAGATCTTTCCACACGCACGAGACGTCCAATTAAATCTAAATGAGAATAATTACTAACTAATCACTTTGAAATATTGAATTAAAAATATGTAAGACAACTAAAATAATTGATACACTACTTACCAATACACATATTCGGATTTATAGAGCCAGAAAGGACATCTATGAAAGTTACGAATGAAAAATAATCTTTTTCATTCAAAGAGGGTATCAGCTGCGCTGAAGTCATGCCACTTGAGAGTATTTTGAATTGATGGGTAGTAGGCCTAAAAGTTCCAACAACGGGTGTTATATCAAAATTAGATAAGATCAACCAATTCCCTTCGTTAAAAAACGGTTTGAAGCGTTGGACCAAACTCCTTTCAAAAGATCCATGTATCTTTGAACCCTAGAGTGAAAAACATATCAAATATTATTATCATGCTTATCATTCAGAATAGATGTTTGTATTATTACCTGCTCATCCGATAGCACAAACTCGATAACGTCATTCAACGCAGCACTGCAAACAAATCTTCTGATAATCTTTACCTTGATCCTTCTTTGGATGAGTAAAGGATGCAAGTCGGCAATATAAACACAGGAATTAGGATCAATGGTCATGTTTCCCCGTGTCAAAAGAAATTATAATGCACTCAAAGGATCTAATGAACACATATATATTTATACAAACTCAACATACATATAAAATATACGGGGTTTATCTTTAGAAACATTTTAAGAATTAAAATATTATCTTGTGAGATAACGATTGATTATATTGTATTTTATCCAATTTTAGTTTAAGAACATTATAGTAACATATATCAATGCAATATTTAAATAAAGTATGAAGTGTGAAAAATATTTTTTTTTTTTAGATTTGCTGTTTGAGAATCATATCTTTTTATATATATTTTTAGCATATATTTGTTTAGTTAAGTCCGTTTACCTAAATTCGTTTAAAATTATATTTCTAAATTTAATTTCGTGATTTTATTATTTTCCATTTCGCAAAAAAACTCAATATCTTGTAATATAAACACGTTTAGGAAATTATACCAGGTTCGTTAGATCTATTATAAAGATATATGGTAATTGATTTCTGATAAGAGAAAATATTTAACTCGAATTTTGAAAATGTGTAAACTGAAATTACAATGATTGTTAACCACTAAATGGAATACAAAGTTTATCCCAATGAATTTCAGGCACAATACATCTTTTACATCTTTCTCAAGAATATCCTTAACGTCTTCCAGCCTCTTACACTCTTCAATCAAATCGATGCGTCCTTCCAAAATATCATTCATTAGCGTCAGTTGAGCATCGACGGTTTCAAGTTGACAGGTGAGTTCGGTCGATTCTTCTTTCTTCTTCATGTGCTCTTTCACCATATCGATAATCGCGGTGAATCGTTTCGACGTTTCCTTCTGTGACCCATCTCTAGATTTCTGAAACGCCTTCTTAACGATGTCGATTGCTTCGTCCTCCCAATGATAATTGGACATGGGTTCTTTGCGTTTTCTAGAACTTTCCCCTTCCATCGCAAAATCCGAACCTATAAAATTTAAAAATAGATTTGGTTTGCAAGTTAAAATCTGAATCAACGAAAAACTTAAAAAATCTCTGATAACTTACCTGAAAGTTACGGATGATAATAGGTGGTTAAAGAAGCTTAGAGGACGTTTTTGGTTAAGAAGAGACAACGAAAGGTCTGGAAGTTACAATATAGGAGAGACGAAAGTGCTTAAATATATGTCCAAAGAGTCACGAAGCCTATGCATGTTGGCGTCTCATGAGATTAGGCCCATTTAAGTTTATTAACACATATTGTTTGTGCGTTTTTAATTACGTAAAGAAAAATTCAAACCTTATGAAGTCATATACATTAATATATCACTGGAATTTATTTTTAAAATACTATATAACATAACAGATAATTTTATAAATTTAAATAATATAAAATATAAAAATATGAGCATTCTTGTCCATAGTAACAATAATCCAGTATTGAAATTTGAAGATTCAAAAGTAAAGGTAAATAATTTAAAACATAGAGACGTAGACATAATTTTAAAAAACACATGTTGATGTCTTTTTTGGCTTTGTTCTTGGTGCGAGATGACTTCCAGGTATTCTTACAACAATTCAATCATTTTTTTGTGCGTGCTCTCTTTCTGTGTTCCTATAACACAAATCATAAATTAAAAATATATCTTCGGAACATTAATATAAGAAACTAACAATAAAGTGTAACATACGATCGTCTAAATATTTCAACTTCTGGAATCTCTGGGTTAAGTCTAACTTGAGTACATATAATGTTTGATACAGACCTCCTTCCTACAACACATTTAATTTAGAATTCTGATTAGTTATGTATTATCAAATATAATTTAAAACATTCTAAACGAATGAATAGAGTATGTACCTTGGAAGACATCAATTACACCCCATCGAATAACACATATAAGGCTTTCACCTATAGAATCTTTGTAAGTCTTATAGAAATCGTCAGCCGCTATTCCGGTTAACTCACACCGCAAAAGCATACCAGTAAATAAAAATATTTAAAATATCAAACGTTAATATATTTAAGGAGTGTCCATTGGATAATATGTTTAAAACCAAATACCTGGAGTCACGAAGGTCAAAGGAAATTCTATGGTACATAGAGTACTCTAGTGTTTCGTTCCCTTTTGGAGAAGAAACTTGCTTCTTATACTCTTTTTCTTTAGTCTCAGTATCTCCACTTGTTTCAGAATCATATTCGTCGTCTTCAGTATCATCTGTGTCATCCTCATAATCGCCTTTACTATCTTCTTTGTCTACATACAAAATTTCATAAAAGCCTTCATCTTCTTTACCTTCCTCTTCTTCACAATAATCCTCATCAGAACAATTTCCGTCATCGTATTCATTTTCGGATATATCAGAGTCGTCATCATCCGAGTCAGTGTCATCTAAATCATCCACATCGTTTGCAAAAGTATCTCGGCAGCACATCTTTAGCAACTTACGAATATGATCACTTTGTGATCTAAGCTCATACTTTTTGCCATCATTCGGACCCATCGAGTCTTTTTTATCATTCCAAGTATCCATTTTACCAACATTGGTAACTTCTCCAATGACATCTTAAAATATAAGACGCAAACTCATATCAAAATAATATATAATATATAAAGATACCAATTATGAAAGTTTCTAAAGTAGATAAATAAAATAACTCACCGATCAAGTAATCATCACAATAAGAACCATTTAATATTCGATTATAATCGATGAATTCAAAATATTCTTCACCTCCAACAATCGAAGTCTTACTAATCTTGGTCTTATACAAAATAATAATCTTGTATCGATGCGTGGTAGCTCTGCATGACCCATATTGATCGACAACTTTAAAATTTTCAAGCTCAATCCAATCGCCAAGATGAAATTTGGACACAAATCTGTCATAAACATCACCACGAAAACTACACTGGATCTTTATACCCTATTTAAATAAAACAAATATAATTAAATTTCTATCAAAATTTGGAAAACCTGATTACCTAACAATTTAAACAATTAGCAAACCTGATTATCACTTAGGACCATCTCTAGGGTTGAACCAAGACGAAGAGTTTTTTCTTCCCATAAACACAAAATCCTAACACGAATTTTCCATTCGTATTTTGAAGGATTCAAACGTGAAACACGATCAGTCGGACAATTCGTAGCCATAATTTAACCTGCACTAAACTAAATCAATTATTATATACAAATTATGATTTTGAAACATAACTAAAGAATTATGTGTCGAAAGTTTTAAAGAACCTTGGAATATTAAAGAGTTTTGGATATTGTACTTAAGATCTGTCAAACGTCTCTGTATATATATAACCTTAGAAATTAGTATATTTTCCTAAATACTAAAATAAAATATTATGAGATTCGTGTATTTATAATTAATAATAGATTTATGCAAATATATCACATATATATCTATTATAAATTTTTATTTACTTATTTAGACAATATTTACTTGCATCATAATCTCTATATTATGTAAAATCTAATTAATATATTTCATTTCCAAAATATAATTATTTTCATGTTTATCACTTTAAGTTTTCAATAATTATTATCATTCAGATAATGATCCGTATGAAAAAAATATATATAACATATTATAAAGATATATATGTCATTCATCTGATTATATAAATGGCATGTATCTGTCATTCATGAAAGGTACTCTGTCAAAAGTATCTTTAAAAGACATATTTGAACATAAATTAAAAATCCCATAAGAGTTATTCGCATAATATGCGAAAATATAGGTCCAATATTAAAACAATAAACAGCTTAACTTAATTCAATAGTAAGTAAACGAAAGTTTTTTACGAAATTTAGGAATAGGCGAACAAATCTTAACATTAGATCGAATCATTAGAATCACTCTCATCTTCTTCTGAGCCGTTGTAATCTTCATCGTCTGATGATTCATGGAAACAAAGTCTGCGAAAGATAAAGGAACATAATAACTAAAACATCTTATAATAAAGATTCCATATTAATAATCTGTCATAGTATAGGAAATTTAAGAACTTACAGTGCAGGATCTGTAGTGAATGCTCTTCCTTCGTTGCCAAGTAAAAATTTAGAACATCTTATTTGAGACATTAGACAACGCCGACCTTTTAAAAAAAAAATAAGTAAGTTCCAAATCTTTAATTTTATATATTGGCTTATCTAAAACAAATGCTTATATATTGCTTAATACCTCCAAAGACAGAGATTCTCCAAAACGTAAGCAGACACAATATTGGTTCACTGGCATAGGAAGGACTTGCAACATGTTGTTCCCATTTTTCACGAAATTCCGAACATGTATCACCGACGGCAATACATTCAACCTGTTCGTTACTTTGCATTAAAAAAAACAACAATTGACAACTTCAGTCTTAATAATTATGTACTATTTTCATTGGCAAAAATAAATCAAATGAGGTAGTACTTGTTTTTAAAATTTTAAAACTATAAACTTACTTGATGTCAATTACAGTAAAGGGAAGAACCTCTTTCAGACCATTGAATCCAACTTCATTTTCTAGGAAAACAATTTTACGACATTGCCTTACCCTTACCACCGTTCCACAAAAATCTGAAAAAATCAGAAAACTATGAATCTAAGGAAATAATGTTTTTATAAAAACAGTAAGTTAAACAGTATATTTAAATTAATTTACCAACACAACAATTACTCTCATCTTCTGCAGCATTTTCCACTGTTAGTGCATCTATTAGATGAAAAAAATTGTCTCCACATCTAGGTGGGATCGGAGTGATGCGAGTTTGGCGAGTGATCAATATTTCAAAAGAATTGTTACAATTCCTGTAAATATTCTGATTTTCAACAACTTGGAACTTGTAAAGAAGAAACCATCGTCCTTCTTGCAACACGTCTACGTACTCAGCAAATTAAAGCTGACTTCTGAATTTAGCTTCAATTCTTTTTCCCTAAATTATATGAAAAAACTAATTTCAGATTTAAACTTTAAGGAGATGATGGATATAAATGGATTGTTACCTTCTCATCAACCAAGATCAAACAAATGTAGGTAGGCTGCATTATAATGATTTCGGGTATCCACAGCCTCAGTATTTTAACAGCAACACTCAACCTATCTGTTGATGGATTCAAATCTTCTATGTATGCAACCATCTCCTTGTTTGGTACTTGGTTATTTTTTAGAAAGAAGAAAGGTGAGAGGTTAGACGTTAGAAAGAAGAAAGGAGAATAGGAAGAATGATTGGAAGTTACGTAAAACAATTATGTCAATTTGGTAATGTCAGTTCGAAATTGTTTTAACCAATGCGAAGACTTTGAAAATAACAAAAAACATTTTTATTTGGACTTGCATCCATACATGCATTCGTTCATATTCTCGGTTTGAATTTTGCTGTTGCTTGAATTAAAGTTGTTACTAATCGCATATACCATAATTTTTTCAACGATCTCAATTTCTATTGAAATAAAAATATGAGAAATATGACGATAACAGCTTTATATTGTCTTCCATATAATAGCTTTATGACGATAAGTATTTTATATGTATTGAGAAGACTGTGTATCATACAAAACTCATTAAAGTGAAATAATTTCAAAAAGATGAAAGATAAATATAATAAATTTAAGACTACTGTTACATTTAAAGAAATTTCAAATTAATTTATAGGATTATTGTATGGCGATTGAAATTGTCTTCTCCTTGATTTTCTCTTCCATATCATATCTCTAGGACACCAAACAAATGGTTTTGGAATTTCAGAATAAGTAATTCCTTTGGCTTGAGCAACTTGTGTATTGAATATAATCCATTCCGAGAATTTAGCTGTCGTAGCCATCGGACGATTCATACCATTATCCTCAGGACCATCTTCATTGTAGCATTCCCTAGGTGAAACCTGTTCAATATTTTAGTTAAAAGTAAATCAAAATTACCAAATAAAACATGTTTATATAACGTTTTAAAAATAGATAAAACATGGTAGAATTTAAGTTACACATAAAATTACATAACACGATTTAAAAAAAACGAAATACCCGTAAATCGAATCCATGGATATCTACGATCATAATAGTCCTGAAACATGGCAATCCAAGTTTAGACAAAACTACTATTTATTATTATAAACTATAAATAATTTTTAAAAGGAAAATACAATCGTGATAAGAATTATAATTATAAGAAATTATACCTGATATTATTAAGTATCAAAGTCTCCTCCACAATACCTAAATCAAAAAATTATTATTATTATATTATTATATATGAAACAACCATACAAACAGGTTAATACAATTACTCTGTAGATCTGTAGTGAAACTAATATATAGTAAAATATAGTAATATATAATCTCTGGCTCGCAACCAATATAATTTTGAGATCATGACAAAAGAAACTAATGTAAATCATCATTCAAAATAGTAAAATGTTATACCCTTTTTTAAAGGTGAACCAATAATAACCGAAGCTTGGTGAGATTCGAATGTTGGTTCCCAAGAAAACACTACACGAACAGGAAAACACATTAAATTAGGTGAATAATACAAAACAGTAAGATTTGAAATTTTACTTTCCAAGTAACAGCTACACGAACATGAAAATAAAAGTGAATCATAAGAAACAGCAAAATCTGAATACAATTATTATATATGAAACAACCATAGAATCAGGTGAATACAATTAATCTGTAGATCCGTAGATTATTCATAAACACATTATAGGAACACCAATATAAATTTGAGATCATGACAAAAGAAACTAATGTAAATCATCATTCAAAATAGTAAAATATTATACCCTTTTTTAAAGGTGAACCAACAATAACCGAAGCTTGGTGAGTTTCGAATCTTGGTTCCCAAGAAACCACTACACAATCAGAAAAACACATTAAATTAGGTGAATAATACAAAACAGTAAGATTTGAAATTTTGCTTTCCAAGAAACAGCTACACGAACAGGAAAATAAAAGTGAATCATAAGAAACAACAAAATCAGAATACAAATTAGAAATTGAGAATATGAACGAATCTATAAAACTCAACCAAAAAAAAATGATTTTATACCTTGATTAGAAGATGAACCAACAACAACCAAAGCTTTATGATTTGTGGATCTTGCTTTCCAAGAAACCACTATACGAACAGGAAAATAAAAGGGATCAGTCGATGTATCATTAAAAACAGCAAGATCGGAATACAAATAAAAATTTGAGAACATAATAAAAGAATTATTAAAATTCAAGAGAAGAATGCTTTTTTCGGGTTATGGTGAAAGCATACAAAATCATTGTATTTATAGTTGTAAAGCATCTATATTTTTAGGGTTTCTAGGTTTTTAGGGTTTACAGAAAGACGGTGTTTTCTCATTGGGCTTTTTTCATGCAAAAACCCATAATTTTTATTTACGTGGATCTTTAAAAAATCTAACCTAAGCCCATTAATTACCCAATTTATGCGTGTTATATTATGGTCATGTATCCTTTGATTAAGCGTGAAAGAGATCTTATTCATAAAATTTAGGGATTAATTTAGCAAATTCTATTTGTGCAATTAACTTTTTATGCAATTAGATTATTTCTAATCCGATTTTTGATTTATTTTTAATGCGAAAATAGGTAATTTTACGTCCAGGGGCAAAATATTACAACGTGAAGGGCAATTTCATTAACGGTATAATGGTAAAATTTTGCTGAGATTGAATGTGGGACGTTTTCACTTCTCGTTTAATATAATTGATTAAATATTCTGTGGAGATTTTTTTTTTTTTTTTTGGAATATCCTTTTTAAGAGGATCTGAAATCGAGATTTAACTAATGGTTACAACTCATATAACTTATAACCTATCAAATAATTAAATAATTAATCTTACAATCTATATTATATAGTCTACACAGAAAGATTGTGTACTTCCGTTTTATTATATATGGAATTTTGTAATTTTATGTATGAGAAATAATTATGTTTGTTGTTTGTTTTTATTTTAATTTTTGAACATGTTTGTTGAAAGTGTTTTAATATGATCCGTATTTAGGTAAGATTTTATTTTCAACTACATAATAAGATCTTGGAAATCACGATTAAGTGTGATAAATTACCAAAATTTTATTATTTTTACGCTTAACAGTATATTTTTATGTCTAACAATATATATTTTGTAACAATACATGGAATACTAAATCATTTGAATATTTTCTTTAATATAATTCTTTGAGATATTCTTAAGTGTATTCATATAGTCCACAAATTAATCCAATTAATCTCTAACCTATATTTAATCTATAACCTATTTTGTAACCAACTTATAAAAACTATATAATCCGTTTTATTATATAGAAGATAGTATTCTCTTTTTCCTGATTTTTTTTTTTTTAGTTTAGCTTCAAATAATCTTAACTATATAATGACAATTAGAACGTGGCATTCGCATAACAATCTCTAAATGTTTTTTCTAACCTTAAATTGTACTCCTATATCGTATAAGGATATATAACTTCAGCAATTTGTCATATATGTGATGTATGTACGTACATAAAATATAATAAATTAAGTTAAGTAAAAGTAAAACTAATAAGAGTAAATTATAGTAGTAAATTTTAATTATATCCAACTCTCAGTACGTACTACGTACTAGTTTTCTTCAACCATAAAGGTAGTAGTCTAGAACTCTAGATCATAGTATATGACAATAAACTAATATAACTACCTAACCAACCCCCTAAATTTATGGAGCTCACAATCCAAATAAATAAATAATTAATATTTGTCCGACTAAACACCAATTATGGAATATTTTATATTCTCTGATTAAATTAGATATGAGTTTTCTTTTAAAGTTTTAACCTATATAGTCTTCGAAGAATAAAAAAAACACAGCTAATAGACTATATTTTCCACTACTAATTAAATGATTTATTGGAATTAATCGCATAACCAAAATTATAATCCAAATTAAATGCATATTCATGGGCATGTGCATTGATTATTGTAAAACACAAATCTCTCAAGAAAGTGATGGTTTGTTTTGTAAGCCATCCAATCCATCATCAAAAGAATCTCAAGAATTTTTTTTTTTTAACAAAAGAAAGAAACTTGTCCCCACATGAACATCACACAACCACTTTAACATTTCAAAAATTCGGATTAGTCTCTCATTTAATCATATAGTATAGTATTTTAAATTTTCAAAACAGCAATAACGATGTTATAGAGAGAGATGGAGAAGATAGCGTGGCTGTCTGGTCACTGAGAAATAAAGTAATGTTTTTATAGAATATTTTTGATCAACAAGAAAGGCCCACAAATACAAGTAATCATCAAAATCATGCGAATGAAGAGAGAGAGAGAGAGAGTGAGATGAGAGGAGACAAAGGTAAAGTGAAGATAAAGGAATCGTAGAGGAGACAAAGCACTATTGATGCATCTCTTTCTCTTCCTTTCTTGCTCTTTTTCTTGTTTTGGCTTTACTCACTACTCACTCTCTTCTTCTTCTTCTTCTTCTTCTTTTTCAATAATCCAATGTCTTTTTTACGATATTTATGCTAAAGCTTGCTTCTTTTGATTCTTTGAAACACCATTATTACCTCTTCAATCATTCATTCTACTACACAGCTGTTTTTGATTCAATCTTTCTACAAATTTAGGGTTTTATTTTCTGTTTTTTCCCCCAAATTTCTATAATTGACTCTCACTTCTTCTCTTAGTTTTCTGGGTCAGTTCTTTAATGGTGTGTGAAAGGTGAAAGCTTTAAGCTTTTGTGTTTATATCTCTCTATCTCTGTGTGTGTGTGTATTAGCAAATGGCTGAGATCAAGATTGCAAAAGTAGAACAAGGGCAAACGAAGATTAGGAGTGTTCCTGTAGCTGTAACTCCTGAAGGTTTCTGGTGTTGTCCTTCTCCTGTTGCGTTTCAAAAGACTCTCAAGTCTCACCACTCTCTCACCAAACACAACAAACAGTCTCCTCCTCCTCAACCTCAACTTCCTAAACCGGAGAAGAAACCGTCCTCGACCACCATTAGATCCGTCATCGCCTCCGATGAAATTCATCAGAATTCGGCTAATTCCGATACCGTTCATAGTATTGCTGTTCCGGCGACGGTTCAAGAGAGACCACCGAGACAAAAGGTTGAGACTTTACCTAGGAAAGTTGCGATTGAGTTTGGTGAACCGGGAAGTAGTGATGCTAAAGTGATTTTAGTAGGGAAGCAAGGCTTTTGTGTGAAGCTGAGTGTTCATAAGAAAGTTTTGGTTGATCATAGTAGTTTCTTTGCTAAGAAACTAGCTGAGAAAGATTCTGTTTTTGCTTGTCTTGAGATTGAGAGCTGTGAAGATGCTGAGATTTACGTTGAGACCATTGGCCTTATGTATTGTAAAGATATGAAGCAACGCCTTATGAAACAGAATGTAAGCAGAGTCCTTCGTGTCCTCAAGGTATTGCAGCTTAATCCCTCTCTTAGATTTGGTAACTTTAGAGCTTTAGGGGAATGTCTAAGGACTTAGTTTTGTTATATTGCAGGTAGCAGAGCTTCTTGGTTTCAGTTCATGTATTCAACCTTGTTTAGATTACTTAGAAGCTGTGCCGTGGGTAGGGGAAGAAGAAGAAGAGAAAGTTATCTCATCGATTCTTAGATTAAAAACTGAAGGAGTTGGTGTCACTCCTGTTCTGAAAAGAGTTGCTTGTAATGCTGTGGATCCACCAAAAGAGACGCTCTCTCGCATCATCGAGCTTGTTTTAAGAAGCAAAGAGGAGAAAAGTAGACGTGAGATGAAATCTATTGTCCTCAAGCTTCTCAGAGAACAGAATGGTGCCAATGTAGCTGATAACTTCAACGAAACAATCTATTCCTCTTGCCAAAACTGTTTAGACTCGGTTTTGTCTCTGTTTAGACAAGCTTGTGAAGGAGAAAAACCTGAGACTGATACTAAACAGATAGCGGTAGAAGCGGATAACCTCACTTGGCTGCTTGATGTATTAGTGGAAAGACAAGCTGCAGAGGAGTTCTCAATCACATGGGGAAATCAGAAGGAGCTCGCTTTGTTACATGAGAAGCTTCCTTTAATGTCGCGTTACCATATAAGCCGTGTGACATCTCGGCTTTTCATAGGGATTGGGAGAGGAGAACTGTTGCCTTCAAAAGACACTCGGCTTCTGCTGTTGACTACATGGTTGCAACCTCTGTTCAATGACTATAACTGGCTTCAACATGGTTGTAGATCGTTTGATGGTAAACTAGTTGAGGAAGGTATTGGTCGGACTATACTGACATTGCCGTTGGAAGATCAGCAGAGCATTTTGCTGTCGTGGCTCGGGAGTTTTCTAAACGGAGGAGATGGATGTCCGAATCTCCAAAGAGCTTTTGAGGTTTGGTGGAGACGATCTTTCATTAGACCGTACTCAGATCGTCAAGCTAATGGTTCTTGTCATACAGATTCAACTTCAAAAGAGTGACTATAAAAAAGGGCTGAGTAATCTTTGTTAGATTGTACAGTACTGCGTAATGTAGCTATTGGTTTGCTGATCCTGGTTTCCATAGTTTGGTTTTGCTTGGTTTAGATCTTACCATGGAGCTTTTAGTGGTCGATCTTTGTTCTTGATGTTTTGTAATTTTCAGTTTTCATAATGATGGATGTATATTTCTGGTTCGATTTTATATACAATTTTATATGTTTTTGGTTTGAACTTTTAAGTTTGAAATAGAAACGATTGATGTATTATACATAACTTGAGAAAGAAGAATTAGTTTCTACATCGTTATCAAGAACGAAAGATGAGATTAAAAACCAAAACACACTGAAACTAGTCTAAGCTATCCAAACTTACTTCTGATGTTGGAAAACAACTTGTTGATCTTGTAGCTAACAGATTGACGACGATCTGGTTTGCGTAGCTTGTAGCTCTCGAGATAGATCCGACGACTTCGTTTGTATTCATCGGTTTCTTGAGAAGAGAAGCACAATGACTGAGAAGAACTGGACCCTAGTTCTTTCGAACCGGCCGATATAGTTTTCGGGTTTTCATCATCATCCCACGCAGTTGAGAAAACTAAGTCCGATAATGTTCTCTCCATTCTCTCTAAGTATTCTCAAATTTCAATGTAGGAAAAAGATTATGGATCAATTCGTTATGTAATTGATGTATATATATCGTTAAGAGTCGGCAATTTTAATACATCTCTTAATACGATTAGGATTTGTAAATAATTATAAAGATATATATTTTCTTTTTTTTTTTCTTTCATCAAGGAAAAAGGATTTGTAAAATATATAATTTAACAACAACCAAAAAAGTTTACAAGTTTCAATCCAAAACATTATAAATATTATTAAAACCAAACATTGTCATCAATCTTTTGGTTTAGATAATATGGGTGACTTTGTGGATCACTACGCAGTTCTAGGGTTACCTCCTTATGGAGAAGATAGTTATGGTGTGAAGATCGGCAAGGAACAGATTCGAAAAGCGTATTTGTGTAAGGCATTGAAATTACATCCTGATAAAAACCCTGATGATCCTAACAACGCTCACGAGGAATTTCGTAAGCTCAAGAATTCTTATGATATTCTCATTGATCCCAAATCTAAAGAATTGTTTGATAATCTTCTCAGGGCCAAGTTCGAGAGGCAAAAACATAAGAGAATGTCTCGTGAAGATGAGGAATTTTGGAACAACATTCCGGAAGAAAAAGAAAAGGAACAACAACCTAAGAGAAGAACTCAAGGGGATCCCGAGTTTTGGAAGAAGGTTCTAGAAGAAGAAGATGAAGAAGAAGAACCATCTGATCAATGTGATAGCGATGAGGTTCTTCATGAGAAGGAAACGCTTCGAAATCTTTATAAGAAGGTAAAGGAGATACGTATAGCACACGCAAAGAAACGTGAGAGTCTTGGAAGATTTGTTAATAATATACCAAAGGCTAGACCTAGACATTTATTTCGTAGCAAATTTTCAATGGATGGGTTCGTGCCATACGAAGCCAGAGTGTTACGTCGAGTAAAGGAGGCCGCCGAGAATCATAAACGATCTTCTTTCTCACAACCGGGATTAGTCTGATAATTTGTGAGTCTTATTTTTTTTTGTGGTAATTTCTCATCTTTCTCATCAAAATATTTTTTTATTTTGGTGGATTATTTATTAATTTGATCTTTATCTTTTTCTTTACATGTCACTCGTTGCTATAGGTTGCTTTGGTTAATTAGAAGAAAGGGAAAAAACGTGATTTAGATTACACACCAAACGCTTGCTCAGGAAAACACATTTGAAACACAAAAGTAGTGTGAAACGAGGTGATTTTAAGCGTGTTTTCAATCTAAATACCCGTTCTTTATTCACGTTTTCATGAATAATTTCATGTTCTTTATTCATTTTTCATAAATACCCGTTCTTTATTCTTGTCTTATTAGTTATTATATGGTTATATCACATGAAAACATGAAATAACCATATAATAACTAATAAGACAAGATATCAGTTTCACCGCATCGGGTTCCGTTACTAAGATCAGGATCAGTCGCTACTCGGAAGTCAGCCGACCAACGACACTAAGCAAGAGCAGATTCAATACCAAAGGTTGTTTTTTTCATCAATTTATCTCTTCTTGAATCTTCTTCTTTTACATTTTTCCAGTATCCATCAGAACCAAAAAGGTCGGCTTCGGTCCGGGTGGCATTAGAGAAAGAAAACCAGAAAGAAACAAAGCAGCAACAAACTAGCAAGAGCAAACAACTACTCAAGGCGTTGCTTAGCCGACGCAAAACCAAGAAAGACGACACTCTCTACTCTACACTTTCTTGGACGAATACTGATATGCCAATACCGGTTCATCTGCGGAAGCGCTTTACTAAACCGGAAAATTGTGAATTTCATTTTTCTTTTTATACACTACAAAATATAGAGAAAAAGTATATATTTTTATGTTTATATATATTTTCATAGATGTTTTAATTTGTTTACATTAAATTTATTTGTGTTACCACATACTTTAAAAAAATATATATTTAAAATTATATAAAAATAATTGTCTATTTTTATTAAATAATTATTTGTATTAGATATTTGAAGATCGCGGGACGACCTGCAAACCTGCGGGCATAACCCGTTAAAATACACAATCCGTTTGGGCTAGGCCTGCAAAGCCCGCTTTTTAATGGACCTAATATTTAGTGTCCATGTCCGCTCCGCTGAGATACTGTTTAGGTTAGGCCTGCCACGAGCATCATGCCCACTTGACACCCAACTAATATACCTTAAACGGTACAGTGGTGATCATATTTGTGCCAAAGTGGTCTTTAACATAATTTTTATTGTACATGTAGATTTTTTTTTTGTTACACCAAAGGTCCATATATATATATATTAATATTAATAATATTACTATTATTTCCATAGGTTTGACATTGATTATACATAGATTTCCTAGCATATGCATTTACAACCTGTGGCAAATGCTAAGTCGCATGTCCAGTTGCACCCAGGCGGACATGGCTGTTTTTGCGGATATACAGTCACTTGGTTCATCATATGCGAGATGGGTTTGGGCTGCAGCAGACTTCGACTCTCAACCATTCCATAATTACGTACGCTTAAACCTAAGAATAAAATCATTGCTATTACTATACAGTAAAAATATATTTTCAAATATTGTTTCTAGAATCGTTCAAATAAGTTTCATATACTGAATCATATAGATTAAGAAATTACTTACCTGTGAATATAGCAAGGAGATAAAGAAAAGTGAAAATGTTCAAAAATTTATTCATTTTCACAGAAAAACTTTTGGTTACGAAAGAAAAGATGGAATGCAAAGAAAAATAACAATGTTGAATTTGATAACTATCACCCTTATGATATAATTTCTTATATATAGTTGTATTTTTAGTTTTAAGATATGTATATCTTTTTTGGTATGATATCATTTCTTATCTTACTATATAAAGCTTGGTTTCAAAGTTACTCATTGATAAAATTTTGACATTTGTCAATTGTATTAATAAGATGTTGACACATATAATTCTAGATTTACTTATTATCTAAAAATTATAAAAGTACTAAACCTATCATAAAAAATGTTATATACATAAATAACAAAAACAATTTATTAATATATTCAAAAAACATGTAACTAATTTCTAATTGATTTAAAGAATCTCTTTTCATATTATAAGATTTTTTTCATATTTTTATGCATAATTGTTGGTTGATTTCAAATTCTATGATTATTTACATTGTGTAGGCTTTTACATAATTAGCTGAATTCTTTTAGTATATAAAACTTGGTTTGCAAATTGGTGATTAATATGATAGTAACATGTGTTAAGTTTATCGTCATCGATAAGTTTTTGACAAGTGTCAAAAAATAAATAGAAAAATTACTAACAAAGTTTGGTTTTCAAAATTAATCGTGAACGTGAACGTGACATGTGTTAATTTATAGACTTAAGATATTAACTCAAAATAATTCGGCAATCTGAGCATGACACATGTTAATGTATTGAACTAAGATTACCACACATGTCAAAATGAAATATTTAGTTTGATCTTCTGTGACATGACATGTATCATGATTTAGTTAATAAATTTACATTATTTATTTCATTTTTATATTGTAAAAAAATACTCAATATATTTCAGTAAAAGATACGTAAAATGAGTATTTGTTTTTTTTAATACTTTCAATTTCTTATGTTGTAGTATATTTGAATTTTTTTTATTTTAGTTTATATTGTGTATCTTTAAATTATTTAAAATTCATATATCGTCGTGCTCATATATATATTTTTTTCTCTCAGTTTCTAAACATATATTGGTTGGTCATATTAAGGTGTTCATAGAGACATTTAATATATAGTGATTGTAGCACCCCGGTTTCAAAAAATATGATGGTGCATACAAAAATATTTAAAAGATTTGATTTGACCAAAAGTGCATCTATCTTTCTGTTCAACCATCATGAGAGAACTCTACAGTTAAGTGCTTGAGCTGTGAAAGTTTTATGATAGACTATATTTGAGGTAGTAATTGTTGGAATTATGCGAGTGAGGAAAAAACACGGTGAAAGATCATGTAGTGATTTTTAAGATCTGTAAACAAGTCTTAGAGAAGACGTCCTCCCGAACATAGTGTACCGACTGTCAGATAAAAGTGAGCTCATGGGCCTAGAGAGGACGTAGACCCCATTTAAGAGGTGGCGGTCGGAACGTTGCATTGATATAGAGCTTATTTTAATAATAAAATATCTTTGAATGTAAAATTATATTTTTAGTTGTAAAATACTCCCTCCATTTCAAAATATAAGATGTTTTCGAAAAGTTTTTTGTTTCATAATATAGGATGTTTTCAAGTTTCTATGCAACTTTTAGATTAGTTTAGTATTTTATATTATGCAGTATCGTTTCTGATTGGTTGAACTTGTTAAAAGTAAAAACTTCTTAATCTGCCTGTTTTAGTTAAAACATCATATATTTTGAAACGGAGGGAGTATATAGTAAAATTGGATGTTAATAAGATGACGGTTTGATAGCATGTTTGCATGTCAAATAATTTGTGAAAAGATTATGAAATCATAATTTAGACGAGATTGTGAAATCAGGTTTTGCGATAATAATGATGAGTATTTGGTGAAAGTTTTGGTTATTAATAATTTAGTTTTAGATTATTATAATAATTATTATTACTATAAGAAATTTAAATTTACAAATATAAATTAGTGTATTAAAAGAAAAAATTAATATAAGTTTTTTACCTAACAAAAAGTATAATATATATATATATATATATCTACTTTCTAATAATAATTTATATCTATAACAAAATATTAATATAATTTTTTGTTAAATATAAATTTATTGAATAATTTGAAAACCCGCACATTGAGCGGGTCCTAATCTAGTGTATATATATGCCAATAGGTTTAAATAACTATGCACACTACACATTTACTACAAGTCAAAGTAAATCTTTTGGTCAATATTTTTATTTTCTAACAATTAACATATTTACAATTTAATAATCAAAATATTTATTAAATAATGACCAATTAATTTGATAGAAAGTGACTAATTGTGAAACATTAAAATGTAAATGTTTTGACGACTAATTATAAAAAATGGTAATTGTCTGAAATTAATTTTTTGATGAAAATTTTTACTTTGAATTATAATAAATGTGTAATAATATGGTAATTGTAAATATGTTTAATGCATAATTATTTAGACCTAATGGCATATATACATTAGCAGATATCACTACAAGAAAAACTAGTTATAGCCACAAATCAACCACAATTTTTTTGTAGCCATAGTATATTAGCCACAAACCAGACACAAAATAACGTTGTGGCTAATTCGTAGCTAAGTTGTAGCAAATTTGTGGCTAATTAGCCACAAACAATAGTTTATAGCTAGTTGCGACTAATTAGCTACAAATTAGCAAGAGAATAATATGTGGCTATTTAGCTACAATCAAAGCTATAAATTTATCATGGCTAATTTGATAAATACTGTATTTCTTGTTAGTTGTAATTTATTTGTGATTACTATGTGGCTTTTTTCACTCTAAGCCTCAAATTGAAATCCTAAAAATACAACCACTAAACTTTAAACTTTTAAACATGTAAACAAATATAAACAATAAATCCAACACTTATAATAAAATAAAATTTCCAAATCTAATTAATGCTTAATTATAAATAAACCATATACAGATAAACATGTAAAAACTTTATACTATGTAATATTTATATATTATATATACATATGTACCAAAATATATATCAAAATCTATCACCAATTACAATACAAGAATAAAAGAACAAAATTATCATTTTCTAACTTTTATATTCTAATTAAAGAATGTATGAATTTCTAAACACAAACAATATGATTTATTTTTAAAAGAATCTGTAATAGTTTCGGATAGCTACAAATTTGTTCGTAGCTAACTGGAAAAAAAAGAAAAGATTATGTTCTCGGTAAAGTTTTGGTGAAACAAATTAAATGATATAGCCACGTAGAGCCACAAAATATTTCGTGGCTACACAAATAAATATGAAAACCCTGGATTCCCTTCTATTTTACTTGCCTCTCTCTCAAATATATCTCGGCTGTACAAAATAAAGAAGTAGATCTGAAAACAGACGAGATTCAACTCCAATCTACCCTATTTTTTCTTTCTCATCTTTCTTATTATTGAAGAACAGCTGCAAATGTGACTCTACGTATCTCCCTTCAGCTCTGGCCTTTATCCATATTCAAATCTAATCTCGAAGGTTCTGCTTTCATATCTACATCTGGAGTTTTAGTTTTCAGTTAGTTTGATTTTGGGTTTCACATAAGTTTTTTTATTTGGATCTGAGACTTGTTTTTGGTAATCCGTTGGAAATTTTTTAGTTCTTTCTTCTTCGAATTTGATTTCAAGTTTTGTTTGAATTTTTTATTTGGATCTGAGTCTTGTTTTTGCTTAAAGTCATATTTTTTACTAAGCTTGTTCTTGTCTTTTTCCAGACGGAGGAGGTTTTTCCAGGCGGAGGAGGTGGTGGAGAAGATGGGGTGGTAGTGGAGAAGAATGAAGAGGAGACAGTGAAGAAGCTGATTTGTGAGCGGACTCATTAGAAGAGGTGGTGGTGGTGGTGGAGGAGCGGTGACGGTGGAGGAGGAGAATAACTGAGAATATATTTGTAAATATTTGAAATTTTAATTTGTTTTTTGTATTTATTTTTAATTTAATTTTTAAAATAAATTATTTTGGTATTTTTTTTTAAATAAAAATTTGAAATTGCCACAACAAATTTTATGGTTATTTGTGTCTAATCGGAACAATTAGACATGATCAAATTTGTTGCAAATTTGTAGCTATTAGCTACAAAACCTGTTGTAGCAATTTTGTGTCTATATTTCCGCAAATAGACACGAAACAAAATAGCTACAACCCTATAGCCACAAATTTTTGTTGTGGTTTTTCGAGGATATAAGCAATATAGCCACGAAATATGAAGCATGGTTACAAAATATTTTGTGGCTTTAGCCAGATTTTCTTGTAGTGTATTTATCAATTTGCCAACACATTTATTCACCACTACAAACCTGTGTAATGGTATATATATATAGAAGAATATCTTACTCTTCCAAACAACAAAACTAAAATCTATATCTTGTTTTCTTAAAAAGAAATGCTTTCAAAGATGAAGTTGGTGGTTTTCATGTCGTTCTTGCTCTTTTTTCCATTTTGTTCCTTAGGTAATATTATAATTTTTTTAATCATCTAATTAAATAGTTTTATATTTTTAATATGAAAGATCTATTATGATTATTACTGATTTCACACTTGTGATCTAATAATATGGTTGCTTATTTAATTCACCTTTTATCTTTTAGGGCTTGAAGAGAGCCATGGAAATGGAGTTCTTCACACCAACCAACATTCAGTAAATATGGTAATTAATATCATTAACAAAAATGCATATTTTTCATAGATACTTATTTTTCTATGATTAATAATCCTTATTTTATCCATTTTCAATCACTTCAAAATAAATATACAATACTTTCAGTCACTTCAACATAGATATACATATGATAATTATTGTGAATTTTTTCACCAAGCAAAGAAATAATATAGGTTGAAGAGAGTAATCCGAAAATGATGGATTATTTGAAAACAAGCTCAAACCCAAGCCGTGGTCAGACGATAAATGGATGGAGGAGTCATGTGCGGCGGTCGCCATCACAGATGAACGATAAGAATCATCAGACAATAAACCTTTGGGGTCGTCCGGTGCGACCACCACCACCACAGATGAACGATAAGAATCATGAGACAATAAATATTTGGGGTCGTCCGGTGCAACCACCGCCACCACAGATGAACTTCAATAATCATCAGCCAATAAACTGGAGCCGTCATGTGCGACCACCACCCCCAGATATGAATTCGAAGAATCATCTGACAATAAACGGTTGGAGTCGTCCTGTGCAACCACCGCTACCGCAGATGAACTATAAGAAACATCAGACAATAAACCTTTGGGGTCGTCCTGTGCGACCACCGCCACCACAGATGAACTACAAAAATCATGATGATGAAATAAAGAACTAAAAATAAGATAATTATATGATATGTATAACTGTCCAATTAATTAAATAAAATATTATAATAAACTTTGTCAATTTTTTAATTGTTTTTTCACTTAAACATTTTCATTATATAATATAAGGATAGAATACAAGGGTAGAATGCGGTTTTGTAATCCCAAAGCCGGAGAACAATAGTCGCGGGACTACATATTCAAGAGTCGATGTCGAAAGGACGTACAAGTGCAGATGGAAGAGGCAAGGATAGAGGCTACCGTGATGATTTAACCCAATTGAAAACGGATACCTCGGAACAAAGTAAGCAAAGAACGCGAATCTAATTCCCACCCACCTAATCTTTTACCGAGAATCTATATCTAGGACTTTGCATCCCCACAAGAGACATTGCTACAAGAGGTTAGCCTTACAAGAACAGACAAGGAACATACCATGGAAGAAGACCTATTTATTTTCTAAACTAAAGCGATGGTAGGAGACTTAGTTAAAAGATTCAACGAACATAAAAAAGGTAAGCGATAGAATCTAGACAAAAGACTCGGTCGTAACTTCCTCGAGATCAAGAGCTAAACTATGACTACAACCTTGACAACCAAACAAAAGCCATAACCTAGGCTGCAAACCAGGAAGACAGTAGAGTTAACAAGGAATTCTTCTGATGTTGCACAAATTCATCGAGGTAAGAAGAAAAACGAGCCGTCGAAAAGGATCACCAGAGCCTCCACGGGAGGCAAGGACTCAAAGAAATGAACCACCGGTCAGAGCAGAAGCTAGCCGTGACTCCACTTCGAAGGCTAAGGAGCTGAAACAACAAACCCTAGCACACCATTGACCACCAGAACCAGCAGATCTGAATCCCACGACCAAATCTCATCAGATCTGAACCGTGAAAACCACTTACTCACCAACGTCGTAAACTTCCACGCTTCCCAGGAAAAGATAGAATTAAAAAACTACATAATAAACTGACGGAGATGACTGATGCCGGCGCTAACTGAGCCACCAAACACCGGTCACAATCTTGACGGCCGCTTTGTGTTTAAATTTTTTTTTTTGCTAAAAATTTGTTTGAACCCTTCCCCCTTAATTATCATGATAATAATCATGTGACTCAACAAATTTGATGATGCAATGTTTTCCAATATGTTTATTTATCTTTGAGTAATTGTTTTGTTCTTTATTAAGATATTTTTTTGACAAGCTTTCTTTATAAAAAAAATTCAAAAGACAATCATCTATAATAACATTTTGAAGTGCATTTTATAAAATAAGTTTTGCTTGAGTAAAATATTACACAAAATGCCATCATATTTAAGACAAAAAGTTAACTCATGAAAGGTATATATGTAATATATATTATAGATTTTTTCATATATACATGTATACAAACAGCCTTACAACTAATTTTCTACTATCTCTACAACCAAACACAATTAATGTTCCATAATTAATAATACAAATATTTAAAAGATTTTTGTTAATATTTAAAATTATAATTCTTCTATCATATTTGTTTGATTTCGTTTTAATTGCTATGAATCATGGGGGATTTTTAAAAATACCCTTTTCCAATGTCACTTTTCAAAAATACACTTTCATGGTGTCTATTTTCAAAAATACTCCTTTTAATATATAAAATTACTTAATTCTAAATCCTAAACCCCAAATACTAAACCCTACCTCCTAAAAACTATATTGTAAAATAAAGAACTCAAACCTAAAAAAAAAATCTAAAAATTAATTTAACATATTGTAATTGTGTAAAAGAGGGTAAAAATAAAAATGTTGAAAAAAAGTAATTTTGAAAAGGGGTATCTCAAAAAGAGCATTTCTAACAAATTTTGATGAATCATCATGTAGTACATAAAATTAATTAAACAATTTGGCATAAAGAGGTTTGATCCTTTATAAATTCAAAGTTTCTTTTAATGTTTTCGTCCTAGTTTATTTGCGTTGCTTATATTTTCTTTACATGAAATCGGCAGGAGGCAGAAAATATATAGAAAATTTGTTAGAAATATCCCTTTTGGGATATCCCTTTTCAAAAATATCTATTTTTAAAATATTTTCATTTTTACTCTTTTTTACACAATTACAATATGTTTAATGAATTTTTAGAATTTTTTTTTTAAGTTTGGGTTCTTTATTTTACATTTAGGATATAGTTTTGAAGGGTTAGAGTTTAGTATTTGAAATTTAGGACTTAGAAATTAGCTGTTTATACCTTATACATAGAAAATGGATATTTTGAAAAAGTGACATAGGGAAGGAGGTATTTTTGAAAATCTCCCAAAAATATTGGGTTAACTATCAACAATATAGTCTAAATTTTATATCAAAATTAAACTTTTAAAATTTTTATATATTTAACTTTTTTAAGATAAAACTGAACATTATAAAACCTAGATTATAAATTCTAAACCGGTAAGACATGAACAAAAAAAAAATTCAAAATTTTTTAACTCAAAACTCTTAAATAAAAATTAAATAGAAACTCATCTGATGGAAAAAAAATCGTCTTTGATATAAACATTAAGCATCGTAGAGCAATGTATTTTATTGTTTTCATATAATATAATTGATATTAGCCTATTATACACGATAACTCGTATTCAATGCTTTCCAAACCAAAACAAAATAAAGAAAGAAAAAGTGAAGAACATAATCAACATATGGCGAATGTTCAGCAGAGCCAAAGTCAGAATAAATTCTCCAACTTTCAATGGCATGTGTTGCATCATTTCTATTAAAGTACTAGTGGGCATATCTCATAAATACAACATATATAGAATAACACTCCTTGTTTATTTATCTTAAGTCATTGAGATAAATCAAGCTTAAATATTCATCATTCATAAATTTATTTCCATCACAACTAAATCTCAACCACAATTCAATAATTTCACTTCAAACATATATAATCCCTATATTCAAACTAGCTCATACACATACACTCCATAAACATTGTTCGAGCATGTAGTAGGGTAATTAATTATATAAAAAGGAAAAAGATAACTAAACTAAACCGTCATCATTTGGCGAAACTCATGAAAGTCAAGAACGCCATTACCATCAATATCGTAAAATTTTATCATGGCTTCACACTCTCCGTACGTTCTTGATTCCCCTAACTTCACAAGCATCTTTTGCAAACCCTTTGGGGTTATGCATCCTGATCCTTTCTCCACCTCGAACATCTCGAACGCCGTCTTCAACTCTCCGCCACCGTCACCGTCAAGATCTCTTCTTGTCATCAATCCAACGAAGTCCTCAAACCCTAGAGACCCGTCTGCGTCGGTGTCGACTTCGTTTATCGCCTCTTGAGCTACCTCGTGAGATATATACTCACCGACAGAGCCGAAGTAGTCTCGGAGCTCAAAGGCTGAGATCTTACCGTCCCCGTTGCTGTCAAAATGGCTGAAGACTCGACGGAGCTCTTTGTCCAAGGAGTGGGGACTCTTTGTGTTGTTGTTGTCATCGGTGTTGCTTCTTGGGGAGCTTAAGGTTGACGAAGAGTTGGATTTTGGTGACCCTCGTCGGTTCTGAAAACTTAGGTTTAACTTTAAGGTTTTAGTGGAAAACCATTTGAATGAATTGGAGGAAGGTTTCTCTTGTTGAGTTGCCATGTCGGATCTTTGAGATTTTATGATGTGGGGTGTTATTCTACTTAGTCTTTAACTCACCTCTATATATAACATGATAGACTCACTGACTCACCATGTAGATCAGTTTTATAATAATATTAATACATTATCTAGGAAAGTTAATTTGTTTCTTGTGACGATCGTATCCGGATTTTTGGACAATTCCTCTTCTATTATATTCTAATAATATATTTTATAGAATTAAGAGTCCTTTAATATATTCACTCTCTAGCTATGACATTTCATTCATTTCGGATTGAAAAATATAGCTCACTTCTTCATAAAATATTCAATAGTTTGAATTGAAGGAGGATATGATATTTGAACTTGTTATGTCTGAACATTAGCTAGTGGGATTTAATCTTATTGTATTTTATATAATTGAAAGAGTTATATTAAAAATTGAATTCCGAAAAACAAAAGAATGAAAGAGTTCTATTAAAAACAAATTAAATATAATAAGAAAGACATGCATGTCATTTTCGGAGAAAATCCAAGGGAACAAAAACGAGGTCCATGTTTTGTCCTCCAAGGGGAATTTCGAAGAAGGTGCTTATAAGATATGTGTTGATGGCGTAGGCTCAGAGATTAAATGATTAGATGGGTAAAAGACAAAAGCTTTATGAAATTTCATCGTAACTTCCTTAGTGAATTATTAATTATATAATATGACCCATCTCTATAAAATTCGATTGACTCTTCTTGTTGCATTACATCTTAAGTAATCAATCATTAGCTTTTAGGTGCACTACACACACATTACTAATTTTGAGATTCACCAAAATAGTTTGATACAAAATAATTCACCATTTTATTCTGATACAAAGCTATTCACCACTAATTTGATGTATTCTTATTTTAAACTTCTGATATCTTATAACACAACTAGATAGATATTCCTTGCAGAGAGCCACCCGAAACAAGCTGTCTTCCTAAGGGCATTCGCAATGGGGGAACACTTTAGGATGTTCTTAGAGTAAAAATATTATGAAAATAATCTAAGATCCGTAGTTAAGATCTTTTGTTAAAAAGTTAATTATTGGGAGAACATGTTTAAGATCATAAGATTTAATAATATAATATTCTTAAACATATTACATTTATAAAAACTGTAAAAATAATATTTAAATTGCAAACTTATAAAACTTGTACTAAAATTCAAAATACAATACCAAATTTTTATGAAACAAAAAAACATTAAAGATTAAAAAAAACAAACAAACATATTACTTACTTAAAACAAACAAACATTTTATTTAATTAATATATAGTTTAAATCAAATCCTCTTTTAATTTGTGAAAAATTGTTTGCAAAAATTTGTATCCAATCACAGCTTGCCACGTCAGCTTAGAACTGAGCCTAGATCAGTTCTACATCAAGAACTGGACAACATGTTCTTATGCCACTATTCATTATATTTATAATTTTAATAGGCTAAAAACACACCAAGTGTTCCCCCATTGCGGATGGCCTAATCACTATTGTTTTCTTTTTCTCCTCACAAGTTCCACCACGAACAAATTTAGCCATTTGCTTGATGTAGTGTCTTTGTTATTATAGGTAATGAAAAGAGAGTATACCTAACTACAAGGTAGAAAACAACATCAAAGGAAAATTGTTTACTTGTTAAGAAAAACTCTTGGGATCAAAGCATTTAATTTATTTTGTATCTAATACAAAAATGTAATAAAATCCAACATAACCTATTAATAATGCACAAGTGACAACACCAAAAGTTCATTAGGCCCAACATTATGGAGTGATAATATGGCCCATGTTAAGCTGTTACAAGTCGTTTCTCTCACGAGCTTCACCCTCCTAAACTATGTATAGTCTAAAGTGAATTGGAATTTCGCCACCTGGGTAAAGGGAGAAAAGTCCCGCCACCTAGGTTCGAATAGCATTGGTCACGGAGGTTCGAAATTTAACATGATTTCCCCCCGGTCTCAGGAGATTAGTCTTTGAGCCTAAGAAGCCTTTAGGATCACTCCTGAGTTATAGAAAAAAAAAAAGAATTGGAATTTCGTATTATGTATATGTTAGTCCGATAGCTTGCCTTATTATCGTTAGCACATTGACAAAAAAAACGCAAGCGCTTAATATCTTTTATGTTTTAAAGTTAGATTAATTGATTTGAAATATTTTAGTTTATCATCAAATTTGGAGTGTCTAAGGTAGAGTAAGGAAGGCATTCGTCAGACAACGAACGGGAAAAATCTAAACCACTAAATAAAATTTGATTTCTATGATAAGGGATTGATAAAGTTCATAGGCCTATAGTTAAGATGTGGGCTTTGAACTTTCACGCCAAAGTGTGGCCTTTCTCGTATGTGGAAGCTTTGTACTAGAAAACGTGCGTTCTCTTGGTGGTTGGGAAAAAATAATCGTCGGTCCGATATTGACCAAAAAAAAAATAGTGCGAAATAATCTTCATCTGCCAAATTTTCTTGCGAGCCGATTTGGATCATGAGAGTTAATTGGTTAGGCTGATCTTTGGCATTTTGTCCACCGGCCTAATTTGTCACTCATATATAATATGCAGACTTGACTTTTTAAAGCGTTATAGCAATGTAGATATTTTTTTCTTATAATGAAAAATCAATAACCTTCTCTTTAATCGCAAGTGAGTTCGATGGATCATGGAGAAAATGCTTACGGATTTTAGTTTTTTTTTTTTTTTTTTTTTTTTTTTTTTTTTTTTCATTTGGGGAATTTTAAGCTTTAATTTCAATTTAATAAATAATTGGAGTTGTTTTAATTTCGGTAATGTAAACAAAATGTTTGGTCTTTGGTATTTTTTCTTGTGTAAGTTGAGTATTAAAATATTACTTTTCTATATCTAATACTATAACTACAGTTCATGATATATTTAATCCTTGAGTTGACCTAGCGAAAGAATCTAAATAACATGCATGTTCATTGGTATACTGCACAGTCTACACTATATATTAATCCGTCGAGATCCAGACGGAATCCCCATTGGGTTGACTCACACGCATCATCTTTTATATTCGTGAATAATTTACATAAACATATATAATGTAGTTAGCATGTGCTTATTAATCATTTAACTATTTCTTAATCTTATAATCGCACATATATATGACATATATTTATAGATTTACGTATTTATATATACAATATGTTCATTACTAAAGTAGAAATCCTAGTATGTATGTAAACGAAAAGTATTTTAAGTCTACGTGATTTCTATTCACAGCGACCTATATAAGTCTACGTGAGTTCTGTTTACCCTAATTAGTCGATTCAAACCTAAGATTCCTTTATACATTATTGGGTTACAGAAATAGAACACATATATAGACTAAGACTTGTAGTTGCTTCTTTGTTTAATTAAGTAGTCGACAACGCGCTGACTTGTTGACTTTTGATGTGCAGTAATTAACAAGAAGACAACCTCGTAATACTTGGCCGGCGAGTTTATTTCATTTACGCAAGAAAAATAAACAACCAAATTACTGGATATTATTGTACTATATGAATATTAAGTACAACGATCAAATCAACTATTATGGTGTCATTGAATAGACAGCTCAAATTTGGAATCGACCGAAGAAACTGCAACCTCTATGACAATATCGTCATTAGAATGATCAATATCTGGCCAAATCATATTGAACAATCGTACTAAATTTTTTCTTCTGTATGACTTATATTTTTCATATATAAGTTATATTAAGTATTACGTTATTAACTATCAAAATCTCAATTCATACGACAAAAAATATATAATCTGATACACTGCGTGATGTCATTAGATTATTGAAGAATAGATGAATCCTTTACAACTTTAACTAATCATTTAAAGAGGAAATCTCATAACGATCATGATCAATTTTGTTCGTTAAAATAAGCTTGTTACGCACAATACGACGTTACATTTAAAAGATTATTTTAAAAACGTTTGAACACAACATCATTCTAACTTTGTTATAATTATTCTTTTTGTTAACAAAGTTAATGATGATGCTTCTAACTTTGTTAACATATGTTAAGTTGTTTATTCGAAATTTCGAATGTATAAGATATAGTCATTATGATAAGTCTAAGTTCTGATTAATTAAGCTACGTATTATATTAAATTTCCATACTAAAATTCAATGGAAGATGGTAAACGTGAAGTCAACAGTAAAAAACAAAAAGATTTATTTGAAAATTCATAAACAGAAACGCTCTAGTAACGTATATGTATTTGTTGTTACATCTTTTAGACTCGCCGTAGTACATTTATCGGTAGAAAATATATTCACAATTATTATAACTTTATAGGTATCGAATTTATTATGGTAGAAGTAGGCAATGCGTTACGAGAGTAACTACCACCACCAAACTAATTTACATATTCGACTATCCTATTCCTCCTATGATTTTATTATTCAAGTATTTTCTTCACTACCTATTTTACATGTTCAGTCAAAATTATACATTTTTTAAACCGACAAGAAAACATTTAAATCTAACGCTCGATGAGGTCGAACCGTGGCTCTAGCAAATCATACGGAACCCAAAGTGCATCGAGCGGGCAAGGTCGACCATCGTCTAACCTTACCCAAGGCTTTCCTTTTCCACTCCAATGCAACAAACTCACTGGACCTGGATGCAAATCACGGCACAGTCCTCTGAAGTTGTCTCCTCCTAAACCGTGTTGGTTCCACCGGTGATCCACCGGGGCTATGTTTCCGGCGAAGACAAGTAAAAACGGTGGCAAAGAGCCTAACTCGTAGATTCTGATCCGTTTCTGTAGCTCCATCCACTCTATGATCTTCCTCGTGTAATCTCCTTCACGCCATTTCTTTAACTCTATGACCATCACTCCGGTGTTGAAGTAACAAGGCGGACGACGACGGTTGAGGGAGAGTGTTATGGATAGAGAAGGGTTTGACCAGAACGTCGGAGTAAAGTAAGTTGTGAAGTTAGCGTTGCAATACTCAGGCGCGGCTAAAACAACATCGTTTGGGATATGAGTTGAGAAGAGCTTGGAGATGTCGTCAACGAGTATGAGATCTGAGTCGAGGTATACGACACGTGAGAGACACGTAGGGAGTATCTCGGCGAGGTAGTTTCTTGCGTAGTTTAACGGAGAGTCTAACGCGGAGCGTATGGAGGTTGAGATGAGGCCGGAGATAGCGGCTACGTCGTAAGGGTATATCCGGAATTTCAAGTAAGGAAAAGAAGAAGCGACGTAGTTTTGGAGTCGGTGGGATTGTTTCGAAGTAACGAAGTGGAAAACAATGTTTTGAGGACAAGAAGAGTGTTGGAGAACGGAGAGAATCACGGCCATTGAGCCGCGGAGGTATGCCGCGTCTAAGGTCATTGCCACGTGGATGGCTTTGTTCGAACACACGAAATCGTAGTCGTTTTCGATGGTGAGACACTCCGGGGAGTTAAAGAACTCTGGAGCTTCTTTGAACCTCTCGCCGCCGGCGAAAGAGACGGTGAAGACGGCGAGGAAGGTCAGATATAATAAAGAGCTGATCGAGTGCATGTTTTTGTGTTAGAGAAACGTTAGATGCAAATGTTGTATTTATTAGCTTTGAAAGAGAGAAAGAGAGAGAGAAGGAGACAAGACAAGGGAGAGAAGTTTCTTTACTCTTTAGGAAAAAAATTTGAGTGAGTTTGAAATGAAAAGTGGGTAACGAGAAAGTCAATGTTATTGAATGGGAAATTTGTCGGCGAGATATTATTCGTTTATTTTACGAAATCATTAGTATTTTTTTAGCCATGAAGAGAGAAAAGAAAAAAGAATACATTATTAAATGTTTGATTTGTTTCCTCGAGATTTCAGTTTTGGCGTGTTGTCCCCTATGAAGGAAAAAATATATGTATTTATATGAGTTAAGGTTTCAGGGTAACTCACCAAAATCTATCAAATGTTGTTTTTGGACCGATTCAGTCAGTCTTTATTTACCACAATCATCATTATTAAACAGTATTAACTACTCATTTGAATTCTATAAGCCATGTAATACTCTATATGTATATTACCCCAGAGATATTACCTAGTTTTGGTGGTTTTCGACGACCGAACCATAGGTCATGAAGCATTCAAAATTTGACATATTATTTCACGATGTGCACATGGGTGATAAACTTTTTTATAAAAATATTATATATTGCCATTCATATTGTTGAGAAAAATGTTCAAAACTTCTATACAAATATGTTTATGAATCTAAGGTTAAGTTGTAATTTGTCTTCTCAGTTAATATATACATAAGTAGATAGAGAAGAATTAAGATCTCTATGTGTATCAGTGTATGCATATATGAGTGAGTGTGTTCGGTGTTCCCCTTGTTAGTGAAGTTGTAGTCTATGTTTGTACGTGACACATTTTGAGTGGTCGTATTAGCACTATCACACATTTAATATGGGATGCCTTACGTGTTACGTGTTAAAAGCTTAATAAATTATAAAGCGACTCACTCTTTTTAGTTTTTATATTAACACTTTTTCAATCAAATCAAACCCCCTTTTCTCTCCCGTGAATTATTCAAATTGTTAACTTTACAAAACGTTTTTTTGGGATGCAATTATTTTTACATGCATAATCTTCTCTTCTCTTTTGTTTTACTTTTGCTAATTTAACATTGTCTCCGGCAAAGTAAATGAATATGTAAAACACACATATACTAGCAAACAAGTAATACTGCTTTGGAATTTTAAAGCTACACCTTTAACAGAAACTTCTTAGTTACAAAGCTAAGTTTTAGTATTTGTTTTTGTCTGAAAATTCGGAAGTTAAAGCGATGAACTGATTTTCCGGTCCGTTCGACCCGGGAATTAATTGGCGGGAGTTGAGAACACATGCTTAGGATTTGCCACGTATCATTGCATTGTAGGTCCAGTTGAGTGCCACCTGACCTACCACGCATTATCATTAGGAGAGCTCTACCGAAACTAGGAGAAAAAGATATCACTTTATTCAAAATAAATGATATCGTTCTAACAAAGAAATTGGATTTTGCTTGTAAACTTGGTACTGATATGAGACACATAGGCAGTTTAAGTTCAAATTTGTATTGAAATGGCAAATGTAATAATCATCTAAAACTTGTTAAAAGATGTTTCTACAGGAAACATATGATATGAATATATCTTTACTCATTACGATTCAAAACTACCAGTGCAGGCTTAAACATATTACATATTTCTGGATAAACTAAAAAATAATACCCCTTAACCTATAGAAAAATTTACTGATTTTTTTTAGGTTTCTTTGATTCATATAATTTTTTTTGTGTGCCCCTTTCTACCTTATAAATATTTTTTTGTGCATCTTTCTAGCTTATAAAGTTTTTCTTTGTGTCTCTTTCACTTACAAATTTTTTTTTTGTCCCTTTTTAGCTTACAAAGTTTTTTTTTTTTGTGTATTTTTTAGTTTACAAAATTTTTTTGTGCCCCTTTCTAGCTTACAAAGTTTTTTTTGTGCCTTTTTAACTTACAAATTTTTCTTTTGCCCTTTTTCTTATACGTATATGCCCCTTTAATTTATGTATCCGAGGTGCACTCAGAGCCGGCCCAAAGGCCAAGCCAATGAAACATCAGCTTGCGGCCTTATATATTATATAGCAAATTCGGCCTTATTTTCTTAAAAGCTTCGTTGGTCTAGTGACGTTAGGAGTGTTAATGTGTCTCACCCATCATGAGTTTGAACCCCCATAAAAGCTTATTTTCTTTTATTTTCAGCCCATTTTTTTCCTTTGATTGTGGCCTCCAAAAAGTTAGCGACGACTGACTGCCCGCCCTCCTAGTTAAGCCGGCACTGAAAACTACTGCTTCATTTTTTTCTGTTTACAATTAGTTTTATGTTATTTTTTTCCCCCTAAATGTGTAGACATCGATGGGAAAGTAACAAACCCGTTTGAAAATGATGTATGGACTACTCTAGTTGATTTGCAACTAACACAACGAGCCGTGTTTTCGGTTAATTACGACGATGATTTTTTTTTTAAATTCAAGTCCGTAATTAATTAACTGATCCCAAATGACGTTCGATGTGCCATGCATGTGCGTTTCACGTGGGGTTTCATTTGAATTAAGCTGTCCTTCCTGATGGAGAAAAATAAGAAGTGTACATTAATTATTAATAATGGTTAGAATAATTAACCATAGTATATTTTGTTTAGACTTTAGAGTAATTAATAATGGTGAACATCGGTTTATAATCAAACATGATGCAAATGTTTCTTCCGGTGGGCATTGTCATTGAGGAGATGAAAAACGTGGTTGATCCTCCGTATTTGATTATCGAAGACCTTACCATTAGAAGAATCCGCCCAGACCGATCAATCAAGGTTTACAAGATTGTGCACTGCGACGGTCTCTTTTTGTGTGTCATGGACAACCAGCTTTTGGTTTGGAACCCGTTACTGAAAGAAACGAGATAGGTAAAATGCGGTAGACACTTTCACGAATACGATGATGCTTACAGCCGTGGATACCTCAGCGGCTCAGCCGTTGTGATTACATGATCATACGGTTTTGATGTGCTAGAAATTCAATAAACAAGCCTCCAATAGTTGAAGTCGACCAACTCCCATCTAAGACATGGTAGGTTATAGATATGATCAGTTTTGATTGGTTTCTTAGAATACCGTTGTCGATGCTCTCTTTGAGAGGAACTCCATATTGGATTGATCTTCTTGAAGACCATACAGCGTTCCTACAAAGCTTTGATTTTGCCAAAGAAAGGTTTCCAACCCATAGATCAGCTACGTACCATTCAGGTATGAAGAATTGAATCCTATTGCACTGGAGATATATAAAGGAGACCGGCTCCCAAACCAAGGAATAAATAGATTCAAGTTTACAAGGAATGTATATTAATTTTGTGAATTAGATAACTAGGTGAGAAGTCCCGGATAGATTTGACAATTATTTAAATTCCTGTGCCTACTTTGTTTTGATTTTGGATTAGAGTTTAAATCTGTAATTAGATATTACATACATGATACGTTATCATCTATCTAATATATAGCCAAATAATAATATCATCTATCTAGTTCAAAAGAATACTAATGTTCGTTTGTGCATGGTCTCTTTACCTTCGTTCTTAACACATCATCGATGAAAAATCATTATGCAATAGTGTATCAAGTAAGGGACAGTAGTCCATAGGTGGTATGAAAGAAATAAATATTGTTTATCATATTCTTGTATACAAAAAATACAGGTCTCGAGAGCCTCTAAGAGTTAAATCAAAAATTTGCTTATTCTAAGCCATTATATTAGCTGCATTAATAACTTATATATAACCTTTTCATACATATTAGCTGTCTAATGTTTGTCATATTTAAGTCATTGTTATCTGCTTATCCTCTGCTGGTACCAAAAAAAAAAAAAAATGAAACCAAGGTATAAGAAAGCTTGAATTCAGATTAGAATCTAATAATAAAAGACACAACAAAATACGAATTGGACATATGAATCTAAAGGAAATACATCATTAGGGAGAGCAATATGAAAAAAGTAATTAGAACATCATCGGTAATAACCACATAATATGGAGATATAGATGTAGGTGGAGAAACCACCACAAATATATACGAAACTACTTAAAATTAATTTATTCTCTTTCGGCCAATCGGACTCGTGTTTAGTTTCGAAAATCCAGGAAACCGAACTAAACTCGGGCGATAGTTGCATGACATAGAAATAAAATCTCCAACGGATGTTTCAAATCTTTGGAAGTTCTTCTTTCTCACAATGTAAATGTCTAGATAGTATCCTCTCTCTCTGTTTATAGCAGATACGACAAGTTCATTATCCTTGACAACAAAATAAACTGCCGGCAAAACTATATGATGTTCATATAATACCGGAAGTTCTGGTATATCCACGGTCATCAACCTGGTCCAAGACATTATACAATCTTTCACCCATATGTTTATCTTCCTTGATTCAGAACATTGATGTAACAATGAAAGCCGATCTCCCTTAAAAATATCTAATGCAATAAAGTTTTGCTTAATATACTTGAAAGGTAGTTGATCCAAAGGTTCAAATCTTTCTTTGGAAAAATCAAAACTTTGTATAAATGCCGTATTGTCTTCTCGAAGACCAACCCAGTAAGGAGTTCCTCTCAATGAGACACTCGCCAGTGGTACTCAAAGGAACCAATCAAACCTTATGTCTATAGTCTTCCACATATTAGAGGTGAATTCGTAGACTTCAACCGTGGTACGTCTACCTTTGGAGTTACGAGGACATCGAAACCTTACGAGTTTGTAATCATAGATGCTTGATGATCGGCGTATGTATCCAAGGCCGTACGCTTCATCTGGCTCAAAAAATTCGCTGCAGTCACATTCGATCCATCTTGAAAGTTTTAATAATGGGTTCCAAACTAAAATTTGGTTGCTCAATACATAATACAATACACCGTCGCAGTGACCAATCTTATACACGTTAATGTATTCTTGCCTGTTTTTTGGACGAATGTTTCCGACGGAAAGGTTTTGGAGCAATATAGGTGTATTGTCTTTAATGCCTAAAGAAGTAATCATACCAAATAAAGTCCCAATTAGAAATTGATGTTCACCATAGTGCTTCACGAGGAAACTTTCCTCTACAAAGAGAGTGTTCCACTGCTTGCACACAGTTCTGAACCTTGCAAGAGATTTGATTGGAACTCTAGAGAGAATTTCCTCTTGCAAATCAGATGGAAGATTCATTGGCATCGATTTTTTTTTTTTTTTTTTTTTTCTAATTGATAATAACTAAAACTGATGAACCCTTATATAGAGACGACGACTTTGTGATGGGCACTAATTCAATACATTTTCAATAATTATTATTATCTATATATAGTTTGCGTTTCAATTTTTTTTTAAGTATACTTTGCGTTTCATATGAGTGTGACATCTTGCGTAATTATAATGTGGCTAAGATATATATATCAATTATGTATATTTTTGTTTATTACTTCCTATAGTTGACCTGTCTTTAGTCTTTACTATAAAAGCCAAGTTGTAAAAAAATATATTAATAAACATAACTATTTTAATAATAGTGATATTTGTTGATATGTTTCCATAACTAATCATAAACTCTTTATGATTTACTTTTAGCATTTTTGTGAAAGTGATTTTTATTTTTATTATTTCTTAGAGCTAAATTTTAACCAATTCTAAAATCTATACATTTAAATAGTAAATTAAAATTAATATAATAGAGCTAGAAATCATAGATTATCCTATTATATAAATCTTGAATCCTCTAATATGTGTAAACATTGTAATAAATGAGATTGTGACATGTGTGTTATATTTTATGTCAACTATTTCTTAAAAATTTTTGTTCTCTTAACCAAATAGATAAAAATAATTAAAAACAGATTAACCTTAACTAATTTGTATGCGTATATGCATATCTAAATAAAATTTTAACAAGCAACTCAAAAACCTAGACACTGAGTTCAATTTTGTTTAAACTTTTTTTTTAATCTTAATAAAATAGAAAAATAATTAACATATTAACATAAACTAATTTAAATGCATATGCATATCTAATTTAAATTTTAACAATTAACTCGTAAAACCTAGGCACTCAATCTTACCAATAGTACATTGTGTGATACGATACCAATAGTACATGTGTGATAAATATTGTCTATTATCGTGCAATTTTATTTTTCTCTCATGTTGTTGTGACCAAAACTCAAAATTAAATATGATGGGTTTCTCATAGCTAGGGCATCTGAACAAACGTAATACATGTCATTTGGTTTTATAACTTTAGGTAATCGGCTTCACAAAAAAGAAAAAAAAACTTAAGGTAATCCTAATCCGATCGACACTAGACTAGAAAATACGAGGTTTAATCTACTTCGCAAAAAAAAAAACCTACTTCGCAAGAACTAAGCAACACAACCAACCGGCAAGATATTCCATGCCACTTTTTGGACAAATTGTGCAACAACAATGATGTGTCTGTATTTTATAAGTTTTAACAATAGTTTTTACGTTTGTTTTGAGTCTTTTATTGAGTCAAAGTGTGATTTTAGAGTTTTTTTAGTCCTTTGTGAGTCTGTACAGGTTCTAAGCTATTTTGGAAGGAAACTGAGTGTTTTGGGGATGAAAACAAGCATCTGAAGCCAATTTGGTGAAGACTAATCAGACTAGCAAGCAGATGGAGCAAACAGAGAAAAGCATCCAAGATCGGCTGATCCGCATTCGGGATCGACCAGTCTCGTACCCGACTCTAGTTTTCCTTTTTTGTTTTAAACCGACTTTTAGGGTTTTATTTTGATATTTAAGTTAGAGGCTCGGCCTCCAGAGACATTAGCTTTATTTTCTGAGACTATTTTGTATTGAGAGCTGAAGGGAGAATATCTCTAATCCTTCTTGATATTTTCTATTTTTTTGCAATTCATATTATGTTATCTTCATCATTGATTTGCTGTTTCTGTTTCTCTATGCCTGAGTAGTTTCATTGTTGGGTTTAGGGTTTCAGAAAAGATTTTTATGATTTATTGATGCTAGATTTGTTAGATTAGGGATTGATCTTATTGTTCTTCATCTATTGTTGTTCTTAATGCTTAAGCTAGATTAAGATCTTAGGTTTAATTCATCGGGGCACCAAAAGTGTTGTTGAGTTGCTTGAAAAGAACATAGGTGAGCAAGGTGGACCTTAGCCAACGAAAGTTGAAGTTGAGGCACCTTGTGAACTAATCAAACCTGAACTTGTTATTGCTTGCTTGGTTTGCTAGATCCAAACGATGGTTTAGGGTTTAGTGAATTCATTGCATAGATAGTTAACACTGCGAAAGTAGGTTAGCTTTACAACCGTGATTTGAGTTCAAGAATTGTGTTTAATGCATCCCTATCTAATCATCTAAATTCGTGATCATAGTCCCTAATGATTCTCTGCACCCAATGTTTTCTCTTTTGATTTAAAACACTCTTTTATTTACTGTTTTGTTAGTGACTTTCAAACACAAACCCCTTTTGTCTTAGCTATATTTGATCTTGATAATTTCATAGTGCAATTGCTTGGTCTCTGTGGATTCGATCCTGAAGTGTTACAACGATATCACTAGATCGTGGTGGAGTACACATTAGGTTATTAATTGACCTTTGATCAATTTGGCGCCGTTGCCGTGGACCAAAACGATTGGCTTTGAGATTTTAGAATTGAGTATAGTCTAAGATTTATTTTTGTTTTTACTAATTATTTGTATTTTCTCTTTTTTTTTTTGTAGATTTAAAAAAAAAATGAAAAATGTTTTTGGGGCCATAGATTACGTTGACTGGCCACAAGAAGAGGAGACCACATTTGATGAAGACATTCTAGATGAGTCTTATCTGGAGCCACCGTTCGATGAGAATGTTCTTACACTGGATCAAAAAGTTAAGTTGGATGAGCTTTACATGGAGCATCCAACAACGACAAGGAGGAACTTAGCAGCAATGATCCGGTTGAATCTCATCTCACATCGAGCAGTACTTGAAGGGAGGGAGCCCACTTTCACAGAGATTAGGGAAGCTCATGCTTGCGAAAAAGGTAATATATTGGGTTCCACCAAGCCAAATAGAAGGTACATGCGTTTCCACCCTTGAAATTCATGATTTTGAGGATATTCACATGCCATGCATTGAAGATGTGACTTCTAGTTTGGATACTCCATTGCTCATTGATGACTGCTATGATTTGATATGTGAGTCTCAACGTCTAGACATTTTAAGAGCAGAAAAACTTGCTAGGAATTATCATGAAATATGTTTTGATATTGAATATCATTGTGCTTTGAATGTTTATGATCTCGAGTTTTAGTTTTCAATGCCTGATGTATCTAGTTCTCTTCTTGAAGAATCTTACCTAGGATCTGTTCTTGATATTGATACAATTTTTCATGAAACAAAGGACCCTGAGGTGGATTATATGAATGAGGATATTGTGTTTTATGAAATTAATGGTGAGAAAGTTAATTATTTTGTGAAAAACTCGTTTGAACCTGAAATTGACTTTATTTTTCTATTAAATGCATTTGATCCTAATGAGCATCCAACCATCAAGGAATATTTCAAAGTATGCTACATTTGTATTAAACTTCCTTGATGTGAATTTGATTGTTTTGCCATGGATAATTGTGTGTTACTTGACACATATTGTTTATTGCACTAACAAGAGAAGGACTAAAAGTCCATTGGCTCATCCTTTTGATACTCATGATTAACATTTTTGTGTTGAGTGGTCAAGCTATAGACTTTAAACAAGCGCTTATGGGAGGCAACCCATGGGATTTGTGCTGGATTACCCTTTAATTTGTGTTTGTCTTAGGATTTTGGTTTTGTTTTAGGATTTATTACAGTGAAATCACGTCCAGTGTTAAGTGTTTTCAGGAACAGGTTCCAAACGCAGAAGATGCAAATTTTTTTTGTTCCAGGAGCTTAGGATCGATCAGTCCTCCTTAAAGATCAATCGATCCCGGTGGTTTTCTGCGGGTATCTCTAACTTCAATAATGTTTCAGATCGGTCGATCCTACCGTGAGACCGATAGGTCCCCACCATTGCCAACACCACTCCAACACCAAATGCGAGATCACCGGTTTTTGTTTTTTGTCCTTACTTTTTATTTTTCATTTTTTCTTATTTTCTTTGTGGGATTCGTCCTTTTCTTGGTTTTGCTTTCACACCGGGACAGTGTGAAGTAAGTCCAGGGGAGGGATGTCTCCAAGTTACTAATGTCGTTTTGTTTGGTTGTTTTCTTATGGTTTTTCTTTTGTTTGAGTCATTTTGTCGAGTCTGAAAAAAAAAAAAATTGGGAAACTATGATCATTTCTAGGAATCTTTTGCTTTGAACTAACGCTCTTATGATTGCTTTAGTACTTTTGATTTTTGAATGAAGCTTGGAATGAACATGAGCAGTCTCAACACGCCCCAAAAGACCCTCACCAAGGAGAACACTAAGCTGAACCGATGATTGTCTCTAGCTTTGAAAGGACTTAACCGAATTTAACTTCTTGCCTTGGGACTTGGTATACATCGAACAAGACTCCTCCCTTAAGCAATACAAGACATGCATCTCCTCACAAAGTATGCTTCCCCTCTCTCTTCCCTTCATTACTCAATAAATACATAAAAAAAAGAGAAAAGTAAAAAAGAAAGAAAGAAGAAGAGGATATAGGTAATAAAGAAGTGAACCGAGGATTGTGCGTAAACCCGTGCATCCTTCGGAATTCATGGAAACCTGTCCGCAAGAAAAGATCAAAGGATTGATAAAAAATACAATGATACCCTAGAAAATTAGGGAGAAAATTTGGAAGTGAGAAAAGAGAGAGAGAGGAAAGGAAGCATATGTAGGAGGTCTTGGGCAATAAAAGGTTGAAGGAGTCAAAAAGTTCAGTGATCGATATTCCCTCGGTGAGACCACACTTTTCACTAATCTGATTTAGAGAGACAACTCTGGGGATGCTGAAGGTTCTTTAAGGTTGTGGAGTTCAGAGTAGGGAATGTTGATCCTAATCATGGGCAGAGTACAAAAAGTAGTTCTTATATTGATTTGATGAAGAGTGCAAAGCAGCGGTTCCCAAGCATATGTGAGTTTCCACTTTCAAACATTTTCTCTGTTCTTGAGTTTTTGTCTGTTCTTGCTTAAGGACAAGCAAAGATTCAAGTCCGGGGGAATTGATGTGTCTGTATTTTATAGGTTTTAACAATAGTTTTTAGGTTTGTTTTGAGTCTTTTATTGAGTCAAAGTGTGCTTTTAGAGTCTTTTTAGTCCTTTGTGAGTCTGTACAGGTTCTAAGCTACTTTGGAAGGAAACTGAGTGTTTTGGGGATGAAAACAAGCATCTGAAGCCAATTTGGTAAAGACTAATCGGACTAGCAAGCAGATGGAGCAAACAGAGAAAAGCATCCAGGATCGGCTGATCCGCATTCGGGATCGACCAGTCTCATACCCGACTCAAGTTTTCCTTTTTCGTTTTAAACCGACTTTTAGGATTTTATTTTGATATTTAAGTTAGAGGCTCGGCCTCCAGAGACATAAGCTTTATTTTCTGAGACTATTTTGTATTGAGAGCTGAAGGGAGAAGATCTCTAATCCTTCTTGACACTTTGGAGAAGATTTCTAAACCCTATTTTCTATTCTATTGCAATTCAATTATGTTATCTTCATCACTGATTTGCTGTTTCTGTTTTTCTATGGCTGAGTAGTTTCATTATTGGGTTTAGGGTTTCAGAAAGGGTTTTTATGATTTATTGATGCTAGATTTGTTAGATTAGGGATTGATCTTATTGTTCTTCATCTATTGTTGTTCTTAATGCTTAAGCTAGATTGATCACCTAGATTAAGATCTTAGGTTTAATTCATCGGGGCACCAAAAGTGTTGTTGAGTTGCTCGAAAAGAACATAGGTGAGCAAGGTGGACCTTAGCCAACGAAAGTTGAAGTTGAGACACCTTGTGAACTAATCAAACCTGAACTTGTTATTGCTTGCTTGGTTTGCTAGATTCAAACAATGGTTTAGGGTTTAGTGAATGCATTGCGTAGATAGTTAACGCTGCGAAAGTAGGTTAGCTTTACAACCGTGATTTGAGTTCAAGAATTGTGTTTAGTGCATCCCTATCTAATCATCTAAATTTGTGATCATAGTTCCTAATGATTTCCTACGCCCAATGTTTTCTCTTTTGATTTAAAGCACTCTTTTATTGACTGTTTTGTTAGTGACTTTCAAACACAAACCCTTTTTGTCTTAGCTATATTTGATCTTGATAATTTCATAGTGCAATTGTTTGGTATCTGTGGATCGATCCTGAAGTGTTACAACGATACCACTAGATCGTGGTGGAGTACACATTAGGTTATTAATTGACCTTTGATCAAACAACTGCTCCAATATGTGCTGTAAGGTAAAGAGAATGATTGATCTTACATTTTTTTCCGATTTCCTTTGACTAAGAATCTTCTTTAAGAAATAATTTAGACTATTATATTTATTAAATTATCTTTTCATTAACTATCGCGTGCATATGTTTGCTTTAATTTAATTAATTCGTAGCACAGCCGAGAAAAAAAAAATCTCACAAGCACTTACAATCTTCAACGTTCAACTTCTTATAATATATATTCCACCACTACAGAATTGTTTCACATAGGTTTTTTATTTTTTGTGTGTGAAATCACCAAGGCGTATAATTAAATAAATAACTAAATATAAGTTATAGTAATTTATGGGTATTTTTGTTTTACGAGCATAAACAGAATAAAGTTGATAATGACAGAAACAAATAGGATTACAAGTACTAATAAAGAAGATACGAATCCGGTTTGAACGGTTTGTAGAACAAGAAAACATATGATAAAGTATGGTCTTTAAGCATAACGATTCAAATCTATCATTCTTACCATTAATTACATTGTTTGCATTAGAAAATTCAATTGGATTGTATACTTTTTTCAATGTGTAGACGTCGATGGGAAAGTAATGTGTGTGGACTATACTCTAGTTGATTTGCAACTAATAAAACGAGCCGTGATATGCATGTGCGTGTCACATTAATAACCAAGGTATATTTTGACTGCACCTCAGTTTATTGATATGCGATTATGTTTTAATCACCAAGATAATAAAAGTAAACCGGTTTAAATTAATCAAACAGTATTGTTGGTATAAAATTATATATGAACCATAAATTAACATTCAGCAGCATAATGAAAAATGGAAAAAAAAATAATTATACAAAACATCAAGAAAATGGACCACCAAATTACGATAATGGACCACTAATTTGCATAGAGTGTTGACACAACATGATTTATTTCGTTGCTGAGTATGGTAATTAGGATTTTGGTACAAGTTATTGAGACGAAGAAGAAGAAAATAAAGAGGATAGCGACTGACTCACAGCTATTTGCAGTGAAGGAAATGTACCTTTTCCTAGATCTGTATTATTAACTTTTAGAATTTGGACTCATGTACGTCCACCATCTTTTGACCTCCCAGGGTCGGTAACTCAATTAATTTCCTATATTTTACATGAACAGGTTCTTCATTGAAAATAATTACACGCTGGATTTTGTTGTATAAATTCAGTTTTGCCTCCGTGTTGATGACTACGCCCAGATGGCCAGATCAATGAATCGGGCACAGATAGTGTTGGATTGAGGAGAAAATCAAATTAAGCGGCCGTACGTATTTGACAGAACATGCTAAATTGCTAATAGCTTTTTCTTTTAATATTCATTTTCATTTTTTTTTTTGAATTGATCTGCAATATTTAACTATCGCGAAGAAAATTAAAGAAGACTGATTTTGTTATGCAACAAAATTCATATAAGATTAAATATCTTCGAACAAATTCAGAGATTACTCATAATACCATATATATATATATTAACTGTATAAACTAATTGAAACCCGCATAGTTTCTCCCAAATCCACCATGCATTATTCGTAGCAGTATAATATTTTAGATAATACCCGAATCTCTCTACACTCTGGGTTGATCTCTTAAGTATTCTTCAAGTGTGGACAGCGCGGTGAGCAGGGTGATCCAGTTATTCGTGTAATCTTCACCACGGGGAGCTCCGACGATCGCACAAGCTACTACGCGGATGTCGGTATAATGAGCAGCATTTCCTAACTCTTCTTGACTTGGTACATGGAACATGAGAATTCCGTGTCTAATGCAAGCACCTTCGATCTGATTTCTTAAGTGGGGATCCGCATCTTGAGCCACGACAACGAACTTGGCTTGCCTGTTCTCCACGGCTTGTAAACCTACCAAAACCAACAGTCAAATTAATAAAACATATCTAAGACGTATATTATAATTCAATTTAATATTTGTGTAGGTAATCTTATATAATAAAGTAAGATTTTTTCTAAACACATATTTTAAGAAGTTGATACATAGGCATTCTTCTTTTTGACATGTGCCATCTTTTAAGATTATCTTATAAATATTTGTTTTCATTAATTTTTTTTCTTTTTCTTTTTTGATCAAAATTTGTTTCCATTAATTTATAATAAAAAAATTAACCCAAATACACGAGAATTTGTTAGAAATCTATGTTGCATGGAAATTCTTTTTGAGGTGCGTTTTCCGTTTCCGAAACGTTTCGGAAACGGAAATTCATAGAAACTCGGAAACAAGCCATAGAAACACGATTTCTAAAAATCTCTGTTTGGAAACACGATGGAAACTCCGTTTCCGTTTTGGAAATGCGACGGAAACTCTTTTTTTTTTTAATTTTAAAATATGATAAATAAATAATTTGAAAATATAAGAATTCATGATACATATAATGATAAAAATATAATATATTAGTAGCTTAAAAGTTAAAATCCCTAAATATATAGGGATGCTAGTCAAAAAATTTGATTTTGAACGTTTTTTTACAGTTTTACTTTTAATTAAACTATTTAATATTTAGGTTTTGAATTTGTATTGTTTCAGAGTTTTTAATATAGTTTTTATGTCTGGAGATTTATTATATATATATATATGTATATATATCTATATATAGATACGTTTCCTATACGTTTCCATTACCTAATTTTTGAAAAAAATCGTTTCCCGTTTCCGAAACGTTTCGTTTCCGCGTTTCCGTTTCCGTTTCCATGCAACCTAGTTAAAAATACTCTTCTCGAGATATCCCTTTTCAAAAATATATTTTTTGAACATTTTCATTTTTGTCCTCTTTTACATAATTAGAATATATTAAATTAATTTTTAGAATTAGGTTTGAGTTCTCTATTTTACATTTAGGGTAAAATCTTTTAGGGTTAAAGCTAAGTATTTGGAATTTAGGTTTTAGAATTTAGTCATTTTATATATTAAAAGGATTTTTTTTTGAAAATAGACAACATGAAAGGGTATTTTTAAAAAGTGACATTGGAAAATGGTATTTTAAAAAATGACATAGAAAAAGGGATATTAAAAATGTATATGAGTGATATCGTTCCAACATTTTTTTTCTTTTTATCATTAATTTTAATTATTATATGTTTTTTTTTTCAACCTCACATTAAACTAAAATAAAATTCCTCGATTGGTTACCCAATCTGGAAGGAAATTGTTTATAAAAGATGTTTCTGATAAAAACACTCTAGAAGATCGAGCTAAGCAATCAGCCTTCATATTGGACGTCCTGGGGATCTTGATCAGGGAAAAGGAGGGCAAGGAAGCACTAAGCACCTGGAATTTCTCAAGAAGCGTTGAGAAAATCGGCCACTCCTCCGGAGCTTGCACCATCGCTAATAACTCTGCAGAATCCGTCTCGAATCTTCGGCAATCAATTTCTCTGGAACGGATACACTCCATCGCCCATAGTAATGCTTCTAGCTCTGAATGAAGTGGGGATGCACTGCGACGTTGACATGTGGCACCCATTACCAAGGTCTGATGTTCACTATCACCACACCACCATCCTAACCCTGAATGAGGTTCTGTGGCTTTCCACGAGCCATCAACCTGACAATAAATTGATATCTCTGGCATACTCGAAGACTCTGTTAAAACGGGACCCGCCGTTACGGCTACATGGGCTTCCTCCCACCATAATTGATCACGTAAAGCCTGATCGATAATATCTGTTGGCTCTGATTGTAACCCTTGGAAAACTTTATTATTCCTATCCTTCCATAAGAACCAGACCAGCCAGGGAATCGAACTATGTGTAACGCCTAAAGCCAAATGGGCTAAACCTTTTCCATATATAAAATCTAAATTGGAATAGATTGAACCAAAAGGGAACTTGTCCGTATTAGATCCAACAAAAATCCTCTCCCAAACCCGACGAGAATGAGGGCATTGAAATAAGGTATGATTAATCGACTCTTCCTCCATTTCACATCTCTTACATACCGTATCACAATTAACTCTCCAGGAGGCTAATCGCACCGTCACCGGAAGAGAACCCGATGCAATCTGCCAAAAGAAATGTTTGATTTTAGGTGGAACCGGGAGGTCCCAAGCCTTAGCCTTCAGAGCATTAAAATTGGGACCATACTCAATTTCAGCTTTCATATCTTGGGCTACCTTGTACCCTGATTTAACCGAATACCGACCAGAATGTGAATAATGCCACACCAATCGATCTGGTCTATAAGATTTGCTAATAGGCAAACTAAAGATAGTTTGAATATCCTCCGGATCCATATATTCTTGTAGTATAGGGAGGTGCCATTCTTTAGTCTGTGGGTTAATCATATGATTTACCATTAAATTTGGATGAAGGTGCCGTCCCCTACCATTTGCAGGTCGAGGATGCTGGTCCGGGATCCACGGATCACGCCAGACCGAAATGTTAATACCTGAGCCAACTGACCATCGAGCTCCTTTTTCCACTAGGGATTTAGTTGAGAAAATGCTTCTCCACCCAAATGAGGGAGAATATGGTTTTGTAGCCATTAACGGATGTTTGTTCCTGAAATATCGACCCCTAAAAACTTGAGCAAATAAAGAATTCGGAAACTGTATTAAACGCCAATACTGTTTAGCCAATAACGCATCATTAAAAATTTCCAAATCCCGAAATCCCAATCCTCCCTCTGATTTATCCTTACACATTTTATCCCAAGCCACCCAGTGGAGCCCCCGATCTTTCCCTTCAGAACTCCACCAGAAATTTGAAATTGCACTCGTCAAATTAGATGTTAAACCTTGAGGAAGTTTGAAACATGACATTACATGCGTGGGCAGGGCCAAAGCTACCGACTTTAGTAAAACCTCCTTCCCTCCCTTAGATAAAAATTTTGCATCCAGCCATTTACCCGGTCATTCAACCGATCGCGAACGTAACCGAAAACTTGAGCTTTCGATCCTCCAAGACTCTCAGGGATTCCCAAATAGGAGTCAAAACCCCCTTCCTTGGAAATGCCAATGACGGACTTAACCTTTTCCTTGACCTCTGAAGGCACTTTTTTACCGAACATAATAGAGGAATTATCCAGGTTTACCTCTTGGCCTGACGCTTTACCATAGTTACCAATGATATCCATCACCGTTGAACATTGTTCCTCATCCGCTTTACAAAAAATAAACTATCATCCGCAAACAACAGATGAGAAATAGGAGGAGAATCTCGGGCAATCTTGACTCCCGATATTTTTTCCTCCCTCTCTGCCTTTTTTATATTAGCTATCAACACCTCAGTACAAAGAATAAACAGATAAGGGGATAAAGGATCCCCCTGTCGCAGTCCCTGTTTTGGCAGTATGGAGCCACGTGGTTGACCATTAAGCAACACTTGATAGGAAACCGAACTCACACACCACATTATCCAAGAAATCCATCTGGAATCGAAACCTAGCCTTAAAAAATCCCATTCAACTCGGTCATAGGCCTTGCTCATATCCGTTTTGAAAGCCAAAAATTCCGAACTACACATCCTATTGGTCTGTAACCCACGGAACATCTCTTGTGCCACCAGAATATTATCTGTAATTAACCGTCCAGAAACAAAGGCCGATTGTGTTTCAGAAATAATCGAGGGCAAGATCTTTTTTAACCGGAAACAAAGAATCTTTGATATTATTTTATAACTCACATTACACAAACTAATAGGACTGAACTCTGCCATTCTTTTAGGCACTTCAACCTTTGGGATCAGACAAATATTAGTTTCATTAATTCTTGGATCAAACTGTCAAGTCCGAAAGAAATCTCTAACTACAACAACCAGATCCCCTTTAAGATTCGCCCAAAACCTCTAAAAGAAAAGTGCGGTCATCCCATCCGGTCCCGGGGTTTTCTCCGGGTGCATCGCAAATAAGGCCTTACGAACTTTCATCTCCGATATATCCTTAGTTAGCTCCCTATTCATACGCTCGGTAACAAAAGGATTGACCGCTTGTACCATCTCTGAAATACCACAAACATCCGATTGGTCAAAAAGCTTATTAAAGTAATCTGACGCAATCCTCTCCATACCCTCAGTCGATTCAACCCAAACATCCTCTGAATCAAACAGCCCCACAATCTTATTCCTAGCTCTCCTCTGTTTAGTAGAAGCATGGAAGAAACTCGTATTCTTATCCCCAACCCGCAACCAAAATTTCCTACTTTTCTGTTGCCAATACAATTCCTCATCATGGTAGGCATCCTTTAGCTTCTTCTCAATAATAAAGATTTCCGCTTGCGAAATAGCATCATCTTTTTTAGCATCCTCTAAAGCCGTCTTTAGGGAAGATATAAGAGTGTTACTATTCGGAACATTCTGCTTCCTCCACCATGAAATAGAATTCCTACAATTTTTAATTTTATCCACAAACACCAGTGTTCTGAAATTTCTAGTACGATTCCACCCCGATTCCACGGCTCCGGAAAACCCCTCTTTCCCCATCCACCGCTTATCAAAACAAAATTGACGAAAACGCCGAACCCTAGATTTCGCACAAGAGGCTAATATAGGGCGATGATCCGAACCTATCATTTCCAGATAATCTACTCGCGAACAAGGGAACAGTGCATGCCAATCTTCATTCCCTAGAGCGCGATCCAACCTACAACGGACCACCTGGTTATTGCAACGATTACCTCGCCAAGAAAGAAAATCCCCATAACACGGGAATTCTAACATTCCACACTCTCGAATCATCGAAATAAACGGAAGGAAGGAAGAAACCGATCTTAACGCACCTCCCGAATTTTCATGATTACCAATTGATTCATTAAAATCACCTATCATAAACCAAGGATCCTGCCGAACAGCACCAATTTCTATTAATTTGTCCCAAACCACCTGTCTACACCCCGGCACAGGATCACCATAAACGAAAGAAATAAAAAAGATTTGAGACCCCAAAAAAGCTTGAACATCTATTAACCGGTCACAAGCAGAAATAACTTCAAGTTTTATATTATTGTTATAGAAAATAGCCAAACCACCGCTAGACCCACAGGGTTCGACCGTATACAAATGATGATAACGGAAATTATTCTGAAACTTTTTTAAATAAGAAAAACATCTTTTTGTTTCTGATAAAAATAAAATATCCGGTTTATTCTGCTTCCATAAATCCTTCAGATAGTTCTCTGTCAGATCTGCACCAATGCACTGACAGTTCCAACTCAAGATCTTCACGTTTGAGCCGGCGGTTTCGGGAGAGCCACCATCCCTTTCTTCTGTTTGCGGGTTCCTCCTCCCTTGCTGCCACCCTCTGACTTTTGTTGAGTTGTCCGGACAATACCTGTATTCTTACCAGCGTCACCTGCAGATTTCAACAACAGAGCTTTAGCTAATAGCCGTTTACCCGGCGAAGCAATAGCTACAACAAGTCTTTTATTCCCCTTAGCACCACTAGAACCAGAAAAACTAACTTTCTTAGCCTTAATGACCTCAATATTTCCCAACTTAAAAGCTTTCATAGCCTTATTAACCTGCCCCAAATCATCAACGAGATAAGAAGAGTTAGAGATAGTACCTTGTGGAGCATTGTTCTCGGTATCTAACATACCCTTCTCCTTATCCGACTGAACACCATCGTCATCAGCACCAGTATCCTCTTCATGTTCCGAAGCCTCACCCTCATGATATTCCCCATCTTCGAGTAAGTCATCAGAACTCACTGAAAACCCAGCCTCATTGTCTCCACCATTCGTCCCCTTAACTTCCTCCATTAGAGAATCCTCATCCCGATCCACCAAATCATTAACTGAAGGGATGACCGGCTCATGAACAACAGCAGCCTGCAAATCAAGCTTCTGCTTCGCCTGATACAAAGGTTTTGGCCAAGAAGGGCCATTCCCCTTTCTAGTAGGATGCGAACGGGACTGTTGAACCAAGAAAGTACCAGCACCCTCCCTAGACTCTGCATTTCTCCCATAACCCCTCTGATTTCCAAAATCTCCCTGATTCTTTGCCTAAAATCTAAGCCCATTCTTTGAGCTTTCACCATTACGCCCCAGCTGTTGATCTCTGTCACGATAAGACTCTGAATTAAAATCCAGAGAACGTTTAGCAAACTTCCTTGGTTTCTCCCAACCAACCTCAAAATGTTGAACCTTCGGTTTGAGCAAGGGTTGATTCCACAAACCTCCCCTCCTATCATCGACTTCCCCCTGACCCCGACCCCCCTCACTTTTACTTACCTCTGGACATACCTTAACATCATGAGTTAACCTCAAGCAATGGTTACAGTAGCCAAGCAACTTCTCATACTCTAACGAGGCCACCACCTCATCACCAGTATTAAAAGGGACCAGTAGATGAAAAATGAGAGGATTAAACCCATTGATCGTGACAAGTAAACTACCAGTTTCCTCATCTACCTCTCGAAGAATCCCAACCTTCTTCCCAATTGCTTGAAGGGTTGCAACCTCCCAAAAATGCATTGGTATCCCCGAGGCTTTAACCCAAAAAGTAATGGCTGAAGGATAAGTATCAGAAATAATAGGCTCCCAACGAACCAACGACAACATCCAGTTATCAAAGTGATAAGGACCATTCCTTAGCACTCCTTGGAGATCATCCTCTGTCTCAAAATTGAACTGGAAAGTGTCCCGACCCAAGTCAGCACCTTCAACCCTCTCCTCGAGCTTCTAGATCTTTGGCAAATTCGCGACCAGGGATTCCATTCGCTGGACCGTTGGATTCATCAATCTCCCAATGAGAGTGAGAGAAAATTGTTGGATACGATGTGCCATCACGGAATCTGAAATTTTAACCGTTTCTGTTTGAACCAAGGCAGCTTTACCTTTGTTGAAATTCAGTTGAGCCATGATAACCCTGCCAATAACCGAAACACGATGAAACCCTTGAGACAGAATTGAAGAACTCAAAGATAACAACGTAAAAACAAAGGAAACTCGAGAGGAAATTGCTTCTCCGAGATTGAATGAAAAAAGCGAGATGAATGGATTATTATCAAACTTATAATATTGATTTACTTTGATCTTTCTAATAAATCTAGGTAAATGAATGGATTATTATCAAACTTATACTCTAGCAAATGGACACATGTCCTATTAATAATATAATTATTTTGGGTTTTGATATACAATGCAAACAGCAAAACGTATTCAAAGTGAAAGCATTATTGTTTTAAAGAAAAATTAGTAACATAAATATATTTAACTTATTATGTTGGTATTATTTTATAATTATTATGCCATTAATAATTAGTTACACAAGTGTATCCCATGATTTGAATATTTAATATCATATTTAATATGATAATAAAGCCTGCAAAACTAACTTTCGCAAATGAACCACATCCATACACCGACGTACGTAGACCAGTAAAATGTTATAATTTAAATCCATATATTGTCTACTTATATATTAAAACATAATAAAAACTCAAAAAGCTAAACATTTAAAATTTATGATACCATTATTAATGCAATATATTAGATTCATTGTTAATACGGTAACAAATCTAAGATGGTTTAACAAATACATAAGCTCATTACCCAATATAACAAATTCATTTTTACATATATTTTTAATATAAAAAGGTAAATTAACAAAAAAAAAAGTAAAATCTATGTAAAATATAAATAAAACATAAGTAAAATTTTTTGATGTACACAAAACTAAAACAATAATAACATGTTAACAATGATTATGTAACAACCCAGTTAATTTAATGTACCTTCACAATCTTGTGTCCTCACTCCTCAGTGCGTAAAGATCTGTATTAGCAAGTCGAACAAACAAGAGTAGAGGTGCCCTCAAAGCCATCTTTTTAATTTGATACAGTATAAGTTATTGAAATGAAGCAAAAGAATATGTATAGCTAGAGGTAGAACTATGAAACTGTGAAAACATGAGGCTGATATTTTATAGCTGTAGAATTTGTTTGTTTGGTCTTTTTTCTTAATCACTTCACAACTTTTTTAATCTAGTAAAAACGTGTAGTGGAAGTATCACGGAATATATAAGTCTGGCAATGCTAGCTGTGTAATTCATTACTTTATTAATACTCTTTGTCGTCTAATTAAATTTTATTTTCCCTATGAAAAAAACATTCCAAAACCAAAATTGATAAAGGTAATTTTATGTTCTTGTTCAGAAGCAAAAAAAAGAAGGGGAACAACGTGTTGAGATAAATGTAAGATAATAACTAATAAATAATATATAATGCACAATATAAAAGATATATATACATTGTATATATGTAATTATGTAGTACCCAAACAAAATGTAAAGCCAGATATTTTTTTTCTTTTTCTAAAGACATAGTAAGTATGCACATAAGAAATATGTACAGTATATCCACATAACGCATGCATCACTACAAGAACGGACGGGTATTTTAAGTCAGTCCTTCAACAGACGTAAAATGTTAGAATAGGACGGGTATTAACATCAATTAATTAACCGACGTAATATTTTATTTTCTAAAAGTTTTTAATTTGTGAATGAATTAGTTTCCAGAAAACGAATCACAAATTCTTCATCGATTTTATTAATTTCGATTTGAAAATTTTTCTGCAACTCCACAAGAGATTTATAAGGTTTGAATTTCTTAAAATTTGTTGTGTTATTGACGAAACATGTCGATTCTAATAATGATTACGACTTTTGGTTGAAAGATTTGTGAAGATATTTAGAACCAATTTTTCAGCTGTGGTGAATCTCAAATTTAAAAGAAATTTAAGGTACCATTCACTTGTTTTTACATCTAGATTGAGTGTTGAGCTTTTTTTGGTTCGATTTAGCTGCTACTTCGTTTCTTATATGTTCCCGTTTGATACTCGTGTTCAATGGAAAGTGAAAAATGTGAGAAATATGAGCCGATTCGCTTGATTTTAGCAAGCATTCTAAAATTCAGGTCAAGGATAAAATGGATTTGTGAATTATGTTTTGGTTGCTTGCTGTATTCCCAATTTGATGCTCAGCAGAATCTAGGGTTAAAAGCTTTGAAGATGATTGATGCTGTTTCGAGTTGTTTTAGTAAGCCTAAGATTCAATTAGCTCAGTTTTGTTATTTATGATTTACAGTTTTTAATTTTGTAGAATGGTGAGAATCGATGTTGAAACTTGCACTTTTGTGTGGTGATGAATGATGAATGATGATAGAGATGATGGATGATGAACATGTGGAGTGCATGGAATCAATTACCCTTATGTAGTTGTAGCATAAAGGATGTTAAACCATAATGAGTGTGATGCAAGCAATCAGGATATGAACACTTATTTAAGTTAAGCCAAATATGATGAATGTTTTTGACTAACAACCTAATGACAATAATCAAATGCAGAATGTAAAAACTACTAAGACAAGATACTAAATGCAAGGTAAACAGTATGATCAAAGCAGTAATGAAACTAACAAGAACAAGTACTAAACTAATGCAAGACAAGTGATGAAACATGATCAAACATAAACTAAATGAATGCAACAAGAAATGAAATGAATGCAACAGTAATGAAATAGGAATGATGAAATAAGAAGGTTGCAGGACATAAACAACAAACTCTGGAATGAGCTCGAGCAAGCACTCGATTGGATGCTTGATCGAGTGGGTGGTCGAGTGAACAAATACGAGAAACAAAGCCAACCAAACAAAACAGAGCAAAACAAAAGCAAATCAAACAACAAGCAAATAATAGGATTTAAACAGAGAAATCAATAGACAAAAAGGTCCTAAGGATGGATTCATGGGCTGGACTTGGATTATGGTTATCTAAACTGGTCAACAAACCTCATTCAAACATGAGCTATCTCTAGACAATGATCTTTTAATACCTTGCTAATCCACTCTCATGGCAATAACAATCAAGCTTAGATACTCCTAGACCTAGCTCTCACTAGCTAAGAACATATAAAAGCAGGCAATAAACAACCAGATCATTAATGTCAAAAATCAAACAAAACATCTAATCTCTTAGCATGCTTAATGATAATCTCTAGATCTAGCCTTATCTAGCAACTTAGACATTGGTGTGATGCTAAGGAGCTTAAGATCTAGCCTTACCCTCTCAGTATAAGAATAGCATAGAGTATATCTAGTCTAGAAGAGATCTATAAACAAACAAGCTTGACCAATCTCAACAACCACAACCTTTATCCAGCCTAACCCATCCTTAAGATCCTAGCACACTACTCACAATCACTAAACATGATGAACAAAATCATAAACCCATAAATCAATGAAACTTGCATGATTAGATAGATGAGATAGAGACCTACAATATTGAAGAAGAAATCAAACTCAAATTCTCAAGACTTAGAAAGTTATTGAACCAACAAGTATCAAAGATTTCTACAAAAGTGGCTAAAAATCTAGAACAAAGAAAGCAAAAAGTAAATAAATCCCACAAGGGTAAAAACTAGGTTTAGATATTGTTTCTGACTCTCTCTCACTCAGTCTGACTTATGGGCGGTCATGAGGTACAAGGGACTTATATAGAAAAGTGGGGAAGCCTAAATCTGCTAGCAGACAAAATAGGAAGGCGGGTCGGTCAACTCGACCATGTGCTCGGTCGAGTGCTTGGTTGAGTTGACCTCTCTTCTGCTTCTTCCATCCGGTCGAGTCCTTCTCCGCACACGGTCGAGTCCTTCTCTGCACACGGTCGAGTGTCTGGTCGAGTGGGCAGTCGAGTGAACTTTCGGATCCTGATTCTTCAGCTCTAGCTCCCTTGTTTTCTTCATTGATAGCTCCAATCCTCTTCAGCATTCCTTCCATACTCCTTAGGATCCAAAATCACCTGTTTATACAAGAAACTATGCAAATGCAATGCAAACCTACTCTAATGCATAAACAGTCCTAAAGCTATACAATAATGGCCAAACTAGATAGTAAATCATGCAAAAGATGTAAATATACTAAGGGAAAACAAGGTAAACTATATGAACATCAACACCCCCAAACTTAGTCTTTGCTTGCCCTCAAGCAAATAAAACATAAGAAGGTAGGTGAGGTTTGAAAATGGGATCTCAGCTCCTAAAGCTTGCTAATAAACCAACTAGAATCAATGTCCAAGTTACTAGTACTATGATGCAAGTTGAATGAGCTGAAATTAAAGATTTTAGACAAGCCTATCACAACCTTAACTGATTCAAGCCTTGGACATCCACATGCATTCAAATCAACCATTTCCTTTAACATTCATTAATCAAGAACATGAATCAATCTTATGCAATGCTTAAACTCATTTGGCTTGGAGATAAAGATTTAGAGACAATGATGGTCTCTCTTTAGAGTGGGGCTTATCAATATCAAGGTTCTCTCATAAAAATGGATTGAGCTTGAGAAGAAGGCTAAAGGTAAGAACACTTAGATACATACAAGAACAAAACCTTGTCTATCCAAAGGTACCCAAAGTATTTATCCTAGCATTCTAATCCCAAATTGTCCTAGTTCTACCTTTTATCTTCTTCACTTCTCTTTTACCCTTTTCTCTTTTGTTTCTAAGCCTTAGGAGATGTTTCTTATTTGATATTTCTAGTGGAATAGGGGTTTCTTTCTTATTTGCTATGGTTCTCTCTTCTTCTTAATCTTAAGACATAAAAGCATTTTGCTAGACTCTTCTTTTCTTTGACTAGAACTATCTTCAACAATTTCACACTTCCCATCCTTTCACTAGAGCTAAAATTTATTAAACACATTCCCCTCCTAAAGACTCTAACCTTTTCTTTATCTTTTTTTTTTCTTTTCTTTTCAAAACAACCAAGTCCCAAACCCAACAATTGACCACCTAGTCCTATCTAGTTTGAAAATTGCAAACTAGAACTACACAAGGCTTTACTCTTGTCAGCTCAAACCTAACACTTTCTACTAAGCTGGATCCATGAAGGCAAAACTCACACAAGAATTAACATGGCTTGAAAGAAGGGTTGGTTAAGGGTGGGGGAAACTGATTTTTATGATGAATCAGCTACTTGGATCATCAAGAGTGATAAAAAGGAGAAATATGATCCAAATATGTATATCGTATCCATGAGTTTAAAGCAATGCACAAATTGATAATTAAAAGTCAATATTAGGTTCTTATAAATAGGAAATGACATCAAATCATAACATGCTTCAAATTAGACCATAATGCAGTTTAGGAATTCAAGGCTTGGTTCAATCTTATGCTTCTAACCACTCAAATAGTATCAAAATACTATTAACTTGGGCATTGATCCTAGTTTAGTGAATCTAAGCAAGCTAACAAGGCAAAACTCATCATAGATCCCTAATGCAAAAATATAAAACAGTCCTATATGAAACATGCTAAACAAGATCCTAATATGCAATGCAAACTACATGAACACTCTTTCTTTTTATAAAGATTTTTGCAAAAATTTTCAATTTTTTTTTGTTTTTTTTCTATGCCTTAGATGCAATGCAAATATAAACATGATTATGCTAAAATGTGAAATAAGAAAACAAAAAACAACATCAAATACTATCTCAAATCCTCCCCAAACTTAAATTACACAGTCCACTGTGTAAGAGAAATTTGTAAGAGGATTCAAGACTAAAAACAAAACAAAACTAGAGATGCAATGGTATGTACAAAGGTAAGGTGATGGTGGTACCTCATGGATTGTGGAAGAAACTGTCCACATCCTCATTCATGTTCTCATAAGTGTAGTTGGGGTCTTGCTGCTGGCTTGGAGGTGGAGAAGGAGGCAACTCGACGATGGTCATCGATTGGTACTCGGTCGAGTGCTTGGTCGAGTGGACTGGTCGAGTTGGTGCAGGAGGGAAAAATTGTTGGCCTTGCTGCTGGTAGAATTGCTGCAAAAGGACTGGATCCATGAAGTATTGGGGTGGGAAAGGAGGGTAACCTGGATAGCCTGGATAGCCTGTTGGAGCTGGGAAACCATAAGGAGGTCTGGGCAGGTACTCGGCCGAGTGCATCGGAGGTACTCGGTCGAGTGGGTGCTCGAGTGATCCGGTCGAGTGCCTTGAAAATTGTTGTTCTGGGTGACTTGAACCTCTCCTCCTCTGAATTGGCTCATGCATTGAAGCTCTAGCTGGTACCACTGAGTTTTCAGCTCTGGACAGTGCTCTAGTTGAGCTACTCCTCTTCAAAGGGCTAGATGGGCTTGGTGATGGGTTTCCACTCTTCAGTTCAGCAATTTCCTTCTTTAAACCCTTGATGGACTTAGTCATTCTTCCCACCTTCTTCTTCAGCTTGTCAAAGTTCTTCCCATGCCACTTGCTCCACTTTTGTAGAAGTGTCAACCTCTTGCTAATCTCTCTTACTCCCCTACTATCTCTTGGGCTTGGCTCATAATCTTCAAAATAAAATTGCTCTTTCCCATCAGCCATTTCCATATACCCAGCTTGATCTATTCTTGCCTGAGCTGTCCCATCAAACAAAAATTCAGTAGCTGGCCAAAAATCAATGTTTAGCCTTTCACTTATGGTGGTGAGAGCCTTATTGGGTAGAACAAGTTGAGCTTTCCCTAGTGTAGGATGCTCAAAGTTGAAGAGGTGCTTCCCATGGTGCATCTCCTTGGCTAGTATGAGAATGGAGGTGAGGTAGTTGGTGTCAATCCATCTTAGCATGACCTTCTCTCCTTTAAGTGGTACCTTGGCAGCTAGTAGCATTGGAGTGATGATGCCTCTAATGGTTAGAGCTCCCATTGAGCCTCTATTGTGCAGCTTGCTCACCCAACTTCTATAATAGATCAATTGGTCAATGAGGACCATAGCAAGATCAGTCTCCACACTGCTCCCAAGGATAATGGTTCCATCTCTTGCTTGAAGGATGATGCCATTAAGTGCCACATCAATCATCTTGAGCTCACCCTCATTCAAATTACCAGTCTCCTTTCTACAAAAGAAAGTGTTTGCTAAGGCCTTGTGGAAGTACCTTAGGACTGGGCTCCTTATCTTTGAGCTCTTGGACTTGGAGGATGAGTAGATGTTGCTATCTCCAATATTTCCCAAACAACAAAGAGCTCTTCTCTTGGTATAACCATACTCCTTTCTCTACCAACTTCAAATCCAAATATGTTGGCTATCTTCTTGAGTGAAAGCTCATATTTCTTTCCCTTGATGGTGAAGTCACGAGAACCAGCTCCCAACTCTTTATCCATCTTTGGAAAGAAGTGAAGCTTGACAGTGGCTAAGAACTCACAGCTCTCTTCCCTATACCCTTCCATGCACAATCCCATGAACTTGCTTAGATTGCACTTCCCAAAGAGAGAATCTACATCTTCATCAATCTCCAGCTTCTCCATGGTCTCCTTGTGTGGGTATCTAGTGCCTTGAAAGTTCATCCTCATGAAAGCTTCTTCTTCTTCTTCTTCTTCTTTAACCTCTTTTTGTTGAACCTCAGCTGCTGGCCTCTTCCTCTTTTCTTTTTTTCTCTTTATATGCTCTTCAAGAGTGTATTCCATCTCCTCTTCACTTTCAGTTTGCTCAGGATCCTCCTCAACTGGCTGATGTTTCTTACTCGCTATGCCACTCGACCGCCTACTCGAACCAGCACTCGGTCTTTATCCTGCTCGAGTAGGTGGTCGAGTGCTTCCACCAACTTCTTTTCTTGATGCAAGCTGAGCATCACGTCGATCCAAGGAGCGATCAGCAGCTTGTTGAGATGCTCTTGTAGACCTTGAAGACATTTTGAAATAGAACTGAAAGGAATGGACTCAAAGCTTAATGTTAATAGGTTAGTGACCCAAAAACCAAAAGAACTAAGCTTTGAGCAAGAAGATGAACTTGAAAGAGATTTTAAGCAAGAATTTGATTGTTTTAAGCAAATGAGAGAGTGTGAGAAGCATATGATCGAGTTTAGCTCCTTATAAAGAGGCTAAAGGGACAAAGTGATGTGTCTGCATTTTATAGGGTTTTAACTATAGTTTTTCGGATTGTTTTGAGTCTTTTCTTAGGTCCAAATGTGCTTTTAGAGTCTTTTTAGTCTTGTGTGAGTCTTTACAGGTTCTAGGTGACTTTGGAAGGAATCTGAGCGTTTTGGGGATGGAAATACGCATCTGGAGCTTAATTGGTTGAAGTCTGATCGAGCTAGAAGGCAGATGAAGTAAGAGCAGAAATTCATTCCGGATCGACTGATCCTTTTGGGATCGACCAGTCCCCGTCCCCGACGCAATCTTTCCTTTTCTGGTTTAAACCGACTTTTTAGGGATTTATTTTACTATTTAACCATGGGGCTCGACCCCTAGAAAGATAACTTTTACTCTACGCCGTTTTTGAGCACTTGTAAGCCTATGAGAAGATCTCTAATCCTTTCTAACCTTTTGGAGAAGAATTCTGAACCCTATTATCTCTTTTTGCAATTCAAACATGTTTTCTTCATATTTGATTTGTGATTGTTTCTGTTCGATGTCTGAGTAGTCTCTCTGTTGGGTTTCGGGTTTCAAAAGGGGGTTTTATGATTTATTGATTTAGGTTGTTAGATTTGGGATAGATCGCTTGTGTTCTTCATCTATTGTTGTTCTTATTGCTTAAACTAGATTAGCTACCTAGTTTATGATCTTAAGTTTAATTCGTCTAGGCATCAAAAGTGTTGTTGAATTACTTGAAAGAACATAGGTGAGCAAGGTGATCCTCAGCCAACCAACAGTTGAAGTTGGGGCACCTTGTGAACAAATCAAACTTGAACTTATTGCTTGCTAGGATTGTTTAGATTCAAACGACGGTTTAGGATTCATTCAATTCCTTGCATAGAAAACTAATGCTGCGACAGTAGGTTAGTTTTATATTTGAGATTTGAGTTCAAGAGCGGTTCCTAAAGCTATCCTAATCCATCACCCAATTTCGTGATCATAACCCTTGATTGATTCCCTGCGCCCAATACTTTCTCTTAAATTTACAAACTCTTATTTATTTTCTGTTTTAATTCTGTTACTTGCAAAACAAACTTCCTCTTTGCTTTAGCTATACTCGGTCTATATAATTTCATAGTGTATCGTTTGGTCTCTGTGGATTCGATCCTGAAGTGCTACGACGACACCACTAGATCATGGTTGAGTGTGCTTTGGGTTATTGATTTAACTCTAGATCAATTTGGCGCCGTTGCCGGGGACCAAAAACGTTGCCTTTGAAATTTTAGATTCACATTTAGCCTAAGGTTTCTTTATTTTTAGTTACTAACGAGTTCTTGCAACTTTATTTCTTGGTTTCAGGTGTATGCATACAAGGAGCAGCAAGAGAACTGATCTGCGCATACTAGGGAACAAGGAATTAGCACAGCTCGAACGCGAGAACCGGAAAGCAAAATCACAGACCAATTCTATGGCTGACGGAGAGAACACAGGGGCTAATCCGCCCAACCCTCAGCTTGGCATCATCCAACAACAGCAGAGGCAGAACCAGCAAGAGCAAGCCGAGCTGAACCCACCTCCGAGGCAAGCCACCTTGAGGGATGAAGATGCTCAGAATAGGCTTTTTGCGAATCGATCTGCGATTCAACCTCCCGCCCCTGGACGGCAAGACTATGAGATTAAACATAGTCTAATCAATCTGGTTCAGAACCGCGTGTTCCATGGCTTGCCATCGGAAAGTCCTCTAGATCACATCGAGGCCTTTGAGAGGCTGACCAGTACGACGAGGTCCAATGGTGTACCCTATGACTATCTAATGCTGACTCTATTCCAGTTCTCTTTGGCGGATAAAGCACTTAGATGGCTGAACTTGTTGGATGCTGGATCACTCACCACTTGGGCGCAATGTAGAGCTGCTTTCTTGAATCACTTCTACACCAAGTCACGCTCAGCCAAGCTGCGAAGCAAGATCACTACATTCTCGCAAGGAGGCATGAAGTCATTTTGTGAAGCATGGGAAAGGTTCAAGGAGTATCTTCGAGATTGCCCTCACCACGGTTACACTCAAGAGAATCTGATGAACATCTTCTATGGGGGCATCGAGCAGAAGTACCAGATGACATTGGACACGGCTAGAAAGGGAGACTTCTCCACCAACACTGCGAATGAAGCCAATGCACTGATTGAGAATCTTGCAGCCAGCAACAGCAACCACGGCACAGACTATGACCGCACGGTTAGGGTGAATTCCGTAGAGACTGATGCTATTAAGGATCTCACAGCCAAGGTGAATCTCTTGCTGAAAAGGGATCACCAGAGTGTCAACTTGTGCGTTGAACAAGCTGGAGGATATGCAGATTTTGGAGCTGAGACATACCAAGAGGGTACGGAGGAAGTAAATTATATGGGAGGACAAGGGAATTTCCAAAATCAAGGTTTTAACCAGAATTTTAGGAATCATCCTAATCTGTCCTACAGGAGCAATAACGTCGAGAATCCTCAGGATCAGGTCTACCCACCGCGACCTCAGCAGAACAACTTTGCACAGAGCTTCCAGAACAAGGGTACAGGTTTTGGAGGATCGAATTTCCAACAAAAACCTCAAGTCAACAACGTCGCGCAAGGGTATCAACCGGTTGCACCGCAGGCAACAGTCTCACAGGAGAGCAAACTGGAACAGATGATGCATGCTCTGATGGAGAACCAGAAGAAAAATGCAACTGAGGTGACTGTCAAGATCGACAACATGTATTCTGAGCTGAATGGGAGAATCGAATCGTTAAACTCTCACATGAGAGTGTTGGAAAACCAAGTGGCACAATCCGCAGCTAGAGTCAAGGCACCTCCAGGGACACTTCCGGGGAAGAACGAGGCTAATCCAAAAGAATACGTGAATGTTGTCACCCTTCGAAGCGGCAAGGAGCTTCCGGAACCACAACAGAAACCAGGGAACGACCGATCCAGCGATTGGACTGACCAGTCTAAAACACAGGATCAGGAAGGCATCCATGACGAAGCTCTCAACGACATTCCTGATGATGTTGTTAAACATGGATCAACAGTTCATGAAGAAAAGCAACCCAGAGGATCGCAGCAACCCTACGCACCCAGACTATCTTTCCCTACTTGCCGCAAATCAAAAATTCAGGAGCGAGAATATGAGAAGCTGAAGTCAGTAGTAGGGGAGCTTTAGGTTAGACTCCCTTTCATCGAAGCAGTAAGGATGGTTCCAGCTCTTAAGAAGTATATGAAGGAAATTCTAACCGACAAACTCAGTTTGGAGAAAGGAGTGATGTACCTCACACAAGAGTGCAGTTCTATGCTCCAAATTGGAATGCCTGAAAAATGTGGGGATCCGGGACCGTTTACCTTGCCTTGCACGATAGGAGATCTCAAGTTCAGCAAATGCCTTTGCGACCTGGGAGCGAGCGTGAGCCTTATGCCACTCAGTGTTGCAACGCGACTTGGCCTCTACACTTTCAAACCGATCCAAGTCACCCTCGTCCTTGCTGATCGTTCCACTCGACGCCCAGAAGGAGTGTTGGAGAACCTACCAGTGCAAATTGGGAACTGCTACATTCCTACCGATTTCATAGTTCTGAAGCTTGACGAGGAATCCCAAGAACCGATCCTACTTGGAAGACCTTTCTTGGCCACGGCTGGTGCGATGATAAACGTCAAGGAGGGGAAGATCGATTTACACATGGATGATATGATTTTGAGATTCAATTTGGAGAAAGCAGCTAAGAAACCTACGATTGATGGTCAAACCTTCTGGGTTGATACAATAGGCGAAATAGCTGATGAGATCTATGATGAAGTGTGTACAAGTGATCATCTGGCTGTAGCACTCACCAAGACGGAACCAGAGCTGGGATATCTCTCTGAGGAGACTGAGAGCTTGGCTAGGACACTCGATGCTGCAGCAGTTCTGAAACATGAAGTCCTATTCATCAATATGCAACCTGGACTGACTGATCCGGCAAATGGACTGACCGATCCAACTCCTCCTGTGGAAGCATCCGATAAAGGCGACGGATTGACCATTCCAGGCGACAGATCAGCTGATCCCAAAATTTGCCCTGGGACAAAATCAAATCAGGAGGATTGGAGCGAACTTAAGGCTCCAAAGTTGGACTTAAAGCCACTCCCAGAAGGGCTAAGGTACGCGTATCTCGGACCTAACTCCACATATCCGGTTATCATTAACTCTAACCTGAACAATGTTGAAACCGCACTCTTGCTCTGCGAGTTAAGAAAATATAGGAAGGCTTTGGGCTATTCCTTAGATGACATTTCAGGTATATCACCAGAGCTGTGCTCTCATCGGATTCACCTCGAAGATCCATCTAAGTCCTCCATCGAACACCAAAGGAGGCTAAATCCTAACCTCAAGGAAGTGGTGAAGAAGGAGATCCTCAAACTGTTGGGAGCCGGAGTTATTTTCCCAATCTCCGACAGCACTTGGGTGAGCCCAGTCCATGTAGTGCCGAAGAAAGGAGGGGTGACAGTAGTTGCAAATGAGAAAAACGAGTTGATCCCCACCACGACAGTAACAGGGCATCGCATGTGTATCGACTACCGCAAGCTCAATGCAGCCACAAGAAAGGACCACTTCCCTCTTCCATTCATTGACCAAATGCTTGAGCGTCTAGCGAACCACCCTTACTACTGCTTCTTGGATGGTTACTCTGGTTTCTTCCAAATTCCGATTCACCCTGATGATCAGGAGAAGACCACTTTCACTTGTCCCTATGGCACATTCGCTTACCGACGAATGCCTTTTGGGTTGTGCAATGCCCCAGCCACCTTCCAGCGCTGCATGATGTTGATCTTCTCCAACTTGATTGAGGAAATTATGGAAGTCTTTATGGATGATTTTTCGGTGTATGGCTCATCCTTCTCCTCCTGTTTATCCAATTTGTGCAAAGTGCTTCAACGCTGTGTGGATAAACACCTTGTGCTGAATTGGGAAAAGTGCCATTTCATGGTCACCAATGGGATTGTTCTTGGCCATCGAATTTCTGTGAGAGGGATAGAAGTCGACAAAGCCAAGATAGAGCTCATGTCCAGTCTACAACCTCCAAAAACCGTTAAAGACATTCGCAGCTTCCTTGGCCATGCGGGGTTTTATCAGAGGTTCATAAAAGATTTCTCCAATATAGCCAGACCACTCACCCAGCTGCTGTGCAAGGACATCTCTTTTGAGTTTACTGCAGATTGTTTGGAGGCTTTCCTAACAATCAAACAAGCACTGATCTCGGCTCCAATAGTACAACCACCCGATTGGGATCTACCATTCGAAGTTATGTGCGATGCAAGTGATTTTGCTGTGGGAGCGGTTCTGGGACAACGCAAAGATGGTAAGTTGCATGTTGTTTACTACGCTAGCAGGACACTCGATGGAACACAGACCAAGTACGCCACAACAGAAAAGGAATTACTCGCCATAGTCTTTGCCTTTGAAAAATTCAGATCCTATCTGGTTGGATCCAAGGTTATTGTGCACACAGATCACGCCGCACTGCGTTACTTGTTAACTAAGAAGGATGCTAAACCACGATTGCTGCGATGGATACTACTACTGCAGGAGTTCGATCTTGAGATAAGGGACAAGAAGGGGATTGAGAATGGGGTTGCGGACCACCTTTCTAGGCTAAGAATCGATGAAGAGATCCCCATAGATGACCGACTCCCCGAGGAGAATGTGTATGTGGTTGCAGCCTTCATCGACTGCTACAAGGAGAAAGAAGATGTTAAAGTACTTCAACAAACAGTTAACGATTCGCCATGGTATGCCGATATCGCAAACTATTTGTGTGCAGCAGAAGAACCTTCGAACTTCACTGGATATGCTAAGAAGAAGTTCCTCAGAGATGTGCAACGCTACTTTTGGGATGAGCCTTTTCTTTACAAGCATTGTGCTGACGGCCTCTACAGGAGGTGTGTTCCAGAATCAGAAGTACAAGGAATTCTTTTTCATTGCCACGGTTCTAACTACGCGGGACACTTCGCTACTTTCAAAACCGCGACAAAAGTGCTCCAAGCAGGCCTCTGGTGGCCTACTTTATTCCGAGATGCACACGACTTTGTCTCCCGATGCGACTCTTGCCAACGACGTGGGAACATCAGCAAACGGAACGAGATGCCACAAAACTTTATCTTGGAAATTGAGGTGTTTGACTGTTGGGGAATCGACTTCATGGGGCCTTTTCCACCCTCTTATGGCAATCTCTACATACTTGTTGCAGTGGATTACGTTTCCAAATGGGTTGAAGCTGTCGCAAGTCCTACTAATGATTCGAAGGTGGTCCTCAAGATGTTCAAGCACATAATTTTTCCACGGTTTGGTGTTCCTAGGGTGGTAATAAGCGATGGGGGCACTCACTTTATCAACAAGCTTTTTGCAAACCTTTTGCGAAAACATGGCGTGACACACAAGGTCGCTACCCCTTACCATCCACAGACCAGTGGGCAGGTCGAGATCTCTAATCGAGAAATCAAGAGCATCTTGGAGAAGACAGTCAACTCAACCAGAAAGGATTGGTCCTTAAAACTCAATGAGGCATTATGGGCATATCGGACTGCTTACAAAACACCCATCAGTACCACCCCTTTTCGGCTGGTTTATGGGAAATCATGTCACTTGCCTGTTGAGTTTGAGTATCATTCCTTATGGGCGACCAAGCAGATGAACTTCAACCTCAAGTCCGCAGCAGAAAAACGCCTTATTCAGCTGAATGAGCTTGATGAGATTTGCATGGATGCTTATGAGAACACCAAGATATACAAAGAGAGGACCAAAGCCTTACACGACAAGAAGATTATCCCCAGGGATTTTGCTGCGAACGATTTGGTCCTTCTTTTCAATTCAAGGCTGAAGATATTTCCTGGGAAGCTGCGTTCCCGTTGGTCCGGACCTTTTCGAATCAAGGAAGTCATGCCTTATGGTGCTGTTGTACTTTGGGACCAAGAGGGCAAAGAATTCACTGTCAATGGCCAGTGTCTTAAACCGTACCTAGCGGAGTATGACCCAATTGAGACTTCCCTCCCTCTGGAGGAACCACAAGCTGCTTAAGCAGCAAGAAAAGTCAAGCTCGAGACTATAAACAAGGGCTAATGGGAGGCAACCCAAAGGGTTTGCATTAGCTTACCTTTTTCTCTTTGGTTTTGTTTTTCTTTTCTTAGGAGATTTGCTATTTTTGTATTCTTTACAGAGTTACTCGAGAATCACGTTTGGTAGTGAGTTTGATTTCAGGAACAGGTTCTAAACGCAGAAGATGCGAAACCCTTTTCAAGGAAAGTTCCGTGGTGGTCTGGATCAGCTGATCTAATTCTGGATTGACTGATCCTCGTTCCAGGTAAGTAAAATCGAGGGACGTAAAAAACCAAAGAAAAAAAAAAAAGAGGGGGAAGGAAGAAAATTGGTTTTCGGGTTTATGAACTTAAATTGAACCGGGTTAAACCGGATTCGTGTTCACACCCCATAAAACCGAATTTCTTTTCTTCTTCCTTCCTTCCTCGCCGTCCATAAGCTCGATTTCCCTCTCCTCTCAAATCCTCTCTTGATTGATTCGAATTTTGGGTTTCTTCAACTTGATTTTTCATCCTTTACCCAACCCAATTTTTGTATCAATCATTCAAACAAGGTAAGTGCTTCCTCTCCAAATTTATATTCGATTTCGGCGATTCCAAGACAATGCCTAAACGAAGCCGTAGCGGTAAGGAGACTGCCACTCCTTCCGAAGAACCGCCAACGAGAGTTTGGAGTGATGAGGATACTAAGGGTTGTAAGCTACTTGGACAATGCAAGATGGAGCCGACTCGTTTTGTCGATCGGGAGCTCTTTGAGAAGATGGGTATGCTGTCGGATTTTGATGAGTTGGTGAAAAATTTGGGATTTGGTACTTTCGCTGAGCAAGCATGGGACTTGCATGATCGGCTCGCACGAGAGTTCCTCGCCACTGTGCAAGTCGATTCGCCGGGTGGTTCTGATATGATGGCCGAGCAGTGTTCGATCAGCTTCTTCCTCCTCAGGAAACACTATGTCATCTACATGTTTGATCTATGTGACATCTTTGGTTTCCCCAGAAACACATTATGCACGATGGAGAGGCTCGACAGTAGGACAAAAATTTGGAAGCTTGTTGCTGCTGGGCAATATGCTTCTCGAAGCGCAAGACAGTCTCGCATCCGCAACCCCGTCCTCCGAATCATGGCGAAGTTCCTGAGTAACACAATTTATGCTAGGGCTGAGACTAGCACATTGCAGCTACCTGAGTTGTGGATGTTTTTCCATGGTCTTTGCAGGTTTCTTCACGCTCCGGATTCCCCTTTGTACCAGCAGACTCATGATGTCAACTTTGGTTTCCTGCTATCTAAGGAGTTTGAGCAGGTTCGGAGGAGCATGGCTCATGCTAAGAACAAGAGAGTTCTCATCGGCAGTTTGGTGACCCCTATCATTGAGTATTGCGGTGTTGTTTTACCACCGCACGCTAAGGTGTCACAGCGGAAGTTGCTTGACCTCAAGTACATGTTTACTAGTGAGATTTTGGTGAGACATAACTTCTGCTATCGCTTCCAGACCAAGACCGGTCAGCTTCGTTATATGCTGATCCCTATGCCTTTCGTCACTTCCCTTAGCAAGGTTCAGAATATCGATTTTGATCCTCCTGTTGACATCCTTATGGATATTGACGATGTTCTTTTGGGAGAGGAGCGAGAGCCTGCAGCTCTCCGATCCCGTAGTCGCCCACAACCCGCCGGGGCATCTACCTCTTCACCGCCATCTCAGCCCCTTCCACCGTTTCCTCCTTTCGATGTGAACCAGTTTCTTGCTGCACCACCTAAGGAGCCAGCTCGCACCGAGTTTGAGAGATGGGTCTACGACACTCAGCAGAAGAACAATATGTTACTCACTCGATTGGCTACATGGCTCCAGAGTCTCGCACCACCTCCAGCCGCTCACGTCTATACTGACGACGAGGAGGATGCAGCTACTGAGCCTCTTGGGTCTGACCATTCCGCGACGTCCTCACCATCTCAGTAGTTCTGACCAGTAGCTACCTCTTCCTAGGTTACTCTGTTTTCTTTTCTAGGATTTTTTTTTAATTTTATTTTTATCTTTTGATTTTTATTGTCGGAGGTTCCTTTTCCTCAGCTATACTTTCACACCGGGACGGTATGAAGTAAGTCCGGGGGAGGGATGTCTCCTAGTTACTAATGACGTTTTCTTTGGTTGCTTCTTTTGATTTTCCTTTTATTTGAGTCAGTTTGTCGTGTTTTTAAAAATAAATAAATAAATAAAAAAAAAAAAAACGAAAAAATTGGGAAACTATGATCATTTCTAGGAATCTTTTGCTTTGAACTAACACTCTTATGATTACTTTTGTACCTCTGATTTGGAATGAAGCTTGGAATGAACATGAGCAGTCTCAACACGCCCCAAAAGACACTCGCCAAGGAGAACACTAAGTTGAACCATAAGTTGTCTCTAGCTTTAACAGGACTTAACCGGATTTAATTTCTTACCTTGGGGCTTGGTATACATCGGACAAGACTCCTCCCTTCAAGCCTTACAAGACGTGCATCTCCTCACAAAGTATGCTTCCCCTCTCTCTTCCCTTCAGTACTCAGTAAAAAAAAAGAGAGAAGAAGAAAGAAGAAAAGGATATAGGTAATAAAAGAAGTGAACCGAGGGGTGTGCGTAAACCCGTGCATCTTTCAGAACTCATGGAAACCTGTCCACAAGAAAAGAGCAAAGGATTGATAAAAATAAAATAAAATGATACCCTAGAAAATTAGGGAGAAATCAATCCTTTGGAAGTGAGAAAAGAGAGAGGAAAGGGAGCATGAGAGGAGGTCTTGGGCGATAAAAGGTTGAAGGAGTCAACAGTTCAATGATCGATACTCCCATGGTAAGACCGCACCTTTTTACTAATCTGATGTAGAGAGACAACGATGGGGAGACTGAAGGTTCTCTAAGGCTGTGGAGATCAGAGTAGGGAGTGTTGATTCTAATCATGGGCAGAGTACAGAAAGTAGTTCTCGATTTGATGTTATGAAGAGTGTAGAGAAGAGGTTCCGAAGACTAATGTGAGTTTCCACTTTCAAACCTTTTCTCTGTTCTTAAGTTTCTGTATGTTCTTGCTTGAGGACAAGCAAAGATTCAAGTCCGGGGGAATTGATGTGTCTGCATTTTATAGGGTTTTAACTAGGGAGCTAGGTGACTTTGGAAGGAATCTGAGCGTTTTGGGGATGGAAATATGCATCTAGAGCTTAATTGGTTGACGTCTGATCGAGCTAGAAGGCAGATGAAGTAAGAGCAAAAATTCATTCCGGATCGACTAATCCTTTTGGGATCGACCAGTCCCCGTCCTCGACGCAATCTTTCTTTTTCTGGTTTAAACCGACTTTTTAGGGATTTATTTTACTATTTAACCACGGGGCTCAACCCCTAGAAAGATAACTTTTACTCTACGCCGTTTTTGAGCACTTGTAAGCCTGGGAGAAGATCTCTAATCCTTTCTAACCTTTTGGAGAAGAATTCTAAACCCTATTATCTCTTTTTGCAATTCAAACATGTTTTCTTCATATTTGATTTGTGATTGTTTCTGTTCGATGTCTGAGTAGTCTCTCTGTTGGGTTTCGGGTTTCAAAAGGGGGTTTTATGATTTATTGATTTAGGTTGTTAGATTTGGGATAGATCTCTTGTGTTCTTCATCTATTGTTGTTCTTATTGCTTAAACTAGATTAGCTACCTAGTTTATGATCTTAAGTTTAATTCATCTAGGCATCAAAAGTGTTGTTGAATTACTTGAAAGAACATAGGTGAGCAAGGTGATCCTCAGCCAACCAACAGTTGAAGTTGGGGCACCTTGTGAACAAATCAAACTTGAACTTATTGCTTGCTAGGATTGTTTAGATTCAAACGACGGTTTAGGATTCATTCAATTCCTTGCATAGAAAACTAATGCTGCGACAGTAGGTTAGTTTTATATTTGAGATTTGAGTTCAAGAGCAGTTCCTAAAGCTATCCTAATCCATCAACCAATTTCGTGATCATAACCCTTGATTGATTCCCTGCGCCCAATACTTTCTCAAATTTACAAACTCTTATTTATTTTCTGTTTTAATTCTGTTACTTGCAAAACATACTTTAGCTATACTCGGTCTATATAATTTCATAGTGTATCGTTTGGTCTCTGTGGATTCGACCCTGAAGTGCTACGACGACACCACTAGATCGTGGTTGAGTGTGCTTTGGGTTATTGATTTAACTCTAGATCACAAAGAGACAAGGGTGGAGCGTCCATACCATTCACATTTGAATTGGGAATCTTTGACTCACTTTTTGCTGCCACTCGACCCCACCACTCGACCGCACGTGGTCGAGTGCTTGACCAAAATTTGAAATTTGAACTCCTTTCTCCCTCCACTCGATCTTGCAAGAGAAATGGGAACCGAGTGGACTTTGGTTTTCATACAACTCGATCGAGTACTTCTTGTGGGCCGGTCGAGTGGGCTTGCGAGTCCACTTCTACAAGTCCAAATCTCTCCAAAACCATATACACTCTCATTAAATAGCCTGCCCAACACAAACATAAAAGAAAAGAAATCAAAACTACAAGGAAAATTAAGCATATGTACAATGATATCTTAGGGACTTCCTCCCTAGTGAGCTTGTTTAAAGTCACTAAGCTTGACTTAGATGCCTTTTAAGGCTTGGTTTAGATACCAACGAGGTGATGAAATCCTCCATGGCACCTCTTGATCACTTTGGTGCTCCTTCTTGATCACTACCTCATTAACACATGAACCTTGTTTCTTTTTAATCTTGAGCCTTGGTCTTGCCTTCTTCAAAAACCTCTTATTGAGTTGCACTTGAAGATCCTTCACTAGATCAGTCAACTCTTGAACTGAACCCTTGAGCTTTTCAACTGTCTTGGCTTGGGCTGAACTTATAATCATAGGGTCCTCTTCATCCTCAAAAGCTTCACAACTAGTTTTTTTCTCTACCACAAAGTGCTCCCCTTCAAAAGTAGGTTGATGTGTTGAATTATTGATGTCAAACTTCATAGTGAAGTCTTTAGTAAGGTGGAGCTTGATGGTCCCCATCTTAACATCAATTACAGCCCTAGCTGTGGCTAAGAATGGTCTCCCCAGGATGAGAGGGTCTTCTGGCTCATGGTCCATGCTCATGATCACAAAATCAGTTGGGATTCTAGCCTTTCCTATCTTGACTGGAAAGTTTTCAATCACTCCAACCACATCCCTCTTGGATCCATCTTTTAGGCTAATATAGAAATTGCTGGCCTTAAAATCTCCATACCCCAACTTCTCAGCAACTGAGTATGGCATCAAACTCACTGAAGCTCCTAGGTCACATAGACACTTGTTGAAGTGCATATAGCTGATGGAACAAGGTAGATTAAATGAACCTGGATCTTCAAGATGTGTTGGGATAATAGCTTTCCCAATCTCTTTCAAATCCTTCATGTCTTGATCTTGAGCTTTTTGCTTGGATAATTCAAGAAGCATGTCCTTGAGGAAAGGATGTTGAGCATATTTTCCCAAGGGAGGTCCTCTCTCTTCATCTTTCTTCTCAATGACAACTTCTTGTTGTATGGCCATCACTTCTTTTTTCTCAATAATTTCCCTTAGTTCCTTCAGCTTTTGTGCCTTGAAACGTCATGGGAATGGTAGAGGTGGTTTGTAGGCAGGAGGAATGTATCTAGCAGGCTTAATAGCTTCAATGTCTTCAACTCGATCGGCCACTCGATCAGGTACTCGATCGTGTGTGTGGTCGAACACCTGGTCGAGTGCTTTGATGGCTTCAGTCTGTTTTGAAGAACCATTACTCTGGGCTTCAATAAGTGACAAATCCTCCCCATCTTGAACTTCACTGTCCTCAGTGACAACTTCTTCGTAGAAGTGAATAGCTTTAGCTGTAAACTCCCTTGTGTTTTGAGTAGCTGGTCCATGAAGTTGGTTTGGCTTAGGAGCTGAAGTAGAAGCAATGTTGCTCTCCATGTACTTGACCTTAGAGGTCAGACTCTCAAGCTTGTTATTCAGGTCATTAGAATAAGAATTCAACTTTTGGGTCAGCTCAGCAAACTGCCTTGCTTCCTCAATCTGCCCATTTTCTTGTCCAAGTAAAAATTGCTGCATCATAGCTCTTAAGTCAGGTTCTTAGGCTTGTGAGGTCTGAAACCTTGGAGGGGGACACAATTGAGCCTGAAACCCTGGTTGCTGTAGCTTGGGTACATAATGGAACATACTGCTTTGAAACATGATTACTGACTCGAACTGACACTCGATCGAGCACTGGCTCAAGTTGAAGGTCGAGTCGACTGAGATGTGAAGACTGATTGAATCCGGGTCATGGCTAGATCAGGTACTCGATCATGCAGACGGTCGAGTGCTTACTCGAGTTGGTACCTGAGAGTCAAAACAACCAAGCAGATGAAGAATCTTAATCAGTAGCGATCGAAGGAACAATAGAACTTAATCTTAGACTTATGTAGATCCTAAATGTCACAAACAAACACTTCAAACGGCAACAGCGCCAAATTGAAACTTGCACTTTTGTGTGGTGATGAATGATGAATGATGATAGAGATGATGGATGATGAACATGTGGAGTGCAGGAGATCAATTACCCTTATGTAGTTGTAGCATAAAGGATGTCAAACCATAATGAGTGAAAAGTGGGGAAGCCCTAAATATGCTAGCAGACAAAATAGGAAGGCGGCTCGGTTAACTCGACCATGTGCTCGGTCGAGTGCTTGGTCGAGTTGACCTCTCTTCTGCTTCTTCCATCCGGTCGAGTCCTTCTCCGCACACGGTCGAGTGTCTGGTCGAGTGGGCGGTCGAGTGGACTTCCGGATCTTGATTTTTCATCTCTAGCTCCCTTGTTTTCTTCACTTGATAGCTCCAATCCTCTTCAGCATTCCTTCCATACTCCTTAGGATCCAAAATCACCTGTTTATGCACGAAACTATGCAAATGCAATGCAAACCTACTCTAATGCATAAAAAGTCCTAAAGCTATACAATAATGGCCAAACTAGATAGTAAATCATGCAAAAGATGTAAATATACTATGGGAAAACAAGGTAAAATATATGAACATAAGATGTCTTCAATGATGCTCTTCAGCATTCAGAGCATGTACAATGCAGAGAAAAGGGGAAAGAGGCAGGTTATGATCAGGCCTTCTTCTAAAGTTATCATCAAGTTCATCATTGTTATGCAAAAGCACGGTATGGTGATTTTTGCAGAGCTAGTAGCTATGACTCGGTTACTTGTTTTCATGTATATTGTTTCAAGTGTAATAATGATACTTTGTGTTTCAATTTTTTTAGGTTACATCGGCCAGTTTGAGTATGTTGATGACCACATGTCTGGTGAGATTGTTGTTGAGCTTAATGGAAGGCTGAACAAGTGTGGAGTCATCAGTGCTTCCTTCCGAAAAGGTTACCTTGATTTCTTGTATATGTCTGCATTGTTATATTGACTCCATTATGTGGGCAAGGGTGGTCAGGAGCAAGTATAAAGTGGGAGATATACATGACAAGTCATGGTTGAGAGTTAAAGGGATGTGGTCCTCTACTTGGCGCAGTGTGGGGGTGGGCCTTCGTGAGGTTATTTGTCCTGGTGTGAGCTGGGTTATTGGTGATGGGAAAGAGGTGCAGTTCTGGTCTGACCGTTGGGTTTTAGCGAAGCCATTTGCCTTGGGAGTTTGCCACAATTTACCATTGGGTGTTGAGGATCAGAGGGTGTGTGATCTTTGGATCGAAGGAAGAGGCTGGGATCTTGCACAAATTACTCCCTTTTTAGCGGAGACTATTCTGCTACACCTTTATGCGGTTGTTGTTGACAGAGTTACAGGGGCTAAGATCGTTTGTCATGGGGTGAAACTTCTGATGGACGCTTTACCGTGAGTTCTACTTATAGTCTGTCAACTCGAGATGTGGTTCAGAGTCAGAATATGAGCTTTTTGTTTGATCGGGTGTGGAAGGTTGTGGCTCCGGAGAGAGTGAAAGTTTTTCTTTGGTTGGTTGTTTACCAAGTGTTGGTGACTAATGTGGAATGAAAACGATGTCATCTAGGTAATTCGAATGTTTGTCCTATCTGTAAAAGTGGGTTTGAAACTATTATTAATGTTCTTTGGGACTGTCCGGCCATGGCTAGCCTGTGGCTTCGTCTAGTCCCGCCACGACGCAGACAAGCGTTTTTGGCGCAGTCACTGTTGGAATGGGTTTATGGGAATTTGTGTGATAATTCGGAGGTGGGTGTAGGTTCTTGGTCGACGACTTTTGCTTTGGCAACATGGTGGGATTGGAAGTGAAGGTGTGGTAGCATATTTTGGGACACTCGAAGGTGGAGAGATCTTGTAAAGTTCATAAAGGACTTGTCTAACGTGTTCGTTGCACAAGTAGAGAGGTTGAGGCAGTTGGGTCAGGTGGCCCGTGTGGAGAGAATGATTGGCTGGTCTGCTCCGTCCCAGGGATGGGTAAAGGTGAACACGGATGGAGCATCACAAGGTGACCTAGGTCTGGCTGCTGCAGATGGTGTGCTTCAAAATTCAGAGGAGAAATGGTATGGAGAATTTGCTTTAAACATTGGCCGTTGTACTGCACCTCTCGCAGAATTATGGGGCGTGTACTATGGTTTGGTTATAGTTTGGGAGAAGCGTTTAATGCGGGTTGAATTGGAAGTGGATTCTGAAATCGTGGTTGGTTTTCTCAAGACAGGAATAGGAGAATTGCATCCACTGTCTTGCCTGGTATGCTTATGCCACGACTACTAGGTTCTTGAACAATAATCATTAGATTTGTAGCTACTAGGTTCTTTGACTTATCTGTCGATGAGAAGATGCTTCTGGTTTCTGATAAATGTTCGAAAGCCAGTCAGGTATGGCACCATCCAGCTTAAACCATTCAACAGACATAATTACTGAAGGAAAGATTTCGTAAAAACATTACTCCCATCCTGGCCTCTCAAAGTGGATCGATTTGTGACCATCCAACCCTCCATGATACAAGTCAGTAAGCCTATCAGTAAAGTATCAAGCCAACTTCACTAATCACTGTACAAAACTTGGTATCTTTGATTAAACTTTACAAAAAATTTTATCGATCAATCCCATAGTACCATTACCATTTTTAAAAGGGATTTTTGTCAAATATGCCATTTAAAAAAAAATAGTTTCCAAATGTGCCATATTGTTTTCAATCTTTTCAAATGTGCCATATTGTTTTCAATCTTTCCAAATGTGCCATATTTGGCATTATGGCATAAATTTTTGTCCACCAAAATGAAAACAAAAAGGTTAAAGTTGTCCACGAAGGTTGAAGTTTTCCACTGAATGGGTTAAAATTGTCCAAAAATGTTAAAATTGGCAACTGAAAGGGTTAAAATTGTCCAAAAAAAATAAAGTTATCCATCAAAGGGGTTAAAGTTGTCCACCAAATGTCAAAAATGTTGTCCACCAAATTAAGTTGTCCATCAATTGCCATCGCTGTGACAGATTTGGAAAGACGTTGACAGTTATGGCATATTTTGAAAGAAATTTTACTGTTCATGACATATTTGTTAGTTTTCTCTTTTTAAAAATAGCAGTTGAAAAGATTGAAATTTAATTAGATATGCATATGTATTTTAATTCATTTATGTTAATAAGTTTTTCAAAGAATGAGAAGATGACAAGGACTCAAATCATACATAGTTTAGAATTTTAGATTGGTTGAAGATAAGTGTTTTTTTCGTTTTTTTGGGGTATGTATGTATTCACATGGCTACACTAAAATTTTTGATTTTTATATTGATGAAATCTATCCCAAAGATCATCTAGACTTAATTTAATTCAACCAAAATAACTTTCTTAGAGAAAAAGAAACACTAACCTTGGTCCATTTCTTGGTTATGCTTGATGATGGATTAAAGTCTTCAAATTGATTTTCTCCTCCCTTTGACCTTACTCTCTTCTGATTCATTTGATGGACAAGGAATCCACACTCTTCTCTCTTTCTCTGTTTTTCTTATTCTTTTGTTACGACATCATAATATGATGTTCGTTCACTTCTTATATATGACCAAAAGTCACTAGTGAACCCACGTAACCGTCACTTACGTGAACAGCCACTTAATACCATATGTATAACAACCTTTCATGTAATTAATATAATATTGCAGATTTATTACACGTTATCATATATACGAATAACATAGAAAAATATTAACTATATATATTGGTAAGGAACGAGGGTTATCAATACACCCAATTCTAATTATTAACCGAAACTGATCCATCACGGTGCGTCTTATATATTAGAATTCATAAACGTTAATATGAACTTGAACTTTATAATTTAACCGAAAGACACATAGGCCACATAGAATATAATATATTCTTACATTCTCCCACTTGGCCTTTGTGTCAACTTAATGATTTAATAACTTTAATGCGCACTTTAATATCAAGTTTTCTTAACCTTTAATGACTTAAATAAAATCAAACTGATCGAATCATGGCAGTCACACGTCATTGAACGACATGCTCCCTTCTATGTATCACAAATCAATTCTAATTTCATATTATTCTTCTATATTGAGAAGTACCGTAATTCTCAAAATACTTATGTTGTCTATAAACCATAAATGTGTACACATACTTTAATGATAACATGTTTAATAAAAAAACAGAAACATAACTTTAAGTGAATTCATAGTGCCTCATACATAGTAAGCATCTTATAATCAAAACAGCAAGGTCTTATCTATAACACCCATACGCGCTACATGGCCAATGAACACACTGGGTGGTAATCCCTTAGTTAGCGGATCTGCAACCATCATATCCGTCCTTATATGCTCAAAAGACACTCTACATTTCCGTACTTCTTATTTGACAGACAAGTACTTTATCTCCATGTGTTTAGCACCTTTCGAGTACTTGTCATTCATTGAAAAGAAGATAGCTGCGGAATTATCACAGTAAATTCTCAGCAGCTTCTCTATGTTGTCGACAATCTGAAGCCCTGAGATAAAGTTCCGCAGCCACAATGAATGAACTGTGGCCTCAACGCATGCCACAAATTCGGCCTCCATAGTGGAAGAAGCAATTGTTAGTTTAAGCAGAATGAAAGTGAAGAGTTGAGGGTTTAGTGTGAGAAGAGTGAATCGGTGAGAGTTGAGAGTTTAGAGAAGAGATAAGGTTGAACAAAGAGAATAAAAGAGAAAAGAGATTCTATATTAGAATGTATATGTTACAATGTCGGCTAGAAACCTTAAATAGCATGTGAGACTAAGGCTTCACCCTTTACAAAACGATAGCGACACAAAGAGAGAGAGAGGGTGGTTCCCTATAGCGATAGCGACAGCTCGAGGTTTCTCTTAAGGAAACATGGGACTATTTGACTCCATCTCTAACGGCTACAAGCTACCTTCTCGATCCTTCTCTTTTCTTGGGCCTTTGTAGAGGAGAAACCTGGCCTCTTATTCATGTCTTGGTGATTGGGCTCATGGACTTGTACGGACGGTCTAACTCGTAACCATACGAATGGTTGTACGGACAAGACCGGATCACACTCGACATTATCTTGATCAATACTCCCCCTCAAGCTTAGTTAAATGAAATGACTAAGCTTGGAACCCATGAAGCATCACCTCATTAAAAACCTTAACATAGAAAACCTCATGGGACAAAACTATGTTAAGGGAAAAAGAGTGTGATGTCCATGGATTAGAGAAGGTGATCAAGGACGGGTGATGTCTACAAGCCCAAGTTTGCTATGAATGTGTCCACAAACCTTGGGACATGCAGCTTTAGTGAATATATCCGCCAGTTGGTCTTGACTTCGAGTGTGGCACGGTAAGATCACTCCTTCTTCTATCTTTTCTCGAACCTTGTGACAATCAACCTCAATGTGTTTGGTTCTCTCATGAAAGACTGAATTTGTGGCGATATGAATCACAGCTTCATTATCGCAATGTATGGTGATCTGTTTCTTTGAATCAACGCCAAGATCCTTGAGAAGCGCCTTCAACCAAGTCAGTTCATTTGTCAGCTTCCTCATCGCTCTATACTCAGCTTCGGCACTAGAACACGAGACCACTTTCTGTTTCTTTGACTTCCATGTAACCAAGTTCCCACCAAAAAATGTACAACACCCCGTAGTTGATCTCCTATCCAAGGTATCTCCAGCATAATCAGCATCACAATATCCCACTATCTCAGCGTTCGAATTCTTGCCCATCCATATGCCTTGATCCGGACTCCCTTTGAGATAACTAAGAATCCTTTCGACAATGCTCCAGTGATACTTAGTTGGAGCCTTCATGTATTGACTAGCCTGTAACACCGCATAACAAATGTCAGGTCGCGTGATGGTAAGGTATATTAGCTTTCCTACAAGTCGCCGGTATCTCGTGACATCCTCATACGGCTCATCCATGGGGTCTCGCGGTTTTCCCTCCTTAGCCCAAATGCTCTCCCCCTTTCGCTTGGCCTGATAGCCTTCTTTCAGTGGAGTTGCAGCCGGTTTCGCACCAAGTCGACCAGTCTCAGCTAAGAGATCAAGGGTATACTTCCGTTGAGAGAGAAATAAACCCTCCGACGAGCGATAGATCTCAATCCCAAGGAAATAACGAAGCTCACCAAGGTCTTTAATGTCAAAGGCGGAGTGAAGAAAGCCTTGGTATCCTGAACACCTTCTTGGTCATCGCCAGTGATAATGAGGTCATCAACATAGATAAGAACGACCACTAGACCACTTGTAGAACGGCGAGTAAAGAGAGTGTGATCAGGTTCAGAATGTTTGAAACCTTGGGCTTTAAGAGTAGAGCTCAACTTGTTATACCAGGCCCGAGGGGACTGCTTGAGACCATAAATAGCCTTGCAAAGTCGGAGAACCTTGCCTGGTGCGACCATGTCTTCTAACCCTGGTGGAGGGTGCATATAAACTTCTTCTTCTAGCTCCCCCTAAAGAAAGGCATTCTTGACATCCATTTGCCAAAGATCCCATGATAGGTTAGTGGCAATGGAGAGCACCACACGAACAGTGTGAAGCTTTGCAACTCAAGTGAAGGTGTCCGTATAGTCGGTACCGTATGTTTGAGTAAAACCACGTGCCACTAGACGAGCTTTGTATCGTTCGATCTCACCGGTGCTCAGATACTTGATGGTAAAGACCCATTTGGAGCTGACTGCTTTCTTCCCTTTAGGTAAGTCGGCTTCGTCCCAAGTATGGTTGTGAACCATGGCACCGGTTTCATCGGATACAACGTCTAGCCAGACTTGGTGATCTTTGGCCTCATCATAAGTCTGTGGAATATAGTTAGCGTCAATAGCCCCAAGGAATGCCGCATGATCAGGTGGCAACAGGGCAAGCGAACTTACAGCCTGGATAGGATGCGCCACAGCCTGATTGTTATAGTAGACTCGTTGATTCTTTATCCTTTCACTACGTCGCGGTTGTTTTAAACGTTCACTGCGCCGAAGTGGTGGTGGAGATGTTGATGGTGCTGGCTGGCCTATCTCAGCTGTACTATCGTCAGGTGGTAGATCAGGAGGTGTAGTCAAGGCTCCTTCGGATTGTGTCTCTCTTGGCTCTTGAATAGTATCCTCAGAACGAGGAGGAGAAGCATCATGAGTTCCCTGAGGTTTCAATAATATTGTAGGCCCATCGGATGGTGGTTTTGGTAGAGACTCCTCGGGACATGATTGCTTAGTGACGCCGAGATAATCGAGTAGGAATCGGAGATTGGTTACACGATCAATGGTGGAATGTGAGAGATCTTTGAGACTGTTCCAGTCTTTCGTCTCATAGTAACCTTGATCCTCCATGAACTTGACATCCCTAGACACGTACATGCGGCTGTTGACTGGATCATAGCACTTGTAGCCCTTTTGTGTAGTTGAGTAGCCAATAAACATACTTTTGGTACTCTTTGCATCGAGTTTACTCCTCTATTCTCCTGGTATCAAGACAAAACACACACAGCCAAATACTCGTAAATGGTCTAATGAAGGTTTAGTCTTAGTAAGAACTTCAAAGGGAGTTAAGTCGCTTAGGATTTTTGTCGGCGTCCGGTTGATAAGGTAGCAGGCTGTCATGACTGCGTCTCCCCAAAACCTCTTTGGAACATTCATATGGAACATCATCGACCTAGCCACCTCCATAAGATGCCTGTTCTTCCTTTCCGCCACACCATTTTGTTGAGGAGTGTATGGACAGCTAGTTTGTTGAAGGATGCCATGCTTAGATAGATGTTCTTTGAGCTTGTGACTAGCTTATTCTCCTCCATTATCAGACCTACGCATTTTGATCTTTGTATTAAAGTGATTAGTAACATAGTTTTGGAAATTTATATTTCGACTTTTCATCAATACACACGGTCTTTAGAAGGTAACAATGTTATCCAAGTATATTTCAAATTTTCATCAATAAATGTCACAAAATACTTGTTGTTATCTCTAGACAAGCATGGTTATGTCCAAACATCAGAATGAACCAAATCAAAGCAATTTTCATAAATAGTAGAGGATTTAGGAAACACGGTTCTACAATGTTTTCCAAGGATACACGACTCACAACTAGAACTACTAAAAGAAACATTAGGCAACAACAACTCAAGAGCACGATAGTGAGGATGGCCTAGCCTAGCATGCCACAATGCATTATTATTATTAGACGAGAAACAAGAAGTAAGAGAAATTGAATTAGAGGGACTTCGTGAAGTCTTCTCTAAGATATAAAGATCTCCGGTTCCGTCCCCTTCCCCAAGTATCTTTCCGGTCTTAATATAGCAATTCAAATCATTAGTTGCTTTCTTTACCGATAAGAGATTAGATGTAAACGTCGGAATGTAAAACGCTTTAGAACTTTGTTCAAACAGTTTCAAGTTACCAACACCTTTCACAGGAATTTGGTCTATATGAGCAATCACAACGTTACCTAGAGCTTGTTCTATATTGTCTAGTAGACTCGGGTTACTTATCATATGGTGAGAAGCCTCCGAGTCAATGACAAGCATTTTACTAGGTTTAGAAGCAAAGAAGGTGGTACCGGAATCTTTGAGTGCGGCGATGGACTTAATGAGAGCCTCCATGTCAGACTTCCTCACCAAGTCTCCATAAGATGCTGCCATAGCCATCGCTCCTCCCTGGTTTGCCGTTCCGGTTGCTTTACCGCTTGTACCCTCTAGTGACAGATTTGCCTTGAACTTGACCGGCTTGAGATGTGGGTGAAGGATCCAACACTTGTCCTTCACATGACCTTTCTTCTTACAGTGGTCACATACCACCGTCTTCCTTTCATCAGGCTTGTATAACCCTTTGTTGGCCGTGACAAGTTCGCCATTACCACTGAAGAGGCCAAGTGACCCTTGTTCTTTTTGAACTTGAGCACATACATCATCGAGAGTGGGGAGCTTGTCCCTGCGGAGTATGTGCTTAATGAGATCATTGAATGCCGGGTTGAGAGTGAGAAGTAGACCAAAGACCTTGTCTTGCTTCTTCCTTTCATTCAGAATTGTCGGATCGATGGTACTAGGCCTGAGCATCTCGAGTTCAGCCCAAAGAGACCGAAACTTCCCAAAGTGCTTGGTAAACTCCAAGTCTTCTTGATGTAGGCTGTTAATAGCCTTCTTAACTTCAAATACACATGTTAGGTTGGTAACATTCCCGTACACATTAGCTAGCGTGTCCCATAGCTCCTTTGCCGTCTCACAGTAAGAGTAGGCTTCTAAGATGGACGCGTCTAGCGAGTTTTGGAGAATGGCAAGCACGGTCTGATCTTCTTGGAACCATTTGACTTCCTTTTCGAGCTCAGCCTCCTTGTCTTCTTCTTTTTCTTCTTTGCCGTCTTCTTTGTTGGCTTTCTTGGAGAGTTGGTTTGTTTCAACATGAATCCAAAGTCCCCGGCCACTAAGAGCGGTCTTTGTGGTTCTTTTCCACAGAGATAGTTAGCACCTTTGAGAACCACCGGAGTAACTATCGGTTTTGCGGCTTCCATAACGAGAAAGGGTACAATTTTCTAGAGAGTAAAGAAGGAGAATGGAGAATCGAAAGAGTAAGTAGAAATAGTGAGTTTAGAGAGTGGAGAATCGAAAAACTTGCTCTGATACCATGTTAGTTTAAGCAGAATGAGAGTGAAGAGTTGAGGGTTTTGTGTGAGAAGAGTGAATCGGTGAGAGTTGAGAGTTTAGAGAAGAAATAAGGTTGAACAAAGAGAATAAAAGAGAAAAGAGATTCTACATTAGAATGTATATGTTACAATGTTGGATAGAAACCTTAAAATAGCATGTGAGAATAGGGCTTCACCCTTTACAAAAACGATAGCGACACAAAGAGAGAGAGAGGGTGGTTCCCTATAGCGATAGCGACAGCTCGAGGTTTCTCTTAAGGAAACATGTGACTGTTTGACTCCATCTCTAACGGCTACAAGCTACCTTCTCGATCCTTCTCTTCTCGTGGGCCTTTATAGAGGAGAAACCCGGCCTCTTATTCATGTCTTGGTGATTGGGCTCATGGACTTGTACGGACGGTCCAACTCGTAACCATACGGACGATTGTACGGACAAGACCATATCACACTCGACATTATCTTGATCAATAGCAATGACAGATTGCTTTCCACTTTTTTACGATATTGCTCCTCCAGCTAACAAGAACAAATATCCAAATGTCGATATTATACTATCAACGCATCCGACATAGTCTGAATCTAAATATCCAATGACCTTGAGGTCATCAGATCTCCTGTATGTAAGCATGAACTCTTTGGTGCCTTGCAAGTACCTGAGAACCTTCTTTGCAGCCTTCAAGTGGTCCACTCCGAGATTACTTTGATATCAACCCAACATACCAACAACAAAGCTGATATCTGGTCGAGTACATGTCTGAACATTGTTCAAACTCCTAACCACTGATGCATAAGGAATTCTTTCTATTTCTTTACGTTCCAATTCATTTCTTGGACATTGCATTTTACTGAACTTGTCCCCATTCTGAATTGGAATTTTACCAGCGGAGCATTCACTCATTCTATATCTCTCTAAGACCTTATTGATATATCCTTTCTGAGACAAACTTAGCAATCCTTGTGATCTATCTCAAATTATTTCTATTCCGATCACATAAGATGCCTCACCCATATCTTTCATTTCAAAGTTCTTAAATATATACTTCTTTATGTCATGTAGCATACCCATATCATTCGCAGCAAGTAAAATATCATCAACATATAAGACTAAAATAACAAACTTGCTCCCACTGACCTTTATGTAAATGCATCAGTCAACGATAACCTCTACAAACCCATATGACGTAATGGTATCATTAAACTTCAAATACCATTGTCTGGAAGCTTGTTTAAGTCCATATATTGACTTTTTCAGCTTACACACCATATGTTCATTTCCTGTGGCCATAAACCCTTCAGGCTGATCCATATATACTTCTTCCTCAAGCTCTCCATTCAGAAAGGCGGTTTTCATATCCATTTGGTGAAGTTCCAGATCATAATGAGCCACCAAAGCAAAAACAATTCTAAGAGAATCCTTCTTTGAAACTGGAGAGAAGGTCTCTTTATAGTCAATGCCATCTTTTTGAGTGAAACCTTTGGCAACAAGGCGAGCCTAGTATCTTTCAATGTTACCTTTCGAGTCGCGATTAGTCTTAAAGACCCATTTAGAACCAACGGTTTTGAAACCGTTCGGCAACCTTACTAAGTCCCAAACATTATTATCACCCATAGATTTTATTTCTTCTTTCGCGGCAATAGACCATTTTTCAGAATTGTCACTTTCCATGGCTTTTCGGAATGTGTTCGGGGCTTCCTCAATGCTTAAGTCACATTCACTTTCAACAGCATAAACCACATAGTCGTTTGAAATGACAGATCTCCGGTTCCTTCCAGATCGCCTTAATGGTTCTTGTGGTACACCATTTTTTTCATGAACAGCGACAGGTTCATTAATTTTCCCTTCATCTATTGGGATTGGTACATCATCATGTTGTTCTATTGTCTCATTTAACTGTACTGAAACAATAGGAACGACAACCTTAGGTGTAACAACAGGTGAAGAAACTTCAACCTGAACTTGTTGAATGTCTACCTTTCTTGGTTCACCACTCCCACTAGTTTGACCATTTTCAATGAACCTAGCATTTTCTGTTTCTACAATTCTCGTACTATGCTTAGGACAGTAAAATATATACCCCTTTGATTTTTCCGGATAGCCAATAAAGAAGCCACTAATAGTCCTCGAATCAAGTTTCTTTTCATGTGGATTATATGGCTTTACTTCTGCGAGACATCCCCAAACACGTAAATGTCTTAAACTAGGTTTCCTTCCCGTCCACAGTTTAAAAGGAGTCTTAGGAACTGCCTTACTAGGAACCCGGTTTAAGACATACGTTGCAGTCTTTAATGCATATGTCCACAACGAAAGGGGTAAAGAACTATTACTTATATGCTCATAACCATTTCCATTAAAGTACGATTCCGCCTCTCAGCCACACCATTCTGCTGAGGAGTACTAGGCATTGTATATTGTGCACAAATGCCTCTACTCTCAAGTAGCTTTGCAAATGGACCCGGACATTGTCCATTTCCTGTGAATTTTCCATAAAACTCACCACCTCTATGAGACTTCACTACTTTTACTTTTCTAACTAATTGCCTTTCCACCTCATTAATGAATATCTCTAGGATATTCACGGGACTGAGATTTTTTCATGCAACAGAGAAGTATAACCATAACGTGAGTAATCAAATAAATTTGTTACTTTTGGGTATACAAATTATTGATTATATTGAAAATGATTAATTCTTTTCATATGATTAACTATATTCAATGATCCACCTTTGGGCAATCTTCAAGAATATAGATAACAAAATAATTGATAAATCAAAAAATTTATATCATTTTTAGCATCTCTTTAATAATGATCAATTAATAAATCTTTTAAATTTTATTGTCTATATGTAATATAACAAGGCCACTTTGATGACTAATAAGTTATATACATATAAACATTAAAATAATTAATTATTTTAATGGGTATATATTATTTTATATTGTGTTAATATCACATAACACAAATTACCCAGTTACGTTTTAATATAAACTAAAATTTTGCAGCGGAAGCAAAACTATAAGCCATAATTTTTACCAAGTCATAACTATTGATCGTGACTTCATGGCAGCGCTTATGGTATGTTCAACATTAAGAATCACCGGTTAGTGATTAACATAATTCATACCCACTCTAATCCTTATAATTTTAATCATAAATTACCCAGATTCTTTCCATCTTAGTTTGCTATTCAAATAAGACAAAAACCCAGAAACTCTAGACATGATTCTACGTGAATCTTCATGCACACACATTATTCAAAGTGAATTAAACAATTATTTAAGAATTATGTTCATTCATGCATGAAACGACGTAGAACAACTAGAGACTCGGTTTGAAGAGTGGTTGGTGAGACCAAATCATTGGTATTAGAGATCCTTACAATAGTAGGAGTGATAACATCCTTTGAAGCCAGCTTTGAACCATTTTCATTTGGCACATGGGGTTGCATACAACGGGAGGCCTTATGCCCCAGCTGTCCACAGTCGCCACAAATGGCTGGAACCCAAGCATATTCAACATTCACCATAGAAATGTTACCCTTTTTGTCAGCTGCAGCAATCCTAGGAGGGAAAGCTTTACTCAGCTCCACTTCCACCAGTATCTTGGCCTCACCCATTAAAGAAGGGTCAAGTCTTGGTTTATAAGTAGCCATAGGAGCACCTAACCCTGACGCAATGTGGCTAATACCTGGAATTGAATACAACCTGTGTGGAATATTCTTAAGTGTTACCCAAACAGGAATAGTTGATATCTCCGGGATATCAAATGTATCTGCAGCTGACCAAGGAGCAACAAACATAAGACAATCATCAACATGCCAAAGTCCTCTTTGAAGAACCCAAGCTCTGGTTGAAGCATTCGGGATATGGAAAAGAAATTTGGAACCCTCTAACTTACGCATAAAGATTCTACACTTTCTACCCCAAATTCTATTTACCACTGCATGGATCAAGCCGCCAGGAGGAGGAGTACACCTATAGAACTGACCTAAGACATACTCCTTTTGATTCTCAAGACCTTGCAACAAGACATGACTTGGTATCGTTACCTTTGGAGTACCGTCTTCCATATACTCTGGAGAGGTAGCTCTGTAAAGATTCCTTGCCGCCGGATCCATTTTAGCAGCCCAAGGAAACCTAAGATCATCTTCCTTCGATGAAACAGGAATCGTTACTAGTCCACTCGCAGACGAGGAGGTGTATTTTAACTTCTTCGCCCAAGCTCCTTTTAGAGGTGGAGAAACCAAATCCTTAGGGGCATTGGGTCTGTCAGATGCAACAGCAACAATCTCCACAGGTACAATTGGAGGTTGGTTTGAAGACACCGGTTCAGTCTCGTCATTAACCGGTAGTGACGGAACCACCAGAGGAGGTTTATTCACGGTAACGTGGGAAGAACAACAGACAAAATCTGGCGAGACACCATCCGCTAATGTCGAAATCTTCATACCTTTGGTCGGAGGAGAAGAGTTTGCCAGTTTGGGTTCATCTCTCTGAACGATAGAATCCACCGGGAGGGTAGATTGAACAGACACCAGTGATTTCTCAACAGCCGTGGGAGGAAAAGACTTCGCCGGTGATGAAGAAGAGGAGTCGTGAGCAGAGGAAGTGACGCTTTGGTTTGCAACCTTTAACTCAGACGCTGACCAACGATGCTTGCTTGGCCACCGCGGATCTGGTACTGAAGACTCTAAGCAGGCAAGGAGAGGTGAAGAGGATCTCCGGTCGACGCTTGCCGGAGGAAGCAACTCACCAGAATTACCGTCGAATTTGGATCCCAGACCCATGACGAATAAACCGCCGGTTAAGACTCCAATTGGTTCAGTGGATAGCTAGAGATAGGACGAAACCAAAGATGATGTTTGTGAGAAACGACGCGCCGGAGCAACGCTGATCTGGGGAGATTAGTTTCGGAAAGTTTGTTTTATCTGTTCACCGAACTAGAGAGAGACAAAAAAAAAAAAAAAAAAAAAATGTGGACCTTTATACATTAATACATACGTGCCTCTACGGATACGTACGTTGATTATGCACACACCAAAATTCTAGAATTGATTACGAACCGTTAAGCACTAGATTTTCACGTCGTACGTTAGATGGTGAACTAAACAAATCTAGAATAGCTCTGATACCAAATATAAATTTAGATTTCTATATTCATTAAATCTATCCCAAGATCATCTAGACTTAATTTAATTCAACCAAAATCACCTATTTAGAGAAGAAGAAACACTAACTTTGGTCCATTGCTTGGTTATAGTTGATGATGGATCCAAGTTGAAACAATCCGACTCTATTTTTTTTTAACAATTAAATACAATGTAAACAATTATGCAGTCTATACTACTAAATTAAACCAACCCAAACCACAACTCCTCATTAAACCAATAACAACCAGTACACACAGCGGAAACATACCAACCATACAGAACCATTACAACATCAATACAGTAACAATCCTAAGCATTCTATCCATCAACCTAGCATATCTCTATCCAAGGTTCCAACAACATATCCAACAATCCAATAACACACAAACGAGACCCTAGATCATCCTCCTCCTTATCGCCATGATTCCACAACACAAACCTGCACACCACAAACAACAATTGAGATGCGTAAGTATTATCACAAATACTTAGTGAGGCAATCCTCCCATCTACTGGGCTATACACACAAGCAACTGAGAAACCAATGCTTAACAAATGACAACCAAACACAAACAAACCAGGAAAAATCACGAAACAAGCAACTTGGTGTCGACCGACACCAGAGAGGAGTCGATCGATACTGGCCAAACATGGTGTCGACCGACACCTAACTGGTGTCGATCGACACTCCCTTCGCAGACGTGAACTGCACGAATCCGAACGACGAACCTCCATTTCAATCCGCCTACAATCTGTCCCAAACTCTCCCAAAAGCCTCAGGAACCTATAATAACCATAACACAACCACCACAAGCAAGAACAACACCACAAAACACAACAAATCAAGCAAACAAAGGATTCTCAGGCTTAGATAAGCCATGGTCATGCACTCACCTTATCAACTGATTATAACAACCAATACAACCAGTTGAGACCCTCCTAACGTCTGAAACAGCCCAGAAATGCCCTACAACAAGCCACACAACCAAAAACGACTTATAGCAAAACTGGACAGAAACATCAGAAAAGAACAGTCTCAAAGACGAAACCCTAAAATGAAAACCAACCGTTAACTACCAAATCTCTCCGGTGAAAAGCTATCTCTAGACGTCATGAAGCTTCCCACAAAATTTCAGTACGATCAGGAACCAGACGAGACCACGATCTTAATTACAATCCCGATGGTTCCAACTCGCGTCTGAGAAAACGTGACTCACGAAACTGCCAATAACTCATCAAATTTAAATCCAAAATTACTTCTGTAAAAAGGAGAATGACGATGAAAGACTTGGGAATAAACATACCAAATTTCATTACCTTTGAGAACGATTTGATACGCCAAAACTATTTCCTCCCAAACCCTAACGATTCTGCTCTTTCTCCTTTAATCTCCTTCACACCACAATAGGCTCTCTCCTCTCTCTCTATCTCTGCAAACGGCGACCAGACACCCTAAAACCCTTAATCTTTCGCTTCTCCACTTATATACTCGGTTTAGTTAACTAAACCTGATGTGACTGCCGGACGCGGTCACGGTACGTTCGCGGTACGGACGCGGCTTGGACTTACGGCCAACTTTCAGTCGGTGAAGCTTTTCACGGCCGAGGTTCTGGGCTTCGGTTCTAGGGAAGAATCAAATGATGGAGACGGAGTTTGAAGGAATTCAAACGAGCCGTTCGGGGGATACTTCAGGAAGCCACGAACGGTTCAATCGGTCAGTACGGATGCGGGACGAGCGGGTGGACGTCTTTGAGGGAAACAATAGCAGAATGATTTGAGATGATTCGAGGGGACTCGAGAGAGATGAAAGAGGACAGATGGAAACGTAGTGAGGGGAAAACACGGATGGATCGATTGACGACACAAGAGGTTTGGCTCTCCTCTTGATACGGTCGCTAACAAGGGCGAACCCGGTTCGCGTCTTGTTAGGGTTTTCTCAAGGTTCAATCCCGGATTGAAGAAAGAGAAGAGTGAGACAAGTTTCAAGAATCTCTCTTGAGAAAAGTTTTATTTTCATACAAGTCTAAGGAGGAACAAGGGCTTAAGAAGAGTTTAAATAGCTAGGTCTAGGTAGGAGCTTAAGGACACGCGGATTCATCTTGATCCGCACATCGTCCTTTTGACGTGTCCCCTTTACAAAGAGAACACATCGCCACCTTTTGACTAACACGCTTAGCCACAAACACTCTCCAACGTTCATAAACATAGGATCAAAAGAGAATATTCTCAAGTTCAAAATTAAACCAAAAATAAGAGGGAAAGAGAGATAACCGCCTTGGCCTTGCGCGTGAAGCAACTTAGCCTTTAGGCGTTTTGCGTTTAGCTCCATGCCTCGTTAAAACCTCCTCCGGTAAACCCATTGGGACAAACCCGGAGTGAGGAAAAAGAGTACACTTCCTCGCTTAACGACTTGACCGTCTTCACTCTTGGGTAAGAGTGAAGACTAAGCGGACTGAGCCTTCGGAGTCTTTGTTGGGTGGCTGGTGTCGGATGTAGGTTCGGACAAATAGGTTGAGCCGCTGTTTGGCCACCTTTGCTGAGCTCTTGGAACGTGTGGTGGCTCCGGGAAGGATCGTTGGAGCCTTGGCCACGTCTGAAGAGGTTGCCCTGGTCGCGTCCGATGCGTCTTGGTCAGGCGTCTCGGTCGCGTCCGGCGTGTCTTGGTCTTCTTGGCTGAGGTCGCGTCCTGCGATCACATCATTCCCTCCCCCTTGAAAAGGTTTTGTCCCCAAAACATCTTCGTCTTCACCTACATCAAACGGAATGAGGTCAGTGACATTGAATGAGGTGGACGTACCATACTCACCTGGAAGCTCAAGTCGGTAGGCGTTATCGTTGATCTTCTCGATGACTCGGAATGGGCCATCTCCTCGCGGGCTGAGCTTGTCCTTGCGTTTCTGCTGGAACCTCTCCGGCCTTAAGTGTAACCAGACCCAATCACCAGGTTTGAACAGCATCGGTTTACGTCCTCGGTTGAGGAAGCGTGCATACTGCTCGTTCCTTCGCTCTATGTTGGCTCGGACCTCCTCGTGCAAAGCCTTGACCATTTCTGCTCGTGCGACTCCGTCTTGATTCTCGGCTTCATTCGGTGGTATAGGGAGGAGATCCAGGGGCGTCAAAGGCTTGAATCCGTATGCGACCTCGAATGGCGACCTTTTCGTAGCTGAATGCACCGCTTGGTTGTATGCAAACTCGATGATCGGAATGTACTCGAGCCAGGAGCCTTTGTTGCTGGCGATAGCTGTGCGGAGTAAGGCGCCTATTGATCTGTTGACGACCTCCGTTTGGCCGTCGGTCTGAGGGTGAGCCGCGGTGGAGTACAGTAACTTCGTCCCGAGCTTGCGCCAAATAGTTCGCCAGAAGTGACCAAGGAACTTGGGATCCCGATCGGATATGATGGTGCGCGGAACGCCATGAAGCCTTACAACCTGACTAAAGAACAAGTTCGCCAATTGCACAGCATCATTGTTCTTATTGCATGGAATGAAGTGAGCCATCTTCGAGAACCTATCAACAACCACCATGATACTATCTTTATGCGCCAAGAGGGGTAGGCCGAGGATGAAATCCATGGAGAGATCGATCCATGGTGCGGTGGACACGGGCAAAGGCATGTAGAGGCCATGCGGGTGAGTTGTCGACTTGGAGGTGCGACAAGCTATGCAACGGCCGACGTGCTTCTCTACCATACTTCGCATCTTTGGCCAGTAAAAATGCTCCTTGAGCACGGCCAAGGTCTTGGTGATGCCAAAATGACCCGCTAAACCTCCACTATGGGCTTCCCGCACTAGCAACTCCCGGATAGAACCATTTGGTATACACAGCCTTCGACCTCTGAACAGGAAACCCTCGTGAATGTAGAACTCGGTGTAGATTCCTTTCCCATGGTTCTGGAAGCAATCTCCAAACTCAGCATCTCCAGCATAAGCATCCTTGATGCTTTCAAAACCCAATACGCGCGCGTCCATTGTAGTGATTAGTGCATGCCGTCTTGACAAGGCGTCGGCGACTACGTTCTCCTTGCCCTTCTTGTACTTAATGACGTATGGGAACGACTCAATGAACTCCAACCATTTCGCATGACGTCTCTTGAGGTTGGTCTGGCCGCGGAGGTGCTTGAGGGTTTCGTGATCAGTATGAATCACAAACTCTCTCGCCAATAGATAATGTTGCCAAACCTCCATGGCACGAATGAGGGCGTATAACTCCTTGTCATACGTAGGGTAATTAAGCATAGCCCACTAAGCTTCTCACTAAAGTACGCCACCGGTTTGCCTCCTTGAGTCAGGATAGCTCCGACTCCAACTCCCGACGCATCGCACTCAATCTCAAAAGTTTTGTTGAAGTCGGGCAATGTAAGCAAGGGTGCTTGCGTGAGGCGTTTCTTGAGCTCGGTGAACGCCTTGTCTTGTTCCTCTCCCCATCGAAACTCGCTGTTCTTCTTGATCACGGAGGTGAGAGGGGCGGTGATCGTACTGAAATCTCGCACAAACCTCCGGTAAAAACTGGCTAGGCCGTGGAACGACCGGACTTGAGTGATGCTCGTTGGCGTGGGCCACTCCTCTATTGCACGTATCTTCTCTCCATCGACCTTGAGGCCCTGCGAACTCACAACAAAGCCTAAAAAGACCAATTCATCAGCAGCAAACACGCACTTTTTCAAGTTTGCGTAGAGTTTCTCTTCGCGGAGGGTAAACAAGACAACCTCTAGGTGTTTTACATGATCAGTCAAACTAGAGCTATATACCAATATATCATCAAAATAGACCACTACGAATTTATTGATAAACGACCTCAAAACATGGTTCATAAGACGCATAAAGGTAGAGGGGCGTTAGAAAGACCGAATGGCATTACCAGCCATTCGTACAAACCCTGTTTTGTCTTGAAGGTCGTTTTCCACTCGTCACCCTCCTTCATCCGAACTTGATGGTAGCCGCTCTTCAGATCGATCTTTGAGAAGACACTGGCGCCGCTAAGCTCGTCTAGCATGTCATCGAGGCGTGGAATGGGGTGGCGGTATTTGATAGTGATGTTGTTGACGGCTCGACAGTCAACGCACATCCTCCATGACCCGTCTTTCTTCGGGACTAGTAGCACTGGTACAGCACACGGACTCAAACTCTCTCGGACGTAACCTTGCGCCATGAGCTCTTTGACTTGTTGCTCAAGCTCCTTCGCCTCTTCGGGGTTGACACGGTAGGCCGGCTGGTTGGGAAGCTGCGCTCCTGGGACTAGATCGATCTGATGTTCGATCCCTCTGATCGGTGGTAGGCCTTCGGGGAGTTCTTCGGGGAATACATCGGCGAATCGCTTGAGGACGCCGCGTATGACCTCCGGTAAGGCTTCTAGTGAACCATCAAGACCTGAAAGCAATGCATCTCGAAACAACATCAAAATCACTTGGGCTGAGTCCTTAAGGGACTTTCTAACATCACCATATTGAATCAGGAAATTCTTTTTATCGTTCGAGTCTTTAGAAAACTTGTCTTGCATTTCATGTACTTGCGTGGGGCTCAAGGGTTTCAAGCAAATACGTTTGTTGTCATGAACGAAAAAGTATTGGTTAGTATGGCCGCAGTGTGTGGTGCGCTTGTCAAACTGCCATGGGCGCCCCAATAAGAGGTGGCTAGCTTGCATAGGCACCACATCACAAAGAACTTGATCCTTATACGGACCGATACTGAATGGGACCGTGACTTGTTCCTTTACTTGGATCACGGTCTTATCATTTAACCATCTCAAGCGATAAGGGCGAGGGTGGTTTGTGGTTTCAAGAGAAAGTTTCTTGACAAGACTGGAACTTGCCACATTAGTGCAAGAACCTCCATCTATGATCAAGCCACAAACGCGACCACTTACAGTGCATCTCGTGTGGAAAATGTTGTCACGTTGGTTGGCGTCATCCGTGGCTACACCGGCGTTCAGGATGCGGCGTATCATGAGCAGTTCTCCGACCTCGGGTTCCGCAACAGCTTCTTCCAGCTCGGTTTCTCCTCGCACCATTTCTTCAGTGGCCTCATCGTCGGACTCGATCTCGCCAGCCTCAGTCAGTATCATCGTCCGTGCGTTCGGACAATCACGAGCGTAATGGCCTCTCCCTTGGCACTTGAAACATACAATGTCGCGGCTCCGGACGTCGGTGGTGTTGCGTCGCGGATCTTGGCGCTCATTGGTGGCCGACTCCCTAGGTTTGAACCTTGAGTCCGCGCTGGTCGCCTTTGGTTTTTCCGGCAATCGGTTTGATGGCGACGCGTTAGGAGTCCAATTGGTAGCTCCTTGGGTTCGGCCACGAGGCGCAGAGGCGCTCTTTTTCTTGATTTGAGTCTCTATTTGCACCGAGAGATGCAACAACTCCTCAAAAGTTTGATAGGGTTGGCGCTCGACCTTGCGTGCAATGCGTTCTTGCAATCCGTCCAAGAACTGAGCCATGAGTGACTCTTCGGAGTCATCGACTTGCAACCGGTTGCGCAAGTGTTCAAATTCTTCGTAATACTCCTCCACGTTCCGTGCGCCTTGCGTTAGTCGCCGAAACTTCTTCTGGAGCTCGCGGTGGTAGTAGGGAGGCACGTAGCGCCTTCGCATCTCTGCTTTCAAGACCTCCCAAACAGTGATAGGTCGGTCGCGGTTGCGTCGTTGTTCAGCCTCCAGTCGATCCCACCAGGTAAGGGCGTGATCGGTGAATTGTGCCACCGCATATTGGACCTTTCGTAGCTCCGGATAGGCATGGCACGAGTATAAGTGGTCCATGCGACTTTCCCATTCAAGATAGGCCTCGGGGTCTGACTTGCCTGCGAACGTTGGTGGGACCATCTTGTGGTTCGGCTCATAACGTCTCGGACCTTCGTCGTCTTGATCATCATAGCGGTGTCGTCGTCTAGGCCTCGGTTCAAATTCCTCATCGGACTGATCACTCGCTGGCTCGCGTCGTGGTCGCCTCGCGGGTAACGGATCTTCGCGAGGAGGATTCATAAGTTCAATCCTCGTGAGGCGATCAGCTAGTTGCTCTAGGCCGGCTCGTAATGCGGCGAGGGTGACACCAATCTCTGGTGGCGCTGGTGGAATTTCTTCGGCCATCGTACGCACTGGTTGTTGGTGACGTGGCGTGGCTCCGCGGTATAGGTTTGAATTTAAACCTCGCAAAAAGAAAAACCACACGTGAGTCTCACACGCTCAAGAGGACCACACAAAGATTCGTTCCACTATCAATGATTGAGGACAGCTATGACACATGCAATCCTATGACTAAAACAAATAAAGCAAAAGCAAAAGTAAAAGTACTACGCGACAAGAATTGCTTTATGCCTAAGACCGGAAACACAAAAACTAATCGCGAAACTAGCTTTATGGATCTAAAAGTGAACTCGCAAGAACACAAAGGAACAGAGATATGAACACGAAGAACAAATGCGAATTCTAACAACCTAAGCGGACGAAAGACAAACCTAAGCATGCACCAAATTAAACCAAAAAGAACAAGCGAGTCCTATGGAGCTAAAAGATGCAAGCTTTAAACTCAAAGATGGAAACTTTAAAGGAACAGAGAGTTCTGGAAAGAAACAACCTCGTAGGAGCTTTGAAGCTCTAATACCAAGCTGATGTGACTGCCGGACGCGGTCACGGTACGTTCGCGGTACGGACGCGGCTTGGACTTACGGCCAACTTTCAGTCGGTGAAGCTTTTCACGGCCGAAGTTCTGGGCTTCGGTTCTAGGTAAGAATCAAACGATGGAGACGGAGTTTGAAGGAATTCAAACGAGCCGTTCGGGGGATACTTCAGGAAGCCACGAACGGTTCAATCGGTCAGTACGGATGCGGGACGAGCGGGTGGACGTCTTTGAGGGAAATGATAGCGGAATGATTTGAGATGATTCGAGGGGACTCGAGAGAGATGAAAGAGGACAGATGGAAACGTAGTGAGGGAAAAACACGGATGGATCGATTGACGACACAAGAGGTTTGGCTCTCCTCTTGATACGGTCGCTAACAAGGGCGAACCCGGTTCGCGTCTTGTTAGGGTTTTCTCAAGGTTCAATCCCGGATTGAAGAAAGAGAAGAGTGAGACAAGTTTCAAGAATCTCTCTTGAGAAAAGTTTTATTTTCATACAAGTCTAAGGAGGAACAAGGGCTTAAGAAGAGTTTAAATAGCTAGGTCTAGGTAGGAGCTTAAGGACACGCGGATTCATCTTGATCCGCACATCGTCCTTTTGACGTGTCCCCTTTACAAAGAGAACACATCGCCACCTTTTGACTAACACGCTTAGCCACAAACACTCTCCAACGTTCATAAACATAGGATCAAAAGAGAATATTCTCAAGTTCAAAATTAAACCAAAAATAAGAGGGAAAGAGAGATAACCGCCTTGGCCTTGCGCGTGAAGCAACTTAGCCTTTAGGCGTTTTGCGTTTAGCTCCATGCCTCGTTAAAACCTCCTCCGGTAAACCCATTGGGACAAACCCGGAGTGAGGAAAAAGAGTACACTTCCTCGCTTAACGACTTGACCGTCTTCACTCTTGGGTAAGAGTGAAGACTAAGCGGACTGAGCCTTCGGAGTCTTCGTTGGGTGGCTGGTGTCGGACGTAGGTTCGGACAAATAGGTTGAGCCACTGTTTGGCCGCCTTTGCTGAGCTCTTGGAACGTGTGGTGGCTCCGGGAAGGATCGTTGGAGCCTTGGCTACGTCTGAAGAGGTTGCCCTAGTCGCGTCCGATGCGTCTTGGTCAGGCGTCTCGGTCGCGTCCGGCGTGTCTTGGTCTTCTTGGCTGAGGTCGCGTCCTGCGATCACATCAAAACCAAACCAACCAAACCAAAATCGTGAATTAAAACAAACCCGACGAACCCAAGAATAGTGGTGTCGATCGATGCCACAAGGGTGTCGATCGACACTCCTACCAAAACCGCATAATCCGGTTCGCGGATGTTATAATTCTCCCATACCAATAATGATTTGTCCTCGAATCCCGCAACACCGTCCATCCGTTAATGACCTCTGTGCCACCGTCAACACGGCACGCACGTCCTCCGACCGGACTAACTACCGTCAGCCAAGGTTTCCCGTGCAACTGTTGCGACAGCCCGCACACCTCCGACTGAACCACGAGGTCTCCCTCTAGTCAATATACTCACATCCTAGACATTATTTGCTCACAACTCAGTGCTTTCCCCGTCCGTGGTCGCAACCAACGAATCATGCCGGCTCGCTATCAGGCTAACCACCTTAAGCTACGGCATCCAGGAAGTCACTCACACTCCCCCCGCTCTCAGGTCGCAACCTTCGAGTCATACCGGCTCACTGCCAGGCCATAGCCTACAGCTACGGTATCCAGGGAGTCTCACACGCCCACTCCCCCCGCTCTCGGGTCGCAACCCTCGAGACATACCGGCTCACTGCCGAGCCGTGGCTCACAGCTACGGTATCCAGGGAGTCTCATAATCCCGCTCTTGGGTTGTCACCCTAAAGCGCGCTCTCGGATCGTCATCCGAAGCAAACATACCACTCCCACTCTCTGGCCACAAAGTCCATCGAGCTATCGGTATCACATGAGTTGGGCCCACACAATCCTGAGCAAACAAGTCTGATGTCATCAAGTATCTCCCGACTAGATCTACCTCAACTCTCTCCATTAATAGGCAAGATTTAAATATTCATAAAACTTCCCATTTTTAGAAACTTTCATTTTTTTTAATGACACTCTATTTATGGAAACTTTCTATTTATAGCAACCTTCTATTTATGGAAACTTCCCATTTATAGAATTCCCGAGCTATTTCCTTTCCACTGGTTTCACAATTCCCAAAACCAAAGAACTCCAACTTTTATTAAAACCTCAAATGCAATAATAGTTTACAACTCCAAATGAAAATACATCATGAAAGAAAGAAAACAAAAGCTAAAACTAAGCGCCGGAATGGACACCCGGTCCTCCCTTCGGCTGCACCGCAACCTCCATCATCTGCCTCCTCTTAGGACAGAAAGGCCTGATATGCCCTTCCTCCCCGCAATGATAACACACTCGACGGTACTCCTGCGAATCACCTCCCCTGGGCCCGCTTGCCGACACGTGATCCATGCTCCCGCGCCCATAACCTCCCTGGCCACCTTGGTTTGCCACTGTCGTCTCTTCCCGCTTCCTTTTACGCCTTTGCTCCAACTGTCTATCCTTGCTTGGAATGCTCTGCTCCAATGTCTCCTCTGAACGAGCCGCTAGACTGACCACCACTAACTGTGACCTCAAGTCATCCTCTATCCCAGCTGCAACCTCAACCAGCTCCGCCCTCGTGACATAGCTCCTCACTCTGCACCGAGTTCTCAGATCATCTCGCAAAGCCAGCAAGAACCTCCGCACCTGAGCCGACTCTGGCTCCCAAGCCCGGCCTACATACCCCACAAGCCGACTGAACTCTGCATCCAGCTCCCGCACTGTGCGGTCCCCCTGAGCCAACCCCAAGAACCGTGCCTCCATGCGATCAAGAGCCTCCTGTGGAAAATACTAGGAGTTAAACTCCCTCACAAAATCTCCCCAAGACATACCCCGCTGCACCCTCCGTGCTGTCACTGACCTCCACCACACACGTGCATCTCCTGACAAGTAAAACACTGCCAGATCCACCCTGAACTGGTCGGGACACCTAAGCGAAAGGAAAAGATCCTCCATCCGCTCTCTCCACTCATCCGCTACACTCGGATTGGTATCTCCTGAGAAATACCCCGCTCCCACTCGCCGCAGCTGCTCCATCATCTGCACATACTGAGCATCCACTACCTCAGCCCCCGGCTGCACACCTGCCTGCAAACCCGCCACAGGCTGCACCGGCTGAACCTGCCCACCAACCACTGGCGGCACTACTGGAACCTGCCCACCACCCACTGGCGGCACTACTGCTAGAAGTCGCTGCAAAACCTGAGCTAGCAAGTCCATCAAGATATCCTCCCTGCCCGGAACACCCTCTGCTGTAACCCTCACACCCGGGGCAACACCGTGATCGACACCGGGCCCATCCGCCCTGCCGTCACCCAAACCAGCCTGGTCTCCAGACACACTAGGATGAACCTGTGACTCTGCTACCTCCTCACTGGCCATGCTCTGGGTCACACTCACACTGGCCTCAGGAACCTGACCTCGTCCCCGACCAAGACCACGACCACGCCCACGACCACGACCACGACCACGACCAACAGCACCCTCTCTAGCCATCTGCACTACCCAAAACAGAAGGCTAAGCACACAATTCAAAAACCGCACATAGAGTACACATCTTACCGTGGAATCTCATTGAAGGCTCGAAGAGGATGATACTAGGACTCCATACCGCAAACAAATTGACTAACTACTCATAATCAATTCCATCACACAACATCATGCATCAAGCAAAAGGAAAAAATATAATTCACCCAATTAACTTCCTAACCGCTCTAACCATCCATTTAACCATCCTAGAACCGTAAAGGCTCTGATACCAAAATGAAACAACCCGACTAAATTAAACCAACCCAAACCACAACTCCTCATTAAACCAATAACAACCAGTACACACAGCGGAAACATACCAACCATACAAAACCATTACAACATCAATACAGTAACAATCCTAAGCATTCTATCCATCAACCTAGCATATCTCTATCCAAGGTTCCAACAACATATCCAACAATCCAATAACACACAAACGAGACCCTAGATCACCCTCCTCCTCATCGCCATGATTCCACAACACAAACCTGCACACCACAAACAACAATTGAGATGCGTAAGTATTATCACAAATACTTAGGGAGGCAATCCTCCCATCTACTGGGCTATACACACAAGCAACTGAGAAACCAATGCTTAACAAATGACAACCAAACACAAACAAACCAGAAAAAATCACGAAACAAGCAACTTGGTGTCGACCGACACCAGAGAGGTGTCGATCGACACTGGCCAAACATGGTGTCGACCGACACCTAACTGGTGTCAATCGACACTCCCTTCACAGACGCGAACCGCACGAATCCGAACGATGAACCTCCGTTTCAATCCGCCTACAATCTGTCCCAAACTCTCCCAAAAGCCTCAGGAACCTATAATAACCATAACACAACCACCACAAGCAAGAACAACACCACAAAACACAACAAATCAAGCAAACAAAGGATTCTCAGGCTTAGATAAGCCATGGTCATGCACTCACCTTATCAACTGATTATAACAACCAATACAACCAGTTGAGACCCTCCTAACGTCTGAAACAGCCCAGAAATGCCCTACAACAAGCCGCACAACCAAAAACGACTTATAGCAAAACTGGACAGAAACATCAGAAAAGAACAGTCTCAAAGATGAAACCCTAAAATGAAAACCAATCGTTAACTACCAAATCTCTCCGGTGAAAATCTATCCCTAGACGTCACGAAGCTTCCCACAAAATTTCAGCACTATTAGGTACCAGACGAGACCACGATCTCAATTACAATCCCGATGGTTCCAACTCGCGTCTGAGAAAACATGACTCACGAAACTGCCAATAACTCATCGAGTTTAAATCCAAAACTACTTCTGTAAAAAGGAGAATGACGATTAAGACTTGGGAATAAACATACCAAATTTCATTACCTTTGAGAACGATTTGATACGCCGAAACTATTTCCTCCCAAACCCTAACGATTCTGCTCTTTCTCCTTTAATCTCCTTCACACCACAATAGGCTCTCTCCTCTCTCTCTATCTCTGCAAACGGCGACCAGACACCCTAAAACCCTTAATCTTTCGCTTCTCCACTTATATACTCGGTTTAGTTAACTAAACCAAACCAACCAAACCAAAATCGCGAATTAAAACAAACCCGACGAACCCAGAAATAGTGGTGTCGATCGATGCCACAAGGGTGTCGATCGACACTCCTACCAAAACCGCATAATCCGGTTTGCGGATGTTACACAAGTCTTCAAATTGATTTTCTCCACCCTTTGATCGTTCTCTCTTCTGATTCATTTGATGGACAAGGAATCCACACTCTTCTCTCTTTCTATGTTTTTCTTATTCTTTTGTTACGACATCATAAAATGATGTTCGTTTACTTCTTATATGTGACCAAAAGTCACTAGTGGACCCACTTAACCGTTACTTACGTGAACAGCCACTTAATACCATATGTATAACATATCATGTAATTAATATAATACTGCAGATTAATTACACGTTATCATATATACGAATAACATAGAAAGATATTAACTATATATATTGGTAAGGAAGGAGGGTTATCAATATACCCAATTCTAATCATTAACCGAAACCGATCCATCACGGTGCGTCTTACATATTAGAATTTATAAACGTTAATATGAACTTGAAATTTATAATTAAACCGAAAAATACATAGGCCACATAGAATACAAAATATTCTTACATACACTTCTTTTTTCCTTTCATTAATAAAAACAGTAACTAAGGCCTTGTTGAGTATGATCTAAATGCAAAAAGGACAACAACTATCTTTCTCATAAAGTTGTTAATAGGGTTTGTTGGGATTTTAGTACATTTATGAAACTTAATTATCACTTTGATACATTCACTATTTACAATAAAAAAAAAACAGGATAATGTGAAAGAGAGATGAGTAGAAATAGAAATCAGAGTGAGACAGGGGTGATAGGAGAACATTACCGAAATAGTTGTTAATATAATCTTTTTTTAGAAAACTTCTTAGATACAAAAAAATTATATATTTTTTTCTTTACAATTTGATATGAATTTTGTTTAATATTTTTAAAATATAATATATATATTTTTGTATCCGTACACTTTTTTAAGTGTACAGATATTTATACACATGTATACACATTATTAAGTGTACAGATGAATTTTTACAAAACCATTGCAGTATAGTTCAAACCATCCAGTATGTTAGATAGATTCACACTGTCCAACAACATTTGAGTACGGTTTAAACCATCTACAAATATGTGTACCGACATCTGTACACTTAATTATGTGTACAGACATATGTAAACTTAATAAAGTTTATAGGCATCTGTACACTTAAAAATGTGTAAAGATACAAAATATATATAAAATATATTTAAAAATTATTAAACAAAATTCATATCAAATTGTAAAGAAATAAAATATAGAATTTTTTTGTATCTAAGAAGTTTTCTAAAAAAAAATTATATTAACAATTATTTAAGAAATCAAGAAATAAGGAGAAAAGAGGAGATACAATAGTATGAAGTGTAATTAAAAAAATTGTTGAATGGCAAAAAAGGTTGAGAAAATAGACCAACAGTGATCAATATGATTTTTTCTAATTATAAATAGTGAATGTATCATCTTTCTAATTATGTTTTAAAAATGTATATATATGAGGTAAACACGCGTGAACCGTTCAAACAGCAAACCTGGATTGTAATAACTAATAAGGGTGCATGAAACTGAGTTACATAGTACTGTGTAATACATATGTAGCCTAAACGAATATTACATTACCTGAAAGATACCAAGTCCCTTATCTGACGAAAAAAGAACACTGACAAAAACAAAAGAAAACACGAATCTCTTGATTACAATCTTCGCTTACGTTATACAAAATAAAAAATAAAAATTGTGCTTAATAAAATAATTAGTTTATGACAAAATTTTACTCGTTAAAAATGACAACAAGTGAACGAACCGATTCAATAAAGGATGTAGATGAAAGAGTGATGTACTTGAATCTTGATGATTATGTTTTGGAAAAAAAAAAAAAATCTTGATAAATAAGAATATGATAGTACATCTATACTAGTATTTTTGCAGCAGTTTTTGCTCAAAAATACTAATAAGGAAAGTTTTAGCAATTAATGCTACTAATGCAATTAATTCTGTCGACCTCTAGCAATTTTATATGGATCTTTTAATATTTTATGGGCTTCTTGATAATTCATAATTTAAGGACCTCTATTTATTTAGGTGATAGATAAAACGCTGTCCAAAATTTCATAGGACCCGCGAAAATATATTCTTTTGCTAATAATCTAGACAAAAGTTCCAGAAAATGAATTTGTAGACAAAATTTCCGGAAAATTGCATTACAATAACTACGACATTAATGATATTCTCAATTGCCAAAATGATTTTGAATACAAATGAGTAGACTTTTGATTTATTAGGCATTCAAACTTAAAAAACTTTTCTTTGGTTTATTTAAAACTTTAAAGATTTTAAAGATTTTTTAAAACTTTTATTCCTTATTTTAAAGATTTTTAAAAGGTTAAATATGAAAAATATTTAAAACTTTTAAAAAGTTAAATATGATAAATATTATACCGTAGATACACAATAAATATTTAAAGTTAAGATGATATAGTGTGAGTTAAAATATTTTGGGATGGGGTTATATAGCGGGATGGGTTTTATCGATATTTATATAAATTAAAAAATATCAGTAATTCGGTGTTACACGGGTAAAACATCATTTCATTATTTTGTTAACACTGTTAGTATCAGAGAATAGACATATCTAATTAAATTTAAATAAATATTATATAAAAAATAAATTATATTACGGTATTATATGATTTATTTAACAATTATTATATAATTATAACATATTTAACCAACAAATACAATTTATCATTTTAATATTTTAATTATAAATAATTTTGTCCCGCGGTGTACCGCGAATCCTAATCTAGTTTTAGCGAATAAGTGCGGACTATGTCAATAATTTATATATATCTGGCAGGTTTGCTTTCACGCGTTTATATAATATAGGATGTTTTAAGCAATAATATTAGTGGTGAGAGAAATGGTTGATTATTGTATTATATAAACGAATAATAATATTATTTAGTTTAGTTTAGTCAAACGAATTAGTATATATTTTATTTGGGATTGATTATTGTTATATCATTGATGATTTTTGCTTTCGCAGGCATTTCCGAAATGTTGTTTCAAGAAACACCGTACCGAATTTGTGTACCTTCGATTATTAATTAGAAGAGAGGTTAGAGAACGTGTTACGTGGTAGCCATTTCCGACCGTAGTATGATCTTATTCTTATTATTTTTTAAAAAATGTTATGGTTTATTTTCTTCTTCTTTTTATCAACTGGTTAATGTTTATATATTTTTTCACGTTTGCACATGGTTTAGAAAATGGTTGCGGTGATTGCACATGGATGGAGCTCATCATTAAAAACATAAAATTTTGAAAACAAAAATGAAAGAACTGGTAAACATAATAACTATGAATTTCAAAAAATACATTAATAAACAACTGACGGAATATAATTGATCAAGCCACCACGACTTTTTTAAAAATTTAATTTTAAAAACATAATAACTCTCTCTTTTAGTTTAGTCGTTCGTCTTCCTCGTTCTAATAGCCAGCCCTCTTACTTTATAACACACCACACTATTTTACCTCTTCCTCATATCTCTCTGCATCTATCTTTTTACATTATCTATCTCCATGGGATCAAACTCAGTGGCCGCTCTCTTCCTCTTCCTAGCGGCAGTCCCTTCCATCTTGGCCGTGACATTCCAGGTCGGAGATACTGCTGGTTGGAATAGTGGTGTTGATTACACGACGTGGGCTAGTGGAAAGACTTTCAGAGTCGGTGACACTCTAGGTAGTTAAAACGTTTATCTGGTTACTTGTTTTACAAGAAACCTTTGTTTTTGACCTAGCAATTCTAGGTCTATAAATCTTGGTGCAGATCACTTATGTTGCAAGAAACCCATTTTTTAGACTAATAACAAGTAACAAGCTACTGATTTTCTCTTGTACAGAGTTCCAATATGATCCGTCACACTCGGTTTCTGTGGTGGATAAAGCTGGATTCGATAGTTGCGACAGCACCGGAGAAACACAGAGCTTTTCTGGGGGAGACACTAAGATCGATCTTACAACAGTTGGAACTATGCTCTTCCTTTGCCCTAGTCCTGGTCACTGCCTCGGTGGCATGAAACTCGCTGTTCCCGTCCTCCCCACCGCTTCATCTCCGGCAACACCTTCTCCACCGTCTTCGTCTACTCCTTCTCCATCATTTTCCCCTCGCTCTCCGCGTAAACCTAAAACACCGCCTCCAACAGCTTCTCCCCCGGCCAACGGTACGCCAGATTTAGAATCTTTGACTCCTTCACCGTCTCCGTCAACGCCTTCTTTGTCTCCATCGACACCTTCACCCTCTCCATCGCCGCCTAATGCAGCTTCTAAGGGAGTCATTAGCTATGGAGTGATTGGGTTATCGATGGTGTTGATGTTCGGTGTTATGAGCTAATATTGGAGACAGAGCTTTTTTTCTCTCGATCTTTTTTTTTGTCATGGTCATTGGAATTACTACAACACAACCTCATCTCTTGTTTTTACTGAATTGATTTTCTTTTGATTAAAGTTTTCCTTGTCGTACGTAGCGCAGTATTATCATTACTATGACCCGTGCTAGAGCACGGGTTGAAATTCTTTCATTTTGTTTGTTTGGTATTATATATGTGATTATTTTATTTGTTTTAAAATATTTTTTAGATGGAACACTATACCATGAAATCATCACTACAAGAAAACAAGGCGATTACTGACGGAAATTACTGACGGTAATTACCGACGGCTTACCGACAAATATCTGACAGGAGATTAGTTTGTCGGTTGTTCGTCAGAAATTTACTGACGGACAAAATCCGTCGGTAATCCGTTAGTTTTTCTGACGGATTACTGACGGATATATAATTTTCTTCGCGTGTGTCAAATTTGGGTCGGTGATTTTTGATCTGTCGGTAATCTGTCAGAAATAACCGACGGAAAACTGACGGATATTAACTTTTCCTCGGGTGTGTCAAAATTTGGTCTGTTTTTCTCGATCCGTCGGTAATCCGTCAGTAATAACCGACGGATAACTGACGGTTTATATGTGGATAGTGTAAAATCTTTCTAACTTAGCTCCATAATGCATTATTTTATAAGCAATGTATAAAAGATGAGTTTTCAATGCCTAACTAATCTTGTTTTAAACAACATTCTTCAAAATTTGTATTTTTATAGAAAAATAAGTTGTTTACTTAAAAGACTTATGGTGTGGTATTACATATTATAGGGATTATGGGTAAGTATTTGCCATTTATCTTTGAAATTATTTTTTTCTCTCTAATTTAATCATATAGATGTTTATTTTCACAAATGATTTCATGGCTAGTATATAATACATATTATATACATATTTGTCAATAAAAATTATGAAATTAAGAGTTTTAATCTTAAATCCATCAGTAATCCGTCAGTAATCCGATAAATATAATATTGACAAAATTTTGGTATCTGTCGGTAATCTGTCGGAAATAACTGATGGAAAACCGACGGATATCAAATTTTTTGCCCGCAAGCTAAATAAAGTCAAATTTTTGAGACCCGGGAAATGAAAAAATTAAGACATCCGTCAGTTATTCCGTCAGTACCGTCGATATTACCAAAGCACTTCATCTTCTTCTCCCCATATTGTTTTTATTTTTCCAGAAATCTTTCTCAAATCCTCTCTCCATGGCTGACCTCCATAGATTACTTCCTTCCAATATGGCTAGTCTCTCCTACCACTCTCTCCAACTTCTTATAAGATAAGTTCTCTTTTTATCTGTTTAAAAGTTTTGCTTAGTTCTCTTAGATTTCTTAGAAATAAGATAGATTTGTTAGGTTTGATAGTTTGTTCTATTTGGGTGTTATTGATTTGATGAATTGGTTTGTAAGAGATGTGTGTTAGATTTGTTAGAATTGGGTTTTATTGGATTTGATGATTTGGTTTTGATTAATTGGATTTGATGAATTTGTTTAGTTTTTTTAGGGATGAGTATAAGATTTTTATACATTTTATAATTTTTGATATATTTTGTTTGTTTTTTACAATGGTTTCTAATATTGTTAGTATTTATTTTATACATTTTATTTATTTTCAGTTAAGTATATATTGTATATTATGAATTTTTAATATTGTTAAGTATATATTGTTATTTTTTGGAACAATTTTTAGTGTTTTTTAACAATTTCTTGTTTTGGGTTTTTAGAATATATTTTCTAAAAGTTTTAAACTTCTGAATTTAAATATTTAAGCATTTAGATAAGAAATATTTTTAGTATTTAATTAAAATTGTATAATTATGCTAATTTTATTTTTCTAAAATTTTAATTTTTTTAATATTATATATATAATCCGTCGGTAATTCCGTCGGTATAATGAGAAATTTACAAATTGTTAGCCGTCAGAAATTCGTCAGTAAAACGACTGTCAGAAATCCGTTGGTAGAATTTCTGTCAGAAATCTGTCGGTTAAACTTCTGTCGGAAATCCGTCAGTAATTTCTGACGGATTTCTGACAAAATAATTTTTCCTACAATCTAGATCCGATGGACGTTTCTGTCGGTTTTTGGTCGGTAATGCGTGTTTCCGACGGCTATCTGACAGATATGCCTGTCAGATCTAAGCTGTTTTCTTGTAGTGCATATACTGAATATGACTTATGAAAATAACATCTATTTTGTAAGATATATTCTATTATATCTAGATTTTGACCCACGGTATAACGCAGATTAAGTTGTTTGATAAAAAAATTAATTTTTGTTTGTTAATTTTGTTTGATTTGTTTAGTGTTTAAAATTATATAATGAATTTTGATTGTTAATTCTATAACTTAACCTATAGTATAGCACATATTAATTTTAGGACTAAATATGTAATGTATGTTTGTCAAAATCATCGTGACCGAGAAAACCTACAAAAAAACATTATTCCAAATTTAAATTTAATCCGAGAATTCATATTTTTGAAATTTTAACCCGTGCTATAGCAAGAAACCATATTCTTTTGAATTTTTTTTCATATTATAGTGACATATTATTGACCCGTACTATAATAAATCAAATTAGAGTGTTTATAATTTTTAACTTTTTGATCTATCATATATTTATGATATTCTTAAAAATATCAAATTAAACTATTTTTAAAGATTCCAAACTAAATTATTTTAAAATTTTATTATAGTATATAAAACTATACAGTTCAACAAAAGGAATATATGAAATGAACTTAAATATTCAAATTTCTAGTCGTTACTCAGTTAAAATTTTCTGATAAAGTTAGGTAATATTTTATTTTTTGCATAATTGGAAATCACTTGTAACATGTGGGAAAGTGATTAATTTCTATTAAATTCTGACATTTTTTTTGCCTAGATATGGTTAGTTGAATATTCCCTTAAAAAATTTATTTTATTTTTTGAAATATCTTTTTTAAGAGGATTCTAATCCTAAATCTATATAAGCTATCACATAATTAATTCATATAACCTAACAAATAATTTATCTTAGTTATAACTTATATTAATACTATATGGTCTACCAATTTGAAGTCGTGTATTTCTGTTTTATTAAATAGGGAATTATCTTGTTTTACATTATTATCAAATATATTATAAATCATAATATTGTAGCTATAACAAACACACAACAAGAAAATTAACAAAAAATAGAAAAAGAAAAAGAAATACCAAAAAATATGAATATTCCCTTTTTTCCGCTATAATTTTTTTAACAGAACATTGACCAGGTTTAAATAATTAGCTCTTCAGTTTTCCGGAAAAAAATAGGGATTTTCCGTGTTTGTCTTCAAACCGAAACCACGATTCAAGTTATGGACTTTGAGGAGCTAGGCAGAAACTATCCGGGGATGTGGCGGGTTTCACCACGTCCGGACCGACTCTGCATATACAGAGTACCGAGGGTGCTCCGTGATTTAAATCCCGATGCATATACTCCATGGTTCTCATTGAGCCATTGCACCATTCTCTGAAATCTCAGTCTCTCAAGTCCCTCAAAGATATGTTTGGCTCAATATCTCCCAAGTATCTCAATACAGAACTAGTTAAAGAGAAGTACTTGACAGAATTATATTCACAGACAAACTTCACTCTCTAGGGATGAAGCTTGATGGTTTACAAAACATAATAGAAGAAGACGAGGGTCTCCTCATTAGAGAATGCTAATTTGAGTGCACAACTTGGATCAAGTCAGAAGACTACTTTTGCTGGAGAACCCTTCTTCATTCTAGATAAGGTTTTCACTCCCATCGTCCCAAGACTCTTCCCTAACAATATACTTCATGGTCTAGTTATGCTTCTTTATTTAAATTTCCAAAAGTCGGTTACATACCACCCAAACTACTTGCATATATCATGGTCTAGTTATGCTTCTTTATTTTTTTTTTGAGAAGTACCCTCGTGGTAACAGTTCCCAAACATAGTCAAGGAAATCAACGAGGTATATATATTAATTATCACATATGCCTTGCGCGAATCGGTTGTATAAAAGGGGAGTAACATTCGAGGCCGTAGGAGATGTAGGAGAAATATGCTCGCTTAACGTGCAATTTGAAAATGGATGTTTAAAAATTCCTAGACTTTGTGTTGATAACACTTATGAAGTGACACTCAAAAATTTAGTGGCGCTTGAACAAAGTCACTACCCTTACCAGGCACATTTGTGTAGCTATCCCACCTTCACTCGGAGAAAGACGTGGACTTGCTTGCTGGGAAAGGTAATATTTTTATTTTTATATTGGTATATATATGTGATGGTTGTGTACTGAATGATGGGCTTTTGTTTTGTTTTGCAAGGTATAATAATGTATTGGACTGGGAAACTAAGTTCTGTGGCGAAGATGGTGAGCAAGCTCCGCCTTGGCACCTCCGTGAGTACCTCTTCTTACTATTCTGAAATAGTAGATAGAGTTAGCGCTCATTATTCAGACCGGTTCAACCAGAATTGCTCGGTTCTCAGACGTGTCTTCTACCGTTGTTGACACTCATCCAAACAGTGACTTCCATCATCCAAGTCGTTCAAAATTCCGAATCCTAAACGACTCAGTTCTTCAAATGAATTGAATATTTATTGCTTCTGTATTAGTCTTACGAAGAAAATAGTCCTAGTTGATATGTCTTTTGCTTTAAATCTTTATGATATCCCAAAATGGGCAAGTTCAGCTCTACAACCGTTGTTTTTGTTAAACAATGCAAGGAAAATATTGATTCTTATGTTTACAATGGGAGATTGGTTTTTGTGTCATGTGTTGCCATATCATATAAATATGTTCTTAGGAGAATCTTTTTGTTTGTGTTCTTCATACTATATTACGTTTTGTGTATTTGTGGGCGTCTTTTCTCACTTTTTATATAATGTTTTATCATTCTAAAAAGAAACCACGAGTTAGGAGTTTTTTTGGGTACAATATTCATTCAAGTGCTAGTCATGATCACACAGGTCTTGCAATGTTATTGATTGTTCAGATTTCACAGCAATGGTGACTAATTCAAAACACTGGAATAAGAGATGTTTTTTCTCTTATATAACTCAACCCTGAGCTGAGAGTAATTGTTGTACGTACATCCAAAACACATCCATCACTTACTAAGTTTGTCCTCATCACTCTTATCATAAATTAAACAATACATACGAAAGCGGATAATTTCTCTATATTAATAGTATTCTGCAACCTAGGTTGGCTCTAGAGGTTGCTTTGTAAGCAACTATTTAGAAGATCATGTTTGGTACTTGGAAAGGTACGTAAATAATGAAGTTGGGATAGAAAAATTCATCAACTTTTCATCTGGGAAGAAGCGGTCTGATTCACCAATGTGACTGGCCTGAACAGACACAAGAGACAAAAAGACAGTACATATTATTGTCTACTTATGTTGGGAAAACTACAAGAACTGGCTTCACCTCCTCACACACCTTCCCCCTCTTGCAGACTTGCACCACAAGAAAGGGAAAAAATAAGAAAGCAAAAAAAAAAAAGAGAGCTATAAAGATAAGGAAGATCTGAAACCATAATTATTTCTTCTAAATTCAGTATCTACAGTCAGTTTGGAATAATATAATGGCTAAAGGTTTATATATTATGAATGTGACCAACAACCAAAAGAAAAATTAAAACAATAGTATGCGGTCTTTGAGAGTAAGAAAAAAAAAACAAGCAACAAGCATAAAAGGAACAAAACACTAGTTGAATCGTTTTTTCCTCCACCGTATCCGAGTTGTGTCTTGCTTGGAAAATCCATGAGGATGAACTAAACTGGGAACGTAGACGCACGTATTTCCGGCAGTTGTGTCATAAACTGTTTGGAACTCGTTGTCTTTTAACTCTGAAAATGTTAATATATCTGGCCACCTCGAAATAACAAGACGTGACGAGTGTATCATCTGTATCAATAAAAAAATTCAGGCAGAAGCGACTACGATGAGGTTCATATAACAGAGGCAAATGTGGTATATCCACGACCATCAGTATGGTCCAAGGCGTGATCAAATGCCTCACCCATATGCATATCTTCCTTGTTTGATGACATTGCTCTAACAAGGAAAGCCTATTTCCTCGAAATATTTCTAGCGCGAGAGGATTGCACTCATCATACCTAAAAGGAAGGTGTCCCAAGGGTTGAAATCTTTCTTTGGAAAAATCAAAGCATTGTATGAAAGCTGTAGAGTCTTCTCGAAGACCAATCCAATAAGAATTCCCTCCAAGAGACACACCCGAGAGTGGTACTCTAAGGTGCCAATCAAAACTGATATGATTAGTTATAACCTTCCACCTATTAGATAAGAATTCGTATACCTCAATCCTTGGAGGTCGATCTCTAGAATTATGAGGACATCGAAACCTTACGATTTTGTAGTTGTGTTGTGTTGGTGATTGGCGGATGAAACCAATACCGTAGGCATCGTCAAACCTGTGAAAGTCGCTGCTGCATTTGACCCATCGTGTCATTTTCAGAAATGGATTCCATACCAAAAGCTGGTTCTCCATAACACACAACAATAGACCAGTGCAGTAAACAATCTTGTACATTCTGATTCTATCACTAGAAGAAAACATGGATTTTACGACTACAATTGGCGACTATATATGTAGTCGTCATTTTTGGCGACTAAATAGCAACTATTTAGCAACTATTTTACGACTACATATATTTGGTTGTATATCAGTCGTTTTTTTACGACTACATATCGTAGTTGCTAGTTTAGTCGTAATTTAGCGACTATTTTATGACTATATTGCACACCAAAATATGTAGTTGCTAAATAGTCACCAATTTAGTGACTAATATGTGACTCATAGTAAATGTCTCTAATAAGTCACATATTAGTCGCTGTTTAAGAAAATCAAAATTTTTAAAATTTAACCCCAAACCCTTAACTAAACTCTAAAACCTAAATCATAAACTCTAAATCTTAAAAATAAATCATAAATTCAAAGCTTAACCCCAAATCATAAACCTATACTCCAAACCCTGTAATTTAAACCCTATAACATAAATTTTAAACTTTTATAATGCATAGTATATAGAAATTAAATTGTAAACCATTTAACCAAAATATAACCACTATGTCTATAAAATAAAATCTATATCTAAAACTATTTAGTGTATACATATATATAATATTTTCAAAAACTATTTACTTATAAAATTGATTAAATTAGTCATTTTAAAATCTAAATTTAATTGTTGACAAAAAAACCTAAAATTAATCATTTAGTTTGGGCCTTAAAGGCTTTTGTATGACTTTGAGTTTTGACAAAAAAAAAAAAAAGAAGAGAAAAACCTACCCTAGATCTGCCTCCATTTCTCGACACTACACTTAGAAAAAAAAAATCATTATCACTCTTGAAACTCTTTCCGAAAAACTCTCACTCTCATTTCTTCGAATCGCGATGACTCTGTCCGGCCAAACCTCTGACCGTCGTCTTCCACGTCTCGTCAAGTTGAATCTGCCGGGTAAGTCTTCTTTCTCTACTCACCTCCACCTTATCTCTATGACTTCTCGAAAAAAACAATTAGACCTAAACATTTCAGATCTGTTTCTTTATCTACCCACCTCCCTCTGTTCTCTGTCGAAGATTTTTATTGACTCTTCCGTATTTAATTTCTCGTCTCTGCTCTCAAATACCAAGCTTTCCCTATAATTTGAACCGCTGATTTTACGTTTCAACCTCGAAAAATCCAAGCTTTTCTGTCAATTGAAGACTTTGTGATTCTTTAAATTCATCTTTGTTTAATGGGCACAATTACGGTTTTCAAGGAGGTTCCCGGATCTTTCAAATCGACTTAGTTCATAGTCACCTCAGTTTTGGTGATTTTATTTGATAAAATCTGGTATGTGTATGTGTTTGTGTCTGTGTCTTAGAAGCTTATATATGGTTTGAACATGTGAGTTTTGTTTACTATATTATTTTGTTGTTTGTGATCAATAGACTGGATTTGGAGAAGTTGAAGAACATGTCAAGAAGCTTGAAGAAGCAGTTGGCTGGAAGAAGATAGGTATTTCAGATTAATTCGGATCGAGCATAGATTTTAGTTACTTAACACTTTTTCTGCGAGTCCATGTTAGTCAAAATTGCTAGGTTTGGTTTCGAACTGAGAGTCTCGTCTCTTTCCAACCCAATTTCCAAGGAATTAATTAAACTTTGCCTTACAAGTTTGTGTTTTTATTTTGATTTTGAATAGATTAGATTTCAATTAGAGAGGCAAGCCATACTAGTTTTGTGTCTACAGTTTTTTTTTTCTTTTATTTTGATAGTGAACAAACTAAATCAGTGTTCAGTTGTTTGAGCATCTCGTCTTGTGATGGTTTCAGGACCCTCATGGAAAGGAAACTGGTCCCAGCTCTGTCTTACCTGCAAGGTTTTTCCGCAGAAACCCGTTTTTTTAATGTGAAACCCAACATTTTTTTCTTTTTCTGACTAGGATTGTCATACTTTACTCAGATAATTAGACCGGTGCGATCTAAACACTCTCCCACATGTAAGCGCTGCGTTGAGCAGTTTGACCATCACTGCCTCTGGATTTCCAACTGTGTTGGTAAGGTAAGAGACTAAGAGTTCTTTGCACGGCGAATCTCTCTCACTTTTTGTTATGGAAATTATTTGGCAATCTTTCACTTGTGACATGAAAACACCCTGTTATGCATACTTTTCGGTTAACGGTGTCTTAATACGATTATTCATCTCGCAGAAGAATAAACGACTTCTTAGTCTTTGTGATCATGGGAGCTTTAACATCATTCGTTGGCGGCACAACTGCTGTTCAAAGTATGTGACTGAAACAACTCTCCCTAGCAATCCTACCATTGAACATTCCGATGCTGCCGTGTTTCTATTTTTCAACTTGATCGTGGAACATTAGTGGGAACTACTTAGGCTTCAATGATGGAATACAAAGCAATTGAGAATGTGCTACAAACCATTTATTATGTAGTTGTTCATCTATTCTTTTTCTAATTATGTTTTTTGAGGAGGATGAAGTATTCTTTTTTTAGTTCTGATTTTTAATTTTATTTTGTAATACAGTTTTTTTTTGTAATCATGGCTTATAATAATCAATATAGTATTCAAAATATGTTTTAAAATTATTATTCATAATTTAAATATATTTAAATCAATTAATAAAATATATATATAATTTGTATAAATACTGTATAAATACAATAATGTATAAATACTTAAAATACAACTACAGTTGGTAAATAGTGGTTAATTAGTCACTAAATTTGGTGACTATGTTACGATTAATGTTTGTAATCGTAAAATTAGTCGTAATGTAGTCGCTAAATTTAGCGACTACATTACGACTACGTTTACGACTGCGACCTTTAGTCTTGAGCATTCACTCTTGAGCAGGTTCCTCTCAGTCCATTTAACCCACAATGAGTCCGCTTTAGAAATCAAACGCCAAATCAGCTTGAGACAACATACGTCATTAGTATCTTTCAAGGAGCGCAAGCCTAATCCACCTTCCCTTTTAAGTTTGCAGACATCTTCCCAAGAAACTTTCGCTTTGTGAGGATTCAACTCAGGGCCAGACCAGAGAAATGCAGAGCAGAGCTTGTCAATTTTGCGTAGACACGCACGTGGGAGGCGGAATGAAGAGAGCTAGAAGGCACAAACACTCCATAAAACAGAACTTATCAGATTGAGACGACCTGCATACGAGAGGAAGCAATTAGTCCAGGACCCTATACGCTTCTTGATCTGCTCAAGCAATGGTTGGTAGTCCATTGTAGTGAGGCATTTAGTAAGGAGAGGCAAGCCCAAGTATCTGACCGGTAACACACCAATGTCAAAATGATACGTATCCTTAATGGTCTGGTGTATAGCAGCTGAAACACCAGCGAGGAAAACCGTGGACTTCTCCATGCTTATACGCAGACCTGACCACTTCGCAAAGACATCAAAAACCTTGACAATACCAGCAATGGATCTCATCTTCCACTTCGCAAAGACATCAAAAACCTTGACAATACCAGCAATGGATCTCATCTTCCATCAGATAACACCATAAGATTGTCTGCAAAACGCAAGTGAGTCAAACCAAGTTCCCGGCAGCGAGGATGATAGCCAATCCGTTGTGAACCAGCCGCTTTGTCAAGTAGTTTTGAAAGAACATCCATACTCATTACAAATAAGTAAGGAGAAAGAGAACATCCTTGGCGTAGTCCTTTTGCACTATTGAAAAAACCAGCCAATTCTCCGTTCACTTGGACTGAAAATGATGCAGTAGTGACGCAGAGCATAATCCAGTGGATAAATTGAGGAGGAAATGCCAAAGCCGCCAGAATGTTTGCCAGAAAAGGCCATTGGACTGAATCAAATGCCTTAGATATGTCTATCTTAATGGCGCAACGTCCAGAAATGGTATCCTTGTGATAATCCTTAACGAGCTCAGTGGCGAGCAAAACATTTTCTATCAAGAGACGGTCTTTGACAAAAGCGGATTGATTGCCTGTGATGAACTTGGGGAGAATTTGTTTTAGCCTGTTAGCTAGAAGCTTGGAGATGACTTTGTAGAGAACATTACAGCAGGATATTGGTCTATAATCTTTCATTTCTGTAGCATCCAACCTCTTCGGGATGAGGGAGAGAATGGTGGAGTTGACTCCTTTTGGTAAAAACCTTTCTCGAAAAAAGACTGGACCGCCAAGGTGAACTCTGAACCAATTATGTCCCATGTGCGTTTATAGAACTCACAAGTATTAGCCGTCGGGTCCCGGGGATTTATCGTTAGGCATAGAAAACAGAAATCTTTGGATCTCCTCCGATGTTACCTTTCATGTAAGCTTACTCTGGTCCTCCTCAGAACAGCGGAAGGCATGGAGAGCTTGCAGATCCTCGACAGTGACCCCCTCAAAGTCATTAGGAATAAGTTGCAGGAACTTGCAAAAAAAGCGTTCAGCCTCTATCTTGATATCCTCCCCTTGAGTGAGAATTCTACCATCCGGTTTATGAATCTCCCGAATGGTGTTCTGAGTACGCCTTGTCATTATAGCACGATGAAATGCCTTGTTGTTCTTATCACCAATCTACAACCAATGAAGTTTGGAGCGTTGTTTTAAGAACTTCTCCTCCAGACCTGCAATCCGTTCCCATCGTTCAAACACCTCCTTCTCTGCAGCCATACTAGCAGGAGAAGGGTGTAACCGATTCACTTCTTGTTTTTAGCATAGATCATCATAAGACTCCTTTTCCTTCTTGACAAGATCACCCAATCTGGTCTTGGCCAATGTGCGAAGCTGCGGCTTAAGAGCTTTTAACTTCTTTGTAAAGCGGAACAGCGTGGAGGTGGACATGTGCAGAGGCTCAGTATGTGTCCAGTAGTCTTCCACCAGAGGTCTAAACTCTTCCATATCTGCTACAGCATTGACAAATTTAAATGGGTTTTTCCTCCGTACTGCACCCACTGCAGCAGTATTTAGGTTTATCCGACATCTAAGATGATCTGAACAACCTCCTGCTTCAAAAACAGAGTAAGACTGGGGAAATTTCTGGTACCATACATCATTTGCTAGAATGCGGTCCAGCTTCTTTGAGATGAGATCATGCTCCCTATTATTACACCAAGTAAATAGAGGCCCATGGGAAGGCATATCCACAAAGATACAATAATTTACCAGTTGCTGAAACTCACGCATACCAGAGTGAGCAGTAGGCAGAGCAGTCGTACGAGAATGCTCTTCCAAGTCTAAAATCTCATTAAAGTCCCCATACATTAACCAGGCCTTGTTACTGATGATTGGTGAGTCCTTGTGAGCTCGCAAATCATCCCATAAGCGGCGTCTCTCTTTTGCAGTGTTCATACCATAGACAAAAGAACAAAAAAAATTCCTCCTCTTGATTCTCCAATTTGACTGAGCATGTAATAAGCTGGTCACTTTTGTAGAACGGAGTGAGACGGACATCCGGTCTCCACACCACCCAAAGACGACCTCGCCTATTGCATTCATAGTTCGTTAATATCGACCAACCTTGAAACAATTTAGGACAAAGCCAGTTAGCCTTCCTCTCTCGCACCCGTGTTTCTACTACACAACCTAACTGAAAATCCTGCTCAGCTACCCACTTCTTTACAACGGAATGTTTAGATGATTTGTTTAAGCCGCGAACATTCCAGAAGAAGCTCGACATCAATTATGTTTGGGGGGATTTCTTCTCCTCTGATCCCTAGGTTGAGTCCTAGCAGATTGAGTTGAAGTGGTGGAAGGTGCTTTTTTAGAATCACGTGGTAAGGAGGGTCGCAGCGAGACTTCAGTAGGTTGTCGAGACGAGGTCTCACAGACCACTGACGGCTTAGGTTGCGACGTAACAGAGTTGTCCACAGTTTGAGGAACTGGTAGGTCTGACGGTGGTGCTTGGGCCTCACCCGCAGGGACACCAGCCACCTCACTGACATCAGGTTCAACACTTGCACTATAGTTGTGCATACGAGCACCTTTGATTATAATCTGTTCTTCACCACTTGCACTATAGTTGTGCATACGAGAGGAGTGCTGCTTGAGAAAGGTCTCTTCTAAGTTGTGTATTCCACTGCTTGCATACACATCTGAATCTTGCAAGAGATTTGTCTGGAACTCTAGATAAGATCTCATCTTCCAAATCGCGTGGAAGCGTCACCTCCATCGTGTAATCTGATAGTCAAGAGTTGGAATATATTATTCTCAGATAAACAGAGCAATTTCGAAGAATTAAGAGTTTAAAAACCAACCTCCTCAAAATCGATGTCCAGACTTAGATCACATGCACAACTTGTCTCTCCCTTCCCATCTACGGCTGCTATCCATATGATTAGGGTTTTAACTCTTTTTAACTTTGACAACTTCGAAAACAAAATAAAATGCTCATTCGGCTAATTAATATGACACCATTAATTTATGGAAATCTATATTCTATAACAAACAACATTCCCTAAATTTTCGGGTGCTACAACAACCTAATGATATATTTTTGTAAAAAATATAGTGGTTCTCTTTACGTAGTTATGAGCTTTTCGTTTGCTTGAATTAACAAAGAATACCAATTAACGTTTGTGTTTGTTAATACAAGTAAACGAAGGATTAAAAAACCGGATTAGAAAAAATTTAACACTTCATATATAACAAGAAAGAAGATATGATTAGGCACAATGGTCTGATTCTAAACCGAAAATTAAGAAGAACGATCACAGTTTTCGAACCAGTAGGAATTATAATTAAAAAAAAATATATATACCATTGTAAATTAATTTCAACAGAAGAAATACACAAAGATACCGCAAATGTGATCCCCACAGTCACGTGCATTGTAGGGCTCGAAGGCCGAACGGGTCCCCATAATCCCATATAGCTGCCGCTCGAGGTCTCTATGACGCACGTGTGAAGCAAAACAGGGCACACAAATCTCTGGTACGTGAACACACATGATTCCCATGTTGACCTGACTGGAGCGGTAGGTGCTGTCTAGTGGAGACCACTAAATCTGAGCCGTTCAAACTTTTAACATCATCGTCAGATCTTATGAAACCACAATTACCGAAGAGGCATCTTTTTTTACTAATCGTCTTAATCTATATATTCGTCTGCGGCTTGACACATGTTCTCGACCAGTGTACTCGCTTTTTTGTCCGTTGGATCTAACCTCACAGATTCTCATCTTACGGTAAAAAAACCAAACTCAAATAAATATATCCTTTTCCACCGAATATTGTCAGATGAACAAAAGTTGGTTTTGTAATAATCAAACTTCCGGACTTCAAAGTCAAGCTTTTTAAACAGTAAGCGAGTTCATTAGATTCATTCCACATCCTTTCATCACTTTTTTTTTCCCTTTATATACCAAAATTAGTTACAAACTTAATAATCATATCATTTTTTTAAACTATATATAGGTTTAGTTGGGAAAAGGGTCATTTCATACCTGTACACACCTCAAAAGTGTGAATTGCTGCCTGTACAAACAAAGAGTGCCAATTTAGACATGTACCCTAATACATTTCTAATTTCATACCTGTACTCACAAAATCGAGCCAATTACAAAGTCTACGTTAACGGATTTAAGTCAACCGTTAGAGATGCTGACTCAGAATCCACGTGTATGCAAAACGACGCCGTTTTGATACGTTTTCCTCGTAAAAAAATTTGTGGACATTCCACACTCGGGAGATTCGAACCCTCAATCTTGAACATTACTAGCATTGGACTTAACCAATTGATCCCACAACAACACTCTGTAAAATCATACAATTATATTCTTATAAACCTAAGGTAGCATCTAAATCGAAGAAAAATGTGGGATATCCACACTCCCGTGGGTCGAACCCGCGTCTTCAGATTTTAATAGCAAAGACGTAACCAATTGATCCAACAACATCACTCGGTTATATCACACAATGTTATCCTTATAAAACGAAAAGAAATCTAAGTCACAATTAAAAAACCAAAATCAATTTTAGTGTAACCAAATAATTTGATTTTATTTTCTCAAAAGTTTTTAATATGAATAGATGTATTAAAGTAGATGTAATCTAAAAAATTTATATTAAAAATATGAATTAATTAATCTAAATTAATTAATCTAAATTTTTTTAGATTAATTATTTTTTTATATTAATTTTTAATGAATTAAAGAAAAAATGAATTAATTTTTTAGATTAATTAATCTAAAAATTTTAGATTAAAAATCAATTAATTTTTAATTAATTAAAATTACATTCAATTAATTAATTTTTAATTAATTAAAATTTAGATGTAAAAATATGTCCTATTGAGAACATCTGAGGACGTTTACATTAAAAAATATATCCTATTTTTTTCTTTAGTTCATTAAAAATTAATCTAAAAAAATAATTAATCTAAAAAAATTTAGATTAATTAATTTAGATTGATTAATTCATATTTTTAATCTAAATTTTTTAGATTACGTCTAATTTAATACATCTGTTTATATTAAAAACTTTTGAGAAAATAAAATCAAATTATTTGGTTACACTAAAATTGATTTTGGTTTTTTAATTGGGACTTAGATTTCTTTTCGCTTTATAAGGATAACATTGTGTGATATAACCGAGTGATGTTGTTGGATCAGTTGGTTATGTCCTTGCTATTAAAATCTGAGGACGCGGCTTTCACCCACGGGAGTGTGGATTTCTCACATTTTTCTTCGATTTAGATGCTACCTTAGGTTTATCATAATATAATTGGTTAAGTCCAATGCTGGTAATGTTTGAGATTGAGGGTTCGAATCTCCCCGAGTGTGGAATGTCCAAATTTTTTTGCGAGGAAAACGTATCAAAACGGCGTCGTTTTGCATACACGTGGATTCTGAGTCAGCATCTCTAACGGTTGACTTAAATCCGTTAACATGGACTTTGTAATTGGCTCGATTTTGTGAGTACAGGTATGAAATTAGAAATGTATTAGGGTACATGTCTAAATTGGCACTCTTTGTTTGTACAGGCAGCAATTTGCACTTTTGAGGTGTGTACGGGTATGAAATGGCCCTTTTCCCTAGGTTTAGTCCCACAACATACGTAACGATTTCATATAACTTTCTCCATTAAAATTATAGTAGTATAACTTTTGCCTCTTCTTTCTCAAATTCTTTAGTCTTTTCTCTCCTCGAGAATTACGCAACCACAAACAAAAACCCATAGATAACTCGGAACTGAAAAGTAAAAAAATAGAGAAAGAGGAAGAGAGAGAGAGAATGACGGCATCAGGAGGAGGAGAAGGCGGAGGATCGACGGCGGCGACGGGGAGGATGCCGACGTGGAAAGAAAGAGAGAACAACAAGAGAAGAGAGAGAAGAAGAAGAGCCATAGCAGCTAAGATATTCACTGGACTTAGATCTCAGGGCAATTACAAACTCCCTAAACACTGTGACAACAATGAAGTCCTCAAAGCTCTTTGTCTCGAAGCTGGTTGGATCGTCCACGAGGACGGCACCACTTATCGAAAGGTTCCATTTCTAAACTTCAGATTCTTTTTTTTTTTTTTTTTTAATTTTCAGACATTGAGCTGATATTTTTTCCGACAGGGTTCTCGACCAATGGAAACAACACCGCCGTGTTCCTCAATCCAACTCAGTCCACAATCATCGGCCTTTCAAAGCCCAATTCCGTCGTATCAAGCTAGCCCATCCTCGTCGTCTTACCCAAGTCCGACCCGGTTTGATCACATTCCAAACCGTTTCGACCCGAATCAATCCTCGACGTATCTCATTCCTTATCTCCAAAACCTAGCTTCGTCCGGAAACCTCGTTCCTCTACGAATTTCCAATAGTGCCCCTGTCACACCACCGCTCTCTTCTCCTAGAGGATCAACTCCGAGACTTCCGAGATGGCAAAGCAGTAATTTCCCAGTCTCAGCTCCGTCAAGCCCAACACGGCGTCTCCACCACTACACATCGATTCCAGAATGCGACGAATCTGATGTCTCCACGGTTGATTCATGTCGATGGGGAAACTTCCAACCGGTTAACGTTTCTCAGACATGTCCTCCGTCGCCTACATTTAACCTCGTCGGAGATGTGTCAGTTAAGCCATGGGAAGGTGAGAAGATTCACGATGTTGGTATCGATGACTTGGAGCTGACGTTAGGCAACAACACCAAAGGACGCGGCTAAAACTAAAAGTTGAAAAGGGTAATATCGTTATTTAACTATTATTAGGCGGGTTTGGTCCGGTTCGGGTATTGGTTTCTGGTTTACCCGGAGGCCGTAGCTAATACAGATGGGTCGTGGTCTTCATGACTAGTGTACAGTCTTTATCAATGCTTCTTCATCTCGCAAATCTAATGGTGGATAATGAAAAGATGCAAGTGTGTGAAAGTGAGAGGGACCATTCCCATGTGGGTGATGGGGTCATGTTAATATGATTTTTATCTATCTCTCTCTCTAACCACGCGTGACTATCCAAATTCAATGTGCCTATCTATCATTCATCACACACCAATGTTTTTTTGTTTTTTTGTTTTAGTGTTTATCTTTAAGAAATTGAATGGGAAACAAAAAACAAGCTCGTATGAATCTACCGTTGCATGATTTGAGTTTGTTGTTGGTCAGACTCTGTTTTTGCAAGAAACATGACTAGTTGGTTCGTTCATGTGTTCTGTCTCCCTCTATACACGTCTAAACGGAAATTTTGTAGAAAGTTTGAATGAGACTCTTGACATTTTTTAAGAGGTATTTGATTTACTGGATAGTTTGTATATGAGACCTTTAACACAAAAAAAAAAAAAAAAGATAGTTTGTGTATGAGACATTTTAGAGGATATATGATATATCTTCCAATTTAATTTTCACTTTTGATTTATTTTTTAGTCATTGAATAATGGTATCTTAGCTTTTTTATTTATTTTTATGAAGAATTTTTTTTTTTTGGCTTGGTTTTGTTAGTACCTTCTGATTTAACTTACTCGAGTTTATATAAATTTGTGTGAACAATTATATTTTATATTGTATTTTCTCTCTTTCATAAAAATGTCATTTTAACAAATTTCACACAAATTATATTAAAAATAATAATATATGTGTGTTTTACACTAATAAGTGTGAATTATTTAAATTTAATGAAAATAGCTTCGAATTAAGAATAATATAAGAAACTTAGTGTAAAAAGCATATTAATAATATATATATCTTTTGGTATAAACATATTAAAATATATAGTAAAATTCTTTGTCAAATGAAAATACTTTTTAAGACTTTTTGTGAGAAAAAGGAGTACGTGTGAAAAAAATTAAAACGAATATTTATTTTTTGTAGTCATTTTCTTATTGCTTTATTTAAACAATTTTGGTTCCACACATGAGTTAAGACATGTCCATTTTATTTGGATATTCATATTTTTATTTTAACAATGGGCAGTGTGTTATGTCTTACAATTTAATTAGGTAGTAACCCGTGCTACAACACGGGTAAAATACTTTTATATAATTGTATTATTTTAAATATTTAATTTAAATTTGGTTTTATTTTGGATTATTACATGTATATAAGCTAGAGGAACGGAAAGCACGTCACTGTCCCATTTTATCATGTGCCGTTCCATCTCCTCTCGTCCTATATCCATCAGAATTTTTCTGTCTTATTGTAACACTCCTTTCATCACCTTGCTTAGTGGGCACACCCATGTGCATTCCCGGTCCATGGGCCCACATCGCTTAATGAGCCCACATCCATTCCCGGCCAGTAGGCTCATTTATATCTGACGGCCGATTTGTTATATCCAGGAGACTTTAAAGATTTGTTTATCATCCCTACAAATCACCACATGATCTTTCCATGTGTTTTGTTTGCATTCGCACAGTTCCGACAATCACTTCCCGGATGGTCTACTATCCTGAAACTACTCCAGCTCTAGAGTTCTCTCAGGACCTTTGACTGAAAATAAAACTGCACTTTGGTGACATAGGTGACCATCACTTTATTCGCCAGAATAGCCACCTTATGAAAGTCTCTAGAATTGAAGCCATCCAGCCACCTTATTCTCATATTTATTTATGGTTTTGTTTTTTTCTTCTTTCAAATTTTCAATAAACATTAATAACTTGATGTTGTGGTTTTGTTTAATTTAAACTCTTTCATATAAATTAATTTAGTATTAAATTTTCTCATATAAATTTTAAATTTGAAAAATGAGTTAGAATCTTATTATTTTAAATATATAAAACTATTTGTACAATATTGATAATAAATCTAAATATTGGATTTCAATTCAGTTTTAGTTTGAATTATTATTTATATATAATCCATACGTATCTACTTTGTAATAGGAAACATTTCCTGTCCCGTTCCATCCCATCACGTCCCGTCTTGTCTTTCTATCTTATCCATCATAATTTTTTTTGTCCTATGAGAGTTCTCTTTCAATAATTACTCATTAAAAAATGTTTATTAATATGTATTCGGTAAGAAATTTAGACATAATATTCTAATTCTCCATTGTATATTTAATTTTTAGTTAGTTAGTAAAATTATCTAAAAACAAATTATAATTCTCAAAAACATCTAATTATTTTGATCATAACTATATTAGCTGTAGAATTACGGGAAGTAACATCAAAATTAAGATCCCAAGACAATAATAGAAAAGATTTTGGACATGCCTTAACTTTTATAAAAAAAACAGATCAAAATCTAGGAAAATGCATATAACGAAAATACATAGTCTGACAATGTAAATCTAATTTATCCTTTGATAAGCTCAATGATAAAATTCTCACAAAAGGCTCATATCAGCTATAATTGTTTGGTTTGTTGTTTCCGAGCAAGAGAACTTGGCATTCCTTAAGCCAAAAAGTGTCTAGAGTGGACATAGACTTTGTTAGTAAATTCTCAGCTTCAGCAGCTACGTTTAGATTCAGAGGAAGATGAAGAGCTGAAGATAAAACTGTTCCTAGATCAACTCTCCACTGGTCAAACGAATTGATACTCCACACAAAGCCTTGAACTGCAATTCTGTGTTCATCGATTGCCAACAACTAAAAACACAACATATACAAAAATGTCAGCTTTTTTAGAAATGACCTTCTGACCTCAATTTTAATACCTAAAATAGTGGTAGACCTGACCAACATAGTAAGCAGTCAATTCTGAAAGTAGAAGGCTAAGAGAAGATCGATCGCCAAAGAATGTATGTGGAAAGATACCAACAGTTATACACGTTATTATATATAAATTTTAACATCAATCAACAACATATTTACATTGTGGGGATTGGGGAATGAGATTTCATTAACTCTTATTAGAGATTCACTTAAGTTAGTATCTATAGTAGTCATATGTTCATATACTTGAGCCCATAATGTAGATAAGCATTTTCGAATCAATGTTTTAAAATACATTGTTAATGAATGGGGTAAATAATTTCCCAATAATATTTTGTACTTTGGAAAATTGAATGGCATAATTCATAAGTGGAATACTAATATTTTATTTCCAAATTTAATAATTATATTTTATGTCATAGACCAAAAAAAATAGGAAAATGAATTATTATGTAAGTTAAACTCTTTGTTTTCAAGTTAAAATGTTCATAGATTTATTTAAAAAAATGTAACGATTATTATTTTGGAGTTCTATTTGGTTTTGCTATAATTATTTTATTAAGTTATATTTAAATTCGTTGATATATAAAATCCAAAACTAAATATTTTGACGTCATATATATACTAACACATATTGAATGTCTATGAGAAATTATTGGATACCAACAAAATGTTTTATAACTTCTAAGTTGAAAACAAAAGAAAAAGAAAACCATGATATCCACCATTCAATATCCAATTTATCAATGTCGTGAAACAGATATAATTTAGATTTGATATAAATGTTACAAACAAACAAAAAGATACAATTTAAAAAGATTTAATAGACTATAGAGTGAAAAGAAAAAGAAAAAAACAGAGTGTCTCACTCACTCATCTTATAGCAAACTCACAAATGGCTCCAATCCCTTCACTAAGGTTTGCCTACAATGCAAACCCAACACACACACCACTGTTACAATATTACTAAAAACTTATAATTAAACCTTTTTTTTGAAAAAAAAAATGGTACTTATCCTTCTGGTTGGTTCCTTTGCATTACCAATTGAAAATAGTAGCTTCACATCAAGTTCATACAAAAACCTCACTTCCTCATGAAACACTACAAAAAAAAAAAAAAAAAAAAATCTGTTCACAAAGAAACTTCATACTCTATCTGAATCCTAAAAGAAAACAATTGATTTGGTGAAGATATGAAACACCACTTTTGCTACTAAGTACTGAAGATATGAGAAAGGTGAGAAAGACAGAGTGACTTGGTTGCAAAACCTAGTGACTTATCTATAGAATGACTCAGATAGAGTCTGAAGGTCCCTCCATCGAACGTTTACGTGCAATCACATATCTAGTGAACTTTTAAAGCATGAACTAAACTTCAACTTAGACAACCAAAACGTAAGAAATAGAACATAAGAAAACAGTGGTTCAAGAACATAAACAAAAGATGAATTCAAACTCATAAGAAATTAGTACGAAAATAGATGTCTTGTGTTGCTCATCTACCCCATAGAAGAGTTTCCAACAAAATAATATAAAAGAATATTCAAGTCTGTAACACACCTTTTCAATGTACGGTTTAAATATTAGAAGCAAACATGTGGAACACTGTTGAGCATATATATAGCCACTGCACCAACAGCTTCTGCATAAAGCAACATAGAGGATTGTTAAATATGAATCATTGAAAGGGTCACAGAAAAACCAGCATTAAGTAACCAAAAGATGAAAACTCAGTCGTGATATCTTGTCAATCTCATTATGAGTCTTTCATTCTAAACACTCGAGCAATTGTAACACTTTCATTAGTTTAAGCCCTTGAAAACTCAAAAAGGCTAATATAAGAAAACACAGGTTCATTGAACCGTTTCTTAAACTCATTAAGTTTATAAGCTTAAGAGAGAAAGATATGTACCTCTCTATCTCTGGTTTGTGTTTAGAGCTAAACAAAAACAAATTTTCATGAGGATATACTTCACTCGAGCTTCCAAAATCTGTCCACAAATACATGAAAGTGATTAAAAAATATTACACTCTTTTTAAAGATAAAGAAAAAGGTTGTACGACTTGCAGTGAGCAGCACGGTAAATGTTTTAAAGTCAGGTGCGTGCTGGGGTTAGATGGAGGGAAAGAGAACAAAAGACAGAGCTTGTTCCGACAAAAAAAATTAACAAATCAGGTGCATGTTGGGGTTAGATGCATATTTGCTGTGCCAATAAAGGAAACAATATGAGTACAGCAAGAAGATACCGCATAAGATTCTGTATATCTGTGAAGTTAAGATAAAATAAACTGCGAAAGGCAATTTCATTCCCTCACCATCGCATGGCAATAGCTAACTCCCGATATAAGCTGCTGGAAAAAGTATCTTGCCTGTAAAAACTATCACAACACATATTTCCTTTTGTTTCCTATTCTACATGTTATTCTATTTTCCTTCACTCTCAATCAAATAATCTCAAACCACTCTGAAATTGATCAATTGAGTACACCAACCACTATGACAAAGAGAAGCAAGAGCGGTCACCTCATCCTCACTGAACCTTCCAGCGGTACATATACGCTCAAATAGCTCACCACCAGCAACATATTCCATAGCAATGGCGATATGCATTGGTACCAAAACCACCTTAAAAAAAAATAAAAATAAAAAAGAAAACTTTAATTTAAGAAAATTGCCACATACCATGAAGAGAGCAGCTATAGGCTATAGAGGCACACCGTTACTAACACCTCCTTAAAGCGGATGATATTAGGATGACGAAGTGATCTATGATTAATAATCTCTCTCGCCACTTTCTCATCAATCTATATATCAAATTCACCCAAAAAACCATGTTGCCTTGTATACCCGCCGTCGTTGACAGAAACAAAGACTATGAAATGGTCATGAACAGAAGAATTGGATTTGATGTAGAATCAAAAGAGAGATTAGGATTTAGAAGGATCAAAGAGATTGAGAAGAAAAACAGAGGCAACAAATAACCCGCCGACTCCACCAGAGAAATAATTTGTGTTTAATTTCGCTGAATTAAAAGCTGTTGTGTGATGAACTCTACAAAAGAATTTGAAGACGGTGAGAGAGATCATAGAGAGAAAAACCCTTTTTAGGTTTTTTTATTTTATTTTTAGTTGATGGATATGATCAAAGTGAATCAACGGTTATGATTTAATGAAAAAGATCCAAAAACAATATAACCGGATCATTTAGATCCGCGTGTTTATCTGATTTCCAACAGATGTATTATTATACTTTTAGTCTTTTACCTTTCCTCCAAATAAATTATTTAGTCATAATTCCAATGGCATTTGATTGTAATTTTTTACAAAACTAAAGTTTTTTTCTTAAAATGTTTTACGATTGATAGTAAGAATTTCAATGGGCTCAAACATGAAATGGTATAGTAGGACCTGAATAAGCCGAAAGTTTTTTTCCCTAAAATAAATTCTTAATGGGTTGCACAATAGAGTTGTAAATAGAGTTGGGTTATCGGTAAGAGCCGAACACAATCAATAAGACAATATAGCATAGAGTTGGTGCATTTTTTCTTTCTGGTACAGTTAATCACCACAAGATAAACTAACTAGACCAACTAATCAATTATTCTTTTTAGGGCTGGGCAAAATAACCGATAACCAAATAACCGACCGAAACCGAACCGAAAAAAACCAAACCGAACCGAACCGAAATTTTTCAAATACCCGAATGGTTAGTAAAAATCTATATCCAAACTAACCGAAACCGAACCGAACCGAACCGACAATTAAATGGTTAACCGAAATATCCGAAAACCTAGAAGATATCAAATATTATATACTTAATATTATGCAAAACTATAAAATAAACTTAAAATATAAATTATTTCTAGATTTAAAACAATTAAATATTTTAAATAATCAATATATGTAAATGTTATTATTTTGAATTTACAAAGTTAAATACTATTTTGTAAAATTGAATCCATATTTTTCCCTTTTTTGTATTTTTGTTATTGTATATTTGGTTAATTTTGGTTATATTCGGTTAGTTTTGGTTATATTTGGTTTATTTGGTTAATGTTAATATAATTTATGTTAGTTATGGTTATTTATTTAAATAACCAAACCGAAACCGAACCGAAAGAAACCGAACCGAACCGAACCGAAATTTCAAAAATATCCAAATGGTTACTATATTACTATATCCAAAATAACCGAAACCGAATACAACCGAACCGAAACCGAATGGTTAACCGAATGCCCAGGCCTAATTCTTTTGCTATCAAGGCTTACAATATATGCGCACAAACTGCCGAAGCCAGTAGAAGAGACATAACTTGTGGTGTTCATCTACCTGATTAAGTTACGACTTAACAAACTAACTAAGTTAGCTCCTCAATTGAGTATCATAAAACAAAAGTTACGAGTGGGATGAGCCAACGACATTACATCTTTGAGAAATGAGGCCATGGGTAAAATTCCCTTTGATAATCCATTATAACCCATTTTGGGATATGGTTGAGAAGAACTACTCGAGAAAATACTCTCTTTTACATTTTTCAATCTAATCATTGAATTCCACAACAAAACCAAAACTATGAAGAAAAAAAAGACTATGTATTTTTGCCAAATGTATACAACATACAACCATAACTAAAATCGTAACGCTATATATATGCAAAAGCGTGTGATAAAAGTAAATTAAGAATGGGGGATCTACGTTAAGACGGAAGCTTATACAAATTTTGGTTTCCACCAATTTGTGGTTAATTAAGGCTATTGACGATTCCAGATAAGTTGAAAAAAACATATATATCTTATATAATAAGAGAAGGTTTTTCTCAATTTCTGCTTAGAACATGACATCTGGCTTATTATATAACTGACACATGTCCTCTCTTATTCTTAAAGGCCATTGTTTTTACATTTTCAAATTGGGCCTAACAAAATAAAACCAGTTACAAGTCCAGCAAATATAATTGACAGCCTTTACACCCATCAGGAGGATATGAACCAAACGATGTCAAATTCACCTATACTCACTTTCTCACAATCATCGTTTTCAGCAGCTACCACCTCCGATGTACCTTCACAAAAATCTCCTAATCCTTGGGTTTCTTTGGTTTAATTTTCCTACTCCACCACCAAATTCTAAATCATTTCTGGTTTAATATCTGTGTCAAGATCCCGAACACCTATTTGAAGTTCTGAATTGTATGTAACATTAATCCTGTCCAAAATCGTTTTTAAATTGCTTGGTATCAAATTTAGAAATATTAAGAAAGGGGTTTAGATCTTCACTGCCAATTAGAATCATAGAAACCATTATTATGACGTTATTTGTATTACTTATTACAATCTTTAAGGTAATTAAAAAATTCCATTGAAGTATATCCTTCATTTTCATCTTTACGTTTTACCACCCAATTATAACGTAATGAAAATAATACCAAACACCTATGATTTCATGGTCATTAACATTTCATTCCAATCCCTGATTACTCTCCCTCATCCATTGCATTAAGTTTTTTTTTAAATAACAACCTTTGACGACACTCATCTTCTCTCTCACACACCATGGGTAAAACTAAAACAATAGCACCCTACTCTACCCTTGATTCAACCTCCAATGAAATACACAACACTGGTATCAATAGGATTGTTGTTTGGGTCATCCATATTTGGGAAGTTCGAGACTTTTGAAGAAACAATATGTTACTTATTGTTCCTAATGAAAATGTCTCCTTACTGATGAAAATGTATATTATCTCTATGATTGTTCCTCTTGACCCCTGATTTACCTCCATTTTAACACATTCATTTAGCCTTTGTTTCAGGATTGTGCTATACAAGCTTCAGTTGTTCCTAATTGTGTGTCTAAGTTTCAAGATCAATTGGTTAAAGGCCAGTTGTACAGCATCAATGATTTCGATGTTGTTGCATCCTCCAACCGTTATCGTCGCACCAAGCACAAGTGGAGAATTGTTTTCACGGAGAAAACGTCTTTGGAGACTGTTAAAAAATGACAATGCTCTATTGGTTTTGATTATTTTAGGTTCTCTACTTTTTCAGACTTGCTTGATATGGTAAACAAGGGTGAGGAGCTTCCAGGTAACAACCTTTTTTGCATTGTTCGTATTTCTGGTCTCTTAGCTTCCACTCTGTTCTTCAGTATATGATTTATATCTACATTTACCCACTCACCAGATGTTGTTGGCCAAATATCCTCGTCTCGAACATTTGAAAACAAAGATCAGAACCACCCTTCAAAGACAACTTTCAGTTTAATACTGACTTGCATTTTAGAAAGGTATTGGGTTTTTTTTTTCTTTCAAATTCGTTCTACATTTTGTAAGTCTGTAACTGTGTAACATTTATGGTGTTTGTTGTAGTGGTGACAACGTATACATATCTCTTTGGAGAGAACTTGCGGTCGATGTCCATGCCAAACTTTTAACCTTAAAAGATGAAACAGTTGTTGTCATTGCAACCCATGTAAATCCACAAAAAGTTAGGCGTAAGTGTTTTGTTTTTAACGTTCTACTTTCTATTAAATATTAATTGGTTCAACGTTAGTGTTCTAAAACTTAAGACCAATGTATATGAGCCTATGAATGAATATAATGCTAACAATGGGCCATATGTATTCTTGACAATTTCAAAATTAGAGCATGGGTTGACAATTTCAAAATTAGAGCATGGTTAATTCTGTTTAAGATTTGATGTTCTTCATCTTCAATTCAATAAACCGTGGAAAGCTAAATATTGTTTTAGTAACGTCCCATTATCACCTTTAAATCCCAATGAATTGGCATTTATATCAAAAAATCAGTTTCAATGTTTAGTCATAAATTTATATTGCAATCTCTTATTTCTCTTCATCTAGAGTTCTATATTGTCCCATTAATTTTAAACGGCCAAATTCTGCTACTATAATGGCTGCTGGCTGGTCCCTTAAAATGTATATTTCATGTGATTGTATTCTATTTCGTACTTAAATTATTGTTATGATTCGAGGAAAGTTCTAATGTCTCTGAAGCATTTTTCCTTAAGATCACGTAAATGATTTGCTCATTGCATAGTTCATTTTTAAATCCCATTATCACCTTTAAAATCCCAATAAATTAGCTTACATTTATATTTAAAAAATCAATTTCAATGTTTAGTCATAAATTTATATTCCAATCTATTATTTCTCTTTATCTAAAATTCTATATTGTCCCATTAATTTTAAACGGCCAAATTCTGCTACTATAATGTCTGACTGGCTGGTTCCTTAATATGTATATTTCATGTGATTGTATTCTATTTTGTACTCAGATTATTGTTATGATTCGAGGAAAGTTCTAATGACTTTGAAACATTTTTCCTTTAGATCACGTAAATGATTTGCTCATTGCACATATAATTTTTAAATCCCATTATCACCTTTAAAATCTCAATAAATTAGCTTACATTTATATCCAAAAATCAAATTCAATGTTTAGTCATAAATTTATACATTCCAATCTCTTATTTCTCTTTGACTAAAATTCTATATTGTCCTAATTTTAAACGGCCAAATTCTGCTACTATAATGGTTGACTGGCTGGTTTCTTAATATGTATATTTCATGTGATGTATTCTACTTCATACTCAAATTATTGTTATGATTCGAGGAAAATTCTAATGTCTCTGAAGCATTTTTCCTTTAGATCATGTAAATGATTTGCTCATTGCACAATTCATTTTTAAAGGAAAATGGAGGATTTAAGATCTCAGACAAGGAACTAAACTTTATGCAAGCATGTAAGGTAGTAGTCTGGACTGGTGGTTAGGTGGAGGAGAAAACCTTTACGGAATGACCAAACAATCAAATAAAAAATTTAGTTACTCTTATTTTCTCCTTTAAGCTTTTTTTCTATTGCCATATTGAGTAAAGTTTTCTATTAAGTTATGGAGACACCATGAGCCTACGTGCATGTACACTACGACATATTCATAAAGTTAAAACAATGCAGCTTAGCCTAAGATATATATCACACAACGGTATAATTGTGTTAGAAAATGATTTTTTGAGTTTAAAATTTCATTATACATTCTTTTATTTATATATTATTCTAACTTGGATATTTGTTAAGATTACTACGGATAGGGAGACCTAAAGCTTAAAATAGATGATCAGATCTCTATTATATATATATATCGAAAGAAGACATTAGAAGAAACAACGTTAGACGAAGTGATTTGTAATTGATTTCAGTTAACTTATGATATGGGACTTCAATTTCAACTTTCGCTTATGTCTTCACGTAACAACAAAATAAAGATGATGAGGATTTGCCTTAATCAATGACGAAGTGAATAAAATCACCAAAAGGTGATCTTTATTTTATTTTATTTTTGGTTTAAAGCCACTGAATAGGCTTTGAAGTTTGAAGGATTCGTATCATTTTACATCTTGTGTTGACAGGACAAAAAAGGTGCTTTTGATGTTAGGAGTTACTAACAGTTAAAAGAGAAATAAATTACACATTATCTGAATCTGAGGATGAAAAATGTGCAATATTAAGGAATATAATATTTATTTTATATCTCTAAACTTCACCATATTTAATAAAAGATTACTCATGGGATAAATTCAAAACTCAACAATGATGGTAGATCTCGGCTATTTCTGTAAAGCCACAGCGGAAACAACGTCCAAATAAGTTATTGTCGTAGTTTGAAAGTGACATGTATTAATATGACTATATGAGTCTATAATTTTCAATAATCACAATGCAAAATGGTTACATCGCAAAACAACATGTCCTAAAAGAGAATAAGTCTAAGCTTTTAAACATTTTGTTATTCAAAAAAGTAAACATGATTAATAAAATCCATTATACATGAGGGTGTAGTTTAATTACTTAAGATACATACTCTTCTCCCTAAAATTTATATAATTTTTATCAATTAAAAAAATCCAATTAAGAAAGCAAAATACAGAAATATAAAAATCTAACAGTTAAAAAAATTGCCAATCGAACAAATACTAAGATAAGCCCGTGCGTAGCACGGGGCAACTCCTAGTATATATATATACTAGAGGTTATTCCATGCTACACACGAATTTATTTTTACTTTTATTTTACAATCAAACCGCATATATTAAGTTATTGAAAAAGACTATTTTTCTCTTCAAAAAAGAGTTACCCACAAGCTTAAGTGAGAAAAATAGAAATCTCCTGTTCTTGTAAATTTCACTTATATTATCCTCAAGAGATATGTCTAATACTAATTTCAACAAATCAATTTCTAAAAACCTAAAATCATTTAATTTTGATGAAAAGATCAGCTAATTGTTCATATTTGACATCATCATCACAATGAGATTTGAATAATCCATAGCATAAATATTAATTTATCTATACCCAACCCCAACCGACACTCCATTACTAAAAACAAACCTTGATGTATAATTTAATTTATTAGTCTTGTTTAATTTATTAAATAACAAAATGTATAAAAGATTAAAATATCTCTCTGTTTTACAATTAGAATGTGTTGTTTTGGGATGCTACCAATTTGTAATACATATATGGTGAAATTTGAAATTTGTACTGTCTTCTTTTTATGTGGCTTGTATTTGTTTTTGCTTTGCAGATGAAACGATAAGTGATTTTATTCCCTTTTTCTGCTGGTTTCTCCCAACATTAGAAGTTGTTTTACTTTTGTTGTTGTATTTCCTGTCAACAGTAGACCAGTAATGTTAAAACCCCAATCAATGCCTTTATCCCTTGCAAATCTTGGACATACTTCAACCTCAGTTTTAAGCTTTGGTTTACATCATCAGTAATTATCTGTTAAAATAACAAAGGGAAAAATGTAAAATTGAAAATGTTAAAATTCAAGCGTAAATGGTTTATGATTCCTTGTTGGAATTTTTTCCACATGTGTGTCTCACGTTCTAAGGGTAAGTGGTGTTGATCGTCTTTGATAGATGTGACAGACTGACAGTGAAACTCTGGTACATAGAGCCGTGAAATTGTATGTAGACTCTTTGATATTGGAATATAATGTCTTGCCTATTAAGTCTTTGATGAGCTAAGCCACCTCGTCGTCCAATTCATCTAAGTTGGCCTAAGAATAAAAAAGTGACTTGGGTAGGCAATTTTAGTTTGAATAGTACCTTGAGATAGTTAGTACATAAAATAAAATAAAAAAACATATGAAACAACGGATTGCCACACTCCGGACTCATTGAAAACAACACACCGGAGTATTCCCACGGCTTCAGATGGAGAGAAAGTGTGACGTGTCAAGTTCAAACCAGAGTTTTTCATTTTCAAATTACAGTTAGTGCATGAAATGTAGTGCCACCTATTGCGCAATACACAACATCAACCACTTTTGCTTTACACCAAAAACAAATGTTCCTTAAAAATATTACAAATATTTTAGCTTACATGCTACGCACGACGATGAAATAAAATATTTAATATAAATATTAGTAATTAAAATATTTATATACAAACTGTAACTTATAAAATATTAAATATAAATTAAATTTTATTTTAGTTTTTTCTTTAATACAAATATATGATTATTAAATACAATGTAATTTTTAAAATATATTAGAACATAAATTAATTAGTCTATCATAAATTAATTTGGTTTCAATTTTTACTTTGAAAGTATGAAAATATTTTTTTTATAATTGGTTTGATCAGTAGATTTTATTTATTGGTAATATGGCATATGATTTCATTAGGAAATATATTACATGTTGAAACAAAAAGTTGGAAGAAATATATTTTGTCACAATGTTTTAAAAAAATTAAAGTACCACCATATAAGATACAAATAAAATGAAGTATTAAAAAATATTTAATTTAAGATTAGTGAGAAAGATATGTGTTGCAAATATAGTGAACCCATGCAGTTAGACAATATTTAATATTTTGCGCTAGACGATGTTTTAAGTAATAGTAGTAAAAATAAAATATAAATTGGTCATATTACCTGGCCTCCATCCTTGTTGTTTGACGTAAGTCTCTATTTGTTCAATCATGTACAAATCTTTTGGGTCTTAATAAATTTTGCCAACTAAAATTGATAGGACATTACTTGCCTTGAAATAGTTACTGGGGAAAATATTAAAGACTATAAGATTGTTGTTTTTTAAATTATTGTACGAATATTGGAAAAAACTGATGTGAAAAGTATAACAAAAACTGATTTAATTGGAAGCAATATATATTACATGTTGGAGAATGGGGAAAAAAAATACAAAATTAACCAGATGTATATGAAATATAATATCTTTTGCAGAATTGTTGGAGTTAAAAAAACATTGGGTTGACGATGTTGCATTCAAATATAAATAGTCTGCCCAGAGTGTAAGAAGTTTGGCATGTGTTTCAATGGTAATTTTTTCTCAAAGAGAGACACTGCTTTCCCATAATCAACATATCTTCGAACTTAGATAGGCGAGTTGTATGTCTAAAAGCAAGTAAAAAATTAGTTAGAGAGGAGGTTTTTAATATACAGTAGGTGAGATAGGTGTGGTGTGGATTAGGTAGTTGATTTACATTTTCGTCTAGAAAGAGACATTTAAAGCTGAGTAAGATATTGTTTCTTATAAAGTATGGAGCTTCCCAAAAACAATCCTATTTTTACGGTGGTCATCGTTAGAGAGTAACTCTAGAGTAGAGTAGAGAGCAAATTTTTTAGGTTGTAACATTTTTAAAAGCACAGTTAGTGTGTGGGATGGGGTTGTTGATTCCTAGTAGATTGAGGGAGAGAGATTATAATAATAAAAAAGTAATCAGAAACTGAATTCTATTAGATTATAATTTTATGGAAAACAGATTACTAATATTTAATTGGAAATAAATAAGAAAGCAATTATCAAATGACTTAATTTACTTTGATGGCAAGACGTTATGTTTTCAAAAGCAGAATGCAAAACTAAAACTAAATTCGAGTTTCAATTTAAATACCGTATGGGAGGAAGAGAAACACAGGAGCTACATGTTCAGATCCCATTTGTTTGTTTTTAAGGCAAATTTTTAATTACCAAGGGATTAAATTGACAATTGTGGCCATATTTAATTAGCAATGGACAAGTATCAACTATATAAAGCGGCAGATGTCATCGCCTCAAACAAAGTTTAGAAGAAACCTTCTCTTATTATATAATATATATATATGCACCTGAGAAAACACTAATTAATTAAACACTAACCTAAGACCAAAACTTGCAAATTATCTTAATTTTTTTTAAAAATATAAGATAGTTGGCTTCTACAAAACTGTGAAAATAAATAACTTAACTCCAATAATATAATGACTTCTTTATCGTTAATTAATTTAATCAGAAAAAGAAAGAGAAAAAACGAACGCGGCTGCTATTAACTAATCGACTCCATCATAGCATCATCTGGTACAGTGTTATTTTATACTTCGGCGTAATTATTATTTGTTCAACTAGCAAAACGACGAGAAGCTGATAGTTCTGTCTCAAGGCGGCAATGTTGATGCATTCCAAAGCTGATAATTCTCCAATTATACAAGTCAATTGATGTTGATAGTAACTGAATTATTGTGAGTATGGGGACGCTTGATCGTGATATATATACTATACGTCTGATCTCTAAGATGCATCGCCCCATATTATATGACGGGCTTTAACTAGTTAGTCTTTGCAATGTATAAACTACTTTCAAAGTTTTTTATTAGAAGTTTTCCAAACGGATTCATCCTTCCACATAGTATGTATAAATTGGAAGTCCAATCTGTTCAAACTAAAACTATGATTTATTGATGTGTTTGCATCATATACAATATTAAGAGAAATCTTATTTAAGTTGAATAAGTCAGCTTTACAAAACATGTGGATGAGGGAGTGGCATACGAAAATGTATACAGTATATTTTTAACACTACAGGAATTAATGGTATTAATAGCATAACATTATGAAAGAATTACTCAAATGTTATCCAAAAGTTGGTTTATTACTCAAATCTATAAATCTTTTGAAAATTACTAGAATGTTTAGTGCCCTGGGTGTAATTACAATTTACCCCTTGGGTTTTGTTTTCCGAATTTGAGTAAAAAAAAAAAAAATACACATCAACAAATTAAAATACACATCAGATATGAATTAACACGTCATTAAGCAGTTTTTTTAAGATCCACAGTTTTGTTTTCTCTCGTTTATATCAAAGAGAGGGAAAGTGAATAGTTTTAACTATTCACAAACCGCGAGAAAAAAAAATTATCGAAACTCTCGTCTCTCGTCGCCGGCGATACTGTCATTGTCCACTCTCTTGCCGTCAATCTCCCGCCGTCATCTCTCGCCGTCATCTCTCACTGTCATCTCTCACCGTCTTTCTTCGTCGTCGCACTCTGTTTCTTCAATTGGCTCTCTCTCTCTCTTCGTCTTCTTCGTCTTCTTCGTCTTCGTCTATCCGGTATGTGTCGACTGTTTAGTTTCGAGTTTTCCGGCTGAATGTGGGTTTTTTCGATGATTTACCGCTGATTGTCGCCGTTGTTAATGACGGCTGATTTGTTAGATCTATTCGATTCGATGGCTGATTTACTTTTTGTTTTATGTTGCGGCTCAGTTATTTTAGGGTTTATGGCTGATTTGTTAGATTTATTCGATTCGATGGCTGATTTACTGTTTGTTTTATTTTGCTGACAGATGAGTTGTGACTGAGATATTTTGTGCTTTAGATCTGAGTTATGTGTTTGTGGCTGAGTTATGTTATGCTTTGTGTATGAGTTTGTTTTATGTTATGGCTGATTCATTTTATGATTTACTTATGAACTATAACAGATGTCGATGGTGATTATTTCTTCTGAAGAACAAGCAAGGGATTACCCCTCAAGACTATACGCTAAAATAGAGTCTAGAGATATAAACACAAATTTCAGGATGAAAGAATTCCCTCAGATTAGGGAATCAATAGGACTGGATGCGTGGGAAGAAACGAAGAAAGTACCTATTGGAATAATCTCTAAGCTAGTTGATAGCCAATTCGTCTGGTCTGGTAAGGTTGTTCATTTCCTACTACGTAAACAGTTAAGGGTACATAAGAAGGAGCTTTGGTTTGTGGTCGGCGGTCAACCTATCAGGTTTGGGTTGAATGAGTTTCATTTTCTGACGGGGTTAAACATAGACCCAATGCCTACTGAACGATTTGAACTTGAAGAGGAACACAAAGATTTCTTCAGACTTTTGAAAGTGCCTGGTGGGGCAGGTCCAACGCTACTTGAACTCAGGGAAGCATTAAGAGTGTGCCGAGGATGGGTTAACCTTGATCATCGTAAATGGTTGGGGCTGTTGCTTCTTCAACACATTGGACTTTATGGTTTGCATCATAACTCTAGAATTCCATATGAAAGTGCCAAAAGAGTTTTTGATGATGAAGCAATGAAGACGTATCCGTGGGGTCGGTCAGCATTTGAAGCTCTTGTTGATTCCATAAAGATGTTGAACCCTACGGGAAAGTCGTACACCCTCAGTGGGTTTACACCCGTGTTACAGGCTTGGGCGTATGAGTCCATCAAATGCTTTGGAGAACGGTTTGGGAATGCATCAGCTAATGATGGTGGCATACCGATGCTTCAATGGGGTGGAAACCGTACACGTTCATCGCTGGAAACCGCAATTGCTGAAGAGATCAAAGCGCTTGGTGAGGTAAGGTTTATATCTGGTTGAGTGATTGTTTAGTAATGGATGAGTTATGATGTAGTTATGGCTGAGTTATTGTTTAGTAACGGCTGAGTTATGTTTTAGTAATGGATGATTTATGCTTTAGTGTTGGCTGAGTTATGTTTTAGTAATGACTGATTTATGCTTTCATTAGTAATGACTGAGTTAAAACTTACTAATGGGTTTCATAATCTCTTATGTTACAGCTGCGTGTGATTAATATGGTTATGAAGGAAAATGGCTGCAAGCTATTTCATTCGTGGCCAGAAGAACAAGACGACCCAGCAATCGATCGCCTGATCGAAGACATACATCTGAATACGTTTGTTAAAGGTTTTTGGGATGTTAAGGGGAGTGATAAGAAGAAAAAGAAAAAGAAAGCTGAAGCAGTTGTTGAGTCTGAATCTCCTCCCGCAAAGAAGCGGAAAGTTCAGAAGATGAAAGTTTCCAACAGTCAGGAAACTAGTGAAGGAGTTGCACAGGAGAGGAAGAAGAAAGGAAAAAAGGTAAGTGAGGAGGAAGATGCTGGGGAAGATGATCTCTACGAATTGATCTCTAAGTTATACACAAGGTTTGACACCGTTGATAGGAACATTGAAAATGTATCGGCGAATCTGGAGAAGAAGATGGATGAAAGGATTGAAACCAGGCTTGGATCTTTTGAGACGGACCTCAAACAGATGAAAGAGCTCGTGCTTTCAAAGAGCACGACTGACCAGACTTTAAAAATGGGACAGGAACTAAATAACCTGGGACATGGACAGGAACGTCAGACATCAAAAGGTCCACCAAAAGTTCCAGTAATGTCTGATTTATCTTTGTTTTATGGCTGATTTTTCAGAATGTTTAGGCTGAGTTATTATAATTTCAATTGTCTTCGCTATGATATATAGGAAAAGAACTCTTTGACTTCTCCTAAGAACTCTCCAGATGCTAAGAAACCAGCTGATACGAAAACAGGGCCTTCCACGAGGAGAAATGCCAAAGAGTTAGAGGCGTCAGAGAAGGCCAAAGAGTTAGAGGCGGGAGAGCCGGTAATGTCTGGTTTATCTTTGTTTTATGGCTGATGTTTCAGAATGTTTAGGCTGAGTTATTATAATTTTAATTGTCTTCGCTATGATATACAGGAAAAGAACTCTTTGACTTCTCCTAAGAAGTCTCCAGCTGCTAAGAAACCAGCTGATACGAAAACAGGGCCTTCCACGAGGAGAAATGCCAAAGAGTTAGAGGCGTCAGAGAAGGCCAAAGAGTTAGAGGCGGGAGAGAAGGTATTGTCTGATTCATCTTTGTTTTATGGCTGATTTTTCAGAATATTTAGGCTGAGTTATTATAATTTTAATATACAGGAAAAGAACTATTTGACTTCTCCAGATGCTAAGAAGTCTCCAGCTACTAAGAGACCAGCTGATACGAAAAGACGGCCTTCCACGAGGAGAAATGTTAAAGAGTTAGAGGCGGCAGAGGAGGCCAAAGAGTTAGAGGCGGCAGAGAAGGCCAAAGAAGTAGCTGCGTTAAAGAAGCCCAAAGAAGTAGCTGCGGCAAAGCAGGCTAAAGAAGTAGCTGCGGCTGGAGGTAGAGGTGGAGGTAGAGGTAGAGGTAGAGGTAGAGGTACAGGTAGAGGTACAGGTAGAGGTAGAGGTAGAGGTAGGGCGCCTACAAATCCTACTGCTGCTGTTGTGGCTGCTGGTGTTAAGCCGTTGAAATTTGTACTACCTGGAGGTTCAGAAGCTGGTGCAGAAGCTGGTGCAGAAGATATTACAGACGAGTATTTTGCTGAAGCCGACTCACTTGAACCTGAATCTGAGGATGATGAGGAGGAAAAGATTAGGCTTGATAGAATTAAAGCTTTAAGGCTGGAGAGTGTTAAGCTGTCAGCGGATGGGAGTGCATTGAATACACAACAAGATCATCCAAGCTGGATTTTCCCTAATATTGGAGACAACAGACTGACGTGCATGAGGAAGAACTGTTCACCTGGACCTGGAATATATGATCCTCTGGCACCTGTTGATCCGGTGAAGTTGCAGAAACTTTTGGAGTACCTAAAGAAAGCCGAGTATGACCCTTTAGACCCTTTTGCTTAACAAGTTAATAACAGCTTGTTAACATTATATTAACTTGTGTTTATTTGTTTGTTAGGAATATCCCGTTAGGCAAAGGCGGAATGGAAATTGAATTCTATAGGGTGCTAATGACCGAACGAAAGGAATGGCCAGTGAAGCCAGAAGAATATGGTAAATATGGGTGGGTTACTGATGAAGTAAGTTTATTTTAATGTCTTAGTTATTGTTGTCGTTGTCTGACTTATATTACATTATAGCTGCGTTGTTGTTTACTACTCAGTTTTCTGTTGTACAGCACTTGGGCGCGTTTATGAGAGTCCTTAGGTGTAGGTACAAACGAGATCCCTTCCCATTCGACAACAAACGCATTGCGTTTATAGACCTGTGGTTCACCAGTGAAATGGTTCACCGTCATTATCCGTTGTTCAAGTCCGAACCCAAGTTTTTTACAATGGCTGGCAATTGTTATGAAGAATTAGTTAAAGGTTTGATTCCATCAGATGAACAAACTAATTTGAAGTGGATAGAAGATGTGGATCACCTGTATATTGCTCCACAAATTGGAGGCGATCACTGGGTGGCGCTGCACGTGGATCTCAACAGAAGGCATATTGATTGCTATGATAGCATCGTGGGACAAGTAACCGGAGAGAGTGAGCTTAGAATGCTGAATGCTTGTAGGGCGTTTACGCGGATGATTCCAGCAATGATGAACGCGAACGTTCCTCACGAAATTCGTACACCTACTTACAAACAGTTTACCTTCAGGAGGAGGACAGTCTCCAAGGTCCCTCAAAACGTACAGGTTGGTGACTGTGGCGTGTACGCTTTAAAGTTTATAGAATGTCTAGCGCTTGGTGTGTCTTTCGATGGAATCTGTGATCAAAACATCCAGGGTATACGTGTTAAAATGGCAGCATAAATCTTCGATAAGTCACCTGATTTTATGAATCAGTTCACGTAAAAAACATTTGTAATTCTTTTGGTAGGTAGGAATTGCACTTTGGATATGTAAAAAAACCTTTGGATTTCTTTTGGTAGGAATTGTACTTGGATATGTAAAAAAACATCTGGATTTCTTTTGGTAGGAATTGTACTTGGATAAGAAAGTTCTTTGTTTAGTATCTTTTCAATGTTACGGCTGAGTTATGTACTTCACACGGCTGAGTTATAATTAAATATTGAATAAACATATATGTTATGGCTGAGTTATATATTTCGAACGGCTGAGTTATCTACTTCGTACGGATGAGTGAGTTATGGCTGAGTTATGTACTTGGGACGGCTTCGTTTAGTCTTTCGTGCCGTGCCTCGATATTACTAAAAGTGTTGTTGGGGAAGCCCAAACGATAATTCTGTGCCTGCTCAGATCCACACGCGTAATCAATTTATAAAGTTAGTTTTTTCACAATATATTATACAAAATAATTAAAAAATTGAACTCAAAATTCGAATAAAAAATCTTAAAATTCCGACAAAGTGACTAAGTGATGGCTGAGTTATTGACTTACACGGCTGACTTATAAAATATTTGTAAATTTACATTATTATAACTCAACATTTAAATGTAAAATTGAATTATGAATATTACAATTATTATAACCAATAAAAAGTAATAATTATAGAGAAAGATTGATTTTTACACATTCTCACCAAGGATGTGTAAAACATACAACATATGACGTTTAGGGGTTAGGGTTAGGGTTAGGGTTGGGGTTTACGGTTTGAGATGTAGGGTTCAGATTATTTGATTTTTGGATTTGGTTCTAATGTGTTTTAATGTGTATGGTTTAAGGTGGTAATATGGATATAATAATATTATTACCATTTGAATATTTTTTTAAAAATCAAAAAATCAAAAAAATATTTGGTTATTTCCGGTTATGGGTCGGTTATATTAATATCTAATAAATAACCCAAATTATATTGTAATTAAGTAGATTAGCCTAATATAACAGAAATTAAGCCGAATATATCCGAAATTAATTAAACATACCAATTCAAAAATATCAAATTGGAAAATTTATTTTATCGGTCGGTTCGGTTTAGTCGGTTATTTAGTCATTCTAATAAATAACCCAAAATATATTGCAATAAAGTAGATTAGCCTAATATAACCGAAATTAAGCCGTATATATCCGAAATAAACCAAACATACCAATTCAAAAATATCAAATTGGAAAATTTATTTTATCGGTCGGTTCGGTTAAGTCGGTTATTTAGTCATTCTAATTTGAGGGTTGGCTGAGATATCGTCTATTGACGGCTGAGTTATAATTAATCAGCGAGATTCTCGGGATGCAGCGAAAATCTCGCTGCACTCTGGTTGGTGGATTCAGCGGCGGTTACTTCCCATAATCCCGTACAAATAGGTTTGAGAGCCTGAGAGATTGAAATATTCCAACCTCCACAACTTTCCAAGATATAGAGAGAAAGAGATGGTGACTACTCGATCTGCGAGGCTGAGACGGGCTCGGGAAAGGATAGCCGCTTCGGCGAGCGGTTCCAGCCAAACTGAAACGTCGAATAATCCCTCCGCCCAAGAGGGCGTGGAAACGTTCCGCGTTCGCGCACCTGTTCCGCATGTCGATATGACGGGTGCAGAAGGGAGCCTCGTATGTCAGGAACTCCGAAGGTATCGAGCTCGCCGCTATAGGCTGGGGGCTCACCTTATGGCGAGACGCCGTAGATAGGCCGAAGTCTGTTGGCTTTATCATTTGGACGGGACTATTCGGGTCCTGAACGAAATAATCGCCGAAGGTTTCTTCTTGGAGAAGTGGCGTATGACCGGGCTGCTCGCCGCGCATGCGGCGTGCCAAGAGCTGGTGGCGAGTATGGAGGTGCCTGTCCTTTTTGAGGCTGACTGTCAACCTCTCGAAGATACCGCGCACCCGTTTACTGTGGATATCTGGGCCTACCGGGCTTCCATAGAGAGATTAAGGCGGTACGCCAATTTCCTGGAGTCGGCCGGCCCAATTTTCTGTGAGAGACACTTGGTCGAGGGCCCGTGTTCCTTTTTGGAAGACTTGGCGTCAAGCGTCGAAGTTCCGAGGGAGAGACTGGAGACCCTAAGGCAAGCTCGTCAGTTCTGGCGAACCGAACTGGACAAGGTAACGGTGGAGGAACCGCAGGCAGACGATCTATCAGGTCCACGGCCTCCACTTCGTCTGCAGGACCAACCCAGACGGTGATGGTGAAACCTCGACCGTTCCGGACTTAGAATTCGGATGGTTTTTTCTTTTTCTCATCTAGGACTCTGAGTCGTCGAAGGGGTTTTTTTTTATCGGTCGGTTCGGTTAAGTCGGTTATTTAGTCATTTAGTTTGAGGGTTGGCTGAGATATCGTCTATGACGGCTGAGTTATAATTAATGATGACTGAGTTATAATTAATCATGACTGAGTTATTAAAATAGATTGATAAAACACCACAACATAGAAAGTTCATATCAATTCCAAAAAAAAAAAAAAAAAAAAAACAACGGAGCTTGACTAATCTCACAGATACTTGTTCAAGCTCTCAAACTTCTTCTCCAGCGCGTCATATTTCTTTTCCAAATACAAGATCATTTCTTCTTGAATCTCGATGCGCTTCTTGGTTGCATCCAAGTCCTGCTTCATCTCATTCTTCTCCTCTTGAGTAACCCTAAACTCTTCGCGCACTGCATCAGTCCACCACTTCCTGAAACCGCAGCCTTGACCGGGACCCTTACAAATAGTACATAATTCATATTAGACTAAAAAAAAAGTCAGAAACAGAACACAAAACTCAACAATAAGAGTACAAAAATCTTTACATCTGTGATGTCATACGGACAACTGAAATAACGTTCTCCTCTCGTGGTAGGATCATTAGAAGTGGCAACGAGAAGCACCGCACCGCAATTACACCCGATTGGAACGCCCTTGTCTCGCCTCCGGATTTCGCCGTACCTCATTTTCATATTTATTTCATTATGATTCAGTTCCTACAGTTCCACAAACACAATATTAAGATAATGCTTTGAGATTTCAGATAGTCTAGAGATCTACCTCAGCTAGTGCTTCAGAAGCAGTTTTCTCATCAGCCCTGGAGTTGCCGCCGTATATATCTCTATTTGCCATCATCTTGACTCGATCTCGATTACTGAAGCAATAAATCACACCAAATCCCTTAATTTATACTAAAACAATATATCGAACGACGTCGTTTGACAGTAATATACTTGAAGGCTGAGTTGTGTTCTTTACACAACTGACTTAGGATAGTCAGTTAAATTAACAACTTTGTTATGGCTGACTTATGCAACGGCCATAATAATGGTTTTACGGCTGAGTTATCCGACGGCCACCCTATTAATTTATTATATACACGCTCGGGAATGCAAAAAGGGTTGTTGGGGAGACGCAAACAATAATTATGTTTCTTGTTATCATCCATACGCTTAATAAAAATATTTTAAACGATTTATTATTAAAAATAAATTCAAAAATTTGAATTCAAATTTGTCATGTATTTTTATTTATTATTAAAGAAGGGGCCAGTAATTTGACTAAGTAGTGGCTGGGTTATTGACTTAAACGGCTGAGTTATGAGATATTTGTAAAATAAGGTTATTATAACTCAAAATTAAAATTTAGAATGGCAAAATGAATATTACTATTATTATAACCAATAAAAATAATAATTATAGACAAAAAGAGTGATTTTTACACATTCTGATCAAAATGTGTCAAACATACCAAAACATGTTGTTTAGGGGTTAGGGTTAGGGTTAGGATTTAGGGTTTAGAGTTAGATGAGGTAACATTATTTGTTTTTAATATAACAGTTTGGTTTTGGATATAATGTGTTTGGATTAAGGTGGTAATATGGATATACTTATGGTTGAACCATTTTGAAAATAATTTTTTTAAAAAAATTTTAAAATTTTGAAATTAATTTTTGGTTATTTCCGGTTATTGGTCGGTTAGATGAATATCTAACAATAAATAACCCAAAATATATTGTAATTAGGTAGATTAGCATAATATAACCGAAATAAGCCAAATATAAGAAAACTAGGCAAACATACCAATACAAAAATACCAAATTGGGAAAAATTATTTTTTCGGTTCGGTTCGGTTTAGTCGGTTATTTAATCATTCTAATTTGAGGGTTGGCTGAGATACCGTTTATGACTGCTGAGTTATCTTTCCAGCATCGACAGTTACAATGAGAGGGAAAGTGAACGGTTTTTAAACCGCGGAAAAAAAAAAACTCTCTGTCCTTATCGTCGGCGAAATCTAACCCTAATTGCGCCGGCGATAATCTGTCTTTTTCTACTCTCCCGCCGTCATCTCTCGCCGTCCTCGCTCGATATCCTCATTCGCTCTTTCTTCTCTTCGTCGGCGCTGGTCTTGTTGGTATGTGTCTTCCTATTTATTTTTGAGATACGGGTGATTGTCGCCGTCTTGGATGGCTGAGTTTGGACTGAGTTATCTTATGCTTTACGACTGAGTTATGTATTATGGCGGAGTTATTATATGCCTTGTGTTTGCCATATGTTATGGATGATTTATTTTATGCTTTACTATCAGATGGCGAAGGATATTTCTGAAGAACAAGCAAGGGATTACCCACCAAGACTATACGCTAAAATAGAGTCTAGAGATATAAACACAAATTTCAGGATGTTAGAATTACCTCAGATTAGGGAATCAATAGGACTGGATGCGTGGGATGAAACGAAGAAAGTACCAATTGGAATAATCTCTAAGCTAGTTGATAGCCAATTCGTCTGGTCTGGTAAGGTTGTTCATTTCCTACTATGTAACCAATTAAGGGTACATAAGAAGGAGCTTTGGTTTGTGGTCGGCGGTCAACCTATCAGGTTTGGGTTGAATGAATTTCATTATCTGACGGGGTTAAACATAGACCCAATGCCTACTGAACAGTTTGAACTTGAAGAGGAACACAAAAAGTTCTTCCGACTTTTGAAAGTGCCTGGTGGGGCAGGTCCAACGCTACTTGAACTCAGGGAAGCATTAAAAGTGTGCCGGGGATGGGTTAACCTTGATCATCGTAAATGGTTGGGGCTGTTGCTTCTTCAACACAATGGACTTTATGGTTTGCATCATAACTCTAGAATTCCATATGAAAGTGCCAAAAGAGTTTTTGATGATGATGCAATGAAGACGTATCCGTGGGGTCGGTCAGCATTTGAAGCTCTTGTTGATTCCATAAAGATGCTGAACCCTACGGGAAAGTCGTACACCCTCAGTGGGTTTACACCCGTGTTACAGGCTTGGGCGTATGAGTCCATCAAATGCTTTGGAGAACGGTTTGGGAATGCATCAGCTAATGATGGTGGTATACCGATGCTTCAATGGGGTGGAAACCGTACACGTTCTACGATGGTATCGGTAATTGCTAAAGAGATCAAAGCGCTTGGTGAGGTAAGGTTTATATCTGGTTGAGTGATTGTTTAGTAATGGCTTCGCTATGATTTAGTTATGACTGATTTATTGTTTAGTAACGGCTGAGTTATGGTTTAGTGTTGGCTGAGTTATTGTTTAGTGTTGGCTGAGTTATTATTCCCTGATGGGTCTCATATTCTCTTATGTTACAGCTGCGTGTGACTAAAATGGTTATGAAGGATGATGTACGGGAGCTATTTCATACGTGGCCAGATCAAAAAGACGACCCAGCAGTTGATCGCCTTATCCAAGACATACATGAGGATAAGTTTGTTAAAGGTTTTTGGGATGTTGATTCTGACTCTCCTCCCGCAAAGAAGCAGAAAGTCAAGAAGGTGGTAGTTTCCAACAGTCAGGGTGGTGGATCTGGTGAAGGAGCTGAACAGAAGGTGGTAGTTTCCAACAGTCAGGGTGGTGGATTTGGTGAAGGAGCTGAACAGAAGGTGGTAGTTTCCAACAGTCAGGGTGGTGGACCGGTTGGAACTCTCATTGAGTTGGTGTCTAATTTAACCTCAAGGTTTGACACCTTGGAAAAAAACATTGGAGATAGAATAGAAGAGAGGATGAATGAAAGGATTGAAACCAGGTTTCGTTCTGTTGAGAGTGATCTCAAGCAGATGAAACAGCACGTGCTTTCCTTGGGTGTTGGGCAAACTGGCCAAAACAATGTTGAAGACCTTGGGGATGAACTGTTGTCACAAAACACTTGTAAAAATTTCAAAATAAAGAACCTTATTGATGAACTGTTGTCACCAAAAAGTCCACCATTACCAGCAGTTCCAGGAAAAATGCACCAAAACTACTCTGTCAACAGTCCTCCGGTAATGTCTGAATTATGTTAATCTTATGGCTGAGTTTCCATATTGTTTAGGTTGAGTTATCATTATCTTTAATTGTCTTCGCTTATGTTATACAAGTAGTTGGCAGTGGTTTGGCTGGTGTCAGTAGGAATCTGAATAAAGAGTTTGATAAAGATGAGTTTGATAAAGATCATATTCTTAATTTCATTGAGAAGTCTCCAGCTGCTACGAAACCAATTCAACGGACTAACACGAGGAAAAATGTCAATGATGGAAAGAAGGACGAAGAATTAAATGCAAAGAAGGCCAAAGTTGAGGCGGCCGCTGCGAAGAAGAACAAAGAGTTGGCGGCAAAGAAGGCCAAAGATGAGGCGGCGGCTGCGAAGAAGGTCAAAGAGTTTGCGGAAAAGAAGGCAGAAGATGAGGCGGCGGCTGCAAAGAAGGTCAAAGAGTTGGCGGAAGAGAAGGATGGAAATAATCCGCCAAAGAAAAGAGTTAGAAAGACTACTAAGCCTAATCAAATCAATCAATTGGGATCTGATTTGAATGAGGGAGTATCCAAAGCTGGTGCAAACGCTGGTGCCGACGCTGCTGACAGCAGTATATGTGATATGACAGCCAAGATTATGGCTGAATACAATATCCTTGAACCTGAATCTGAGGATGATGAGGAGGAAAAGATTAGGCTTGATAGAATCAAAGCTTTAAGGCTGGAGAATGTTAAGCTGTCCCCGGATGGAAGTTCATTGAATAAACTACAAGCTACACAAGAGAGGACTTTTCCTTATATTTGGGGACAACGGACTGACGTGCATGAGGAAGAACTGTTCACCTGGACCTGGAATATATGATCCTCTGGCACCTGTTGATCCGGTCAAGTTGCAGAAACTTTTGGAGTACCTAAAGAAAGCCGAGTATGACCCTTTAGACCCTTGTTAATCACATCTTGTTAAAATTATATTAACATGTTCTTATTTTTTTCTTAGGGGTACACCATTAGGCAAGTCAACATCAAATATTGAATTCTATAGGACTCTCATCACCGAAAGAAATAACTGGCCGTCTGGTACATTTGGGTGGCTGTCTGATAAAGTAAGTTTAACTTGATGTCTGAGTTATTAGGATCTCGTCTGAGTTATTATGTTTACGGCTGAGATATTATAACTTGATTTCTGTTTTACAGCACTTGGGCGCGTTTATGAGACTCCTCAGTATTAGGTACAAACGAGATCCCTTCCCATTCCACAACAAACGCATTGCGTTTATAGACCCGTGGTTCACTAGATCGATGATTGGTGATTATACGATGTTCAATATGAAACCCAAGTTTTTTACAATGACTGGCAATTGTTATGAAGAATTAGTTAAAGGTTTGATTCCATCAGATGAACAAACTAATTTGAAGTGGATAGAAGATGTGGATCACCTGTATATTTGTCCACAAACTGGAGGCAATCACTGGGTGGCGCTGCACGTGGATCTAAAGAGAAGGCATATTGATTGCTATGATAGCATCGTGGGACAAGTAACCGAAAAGAGTGAGCTTAAAATGCTGAATGATTGTAGGGCGTTTACACGGATGATTCCAGCAATGATGAACGCGAACGTTCCTCACGAAATTCGTACACCTACTGCCAGTCAGTTCGGTTTCAGGAGGAAGAGTGCCTCCAAGGTCCCTCAAAACGTACAGGTTGGTGACTGTGGCGTGTACGCTTTAAAGTTTATTGAATGTCTAGCGCTTGGTGTGTCTTTCGATGGAATCAGTGATCAAAATATCCAGGCTATACCGGTTAAAATGGCTGCAGAAATCTACAATGAGGCACCTGGTTTTTTTGATCCAGATTAAATAATGCATTATGTCCTTCCTTCGTTTCGTTTGTTATCTCGTTGTACTTGGATTTGTAAAACTTTGATTTGTCTATTTTCAAAATTATGGCTGGTTTACGGTTAAGTTACGGCTGATTTACATACTTCACACGGCTGACTTATGAAATATTTGTAAATTATGTAAAAATAGTTTCCGGTTTGGTTCGGTTGGTCGGTTATTTATTCATTCTAATTTGGGGTTGGCTGAGTTATGGTAAAGTTATTGCTGAGTTATCGTTTACGGTATATTAATTTATTATATACCTTCTCGAGAAGACAAAAAGTGTTGTTGGAGAGACACAAATAATAATTATGTTTACTGTTAAGAACCACACGCTTAATAAGTAAGATTTAGCGATTTTTTATTTAAAAAGAATTTAAAATTTGAATTTGAATTAAAAAAAAAATTTTTTAATAAAAGTATTTCTCAAACATTTGACTGATACGGCTGAGTTGTCGACATAAACGGCTGACTTATGAAATATTTGTAAATTATAATTATTATAACTCAAAATTAAAATATAGAATGAAAAAAGGAATATTACAATCACTATAAGCAATGAAGAGTAATAATTATAGACAAAGATTGATTTTTACACATTCTCACCAAGGATGTGTAAAACATACAACACATGACGTTTAGGGGTTAGGGTTAGGGTTAGGGTTAGGGTTAGATATGTATGTTTCATATTTCCAATATTATGGGTTTGAATATAACAGTTTGGTTTTGGTTATATTGTGTTTGGTTTAAGGTGGTAATTTGGATATACTAATATGATAACCATTTTTCAAATTTTTAAAAAAATTCTGAAATTACTTTTCGGTTATTTCTGGTTATGTGTCGGTTAGGCGACTATATAACCATAAATAACCCAAATGTTATCCAAATTAGGTCGATTAACTTAATATAACCGATAGCAAGCCGAATATAACCGTAATTAACCGAAAATAATGGAAAAATTAGTTTTCGGTTTGGATCGGTTTGGTCGGTTATATAGTCATTCTAAATTGGGGTTGGCTGAGTTATGGTAACGTTATGGCTGAGTTATTGTTTAGGGTCTTCTCAATAATATGAAGATATGAAAACGTATTCTTCTTTCTTTCTTGGGTCTTTTGTTCTGTCAGATTACTAATAAGTATTAAAACATCTCTCGATATTACAAAAAGTGTTGTTAGGGAAGCGTGAAAAATCACTAATTCTGTGCCTGCTCAAATCCACACGCATAATAAATTCATAAAGTGAGCTTTTTATCACAAGATATTATTGCAAATAATTAAATAATTATTATTCGAATTTCGAATTTTATTTTTCTTAAAGTATTAAAACGTCTCTCGATATTATTAAAACGTTTCACGCATTTTTATTTTTTGTAAAAGTATTTGTCCGACAATTTAAATTAAAATTATTATAACTCAAATCTAAATTTAAAATAATTATTCAAAGTGTTACGGTAAAGTGATGTCTGAGTTATTCTATAATGTGGTTGACTTATTGAACTTTATGATTGAGTTATGATTCTGTGATGGCTGAGATATCGTAATAACGACTGATTCCCTTCCCTTATATTAATATGAAAGTACTAACAAAACGAAATAAAAAAATAAAAAAACACAAAATCATAGTTCGTAGTTCATAGTTCATTAGTTCATGTAGAAGACGACACAAAAGTACAATGACAATCACTTTTTGAAACTGACGTCATCTGGGCCAAATTCTTCAAACATATCGACCAAATCATTCCAAACTATGCTAGTCAGCATCTTGGGTTTATTGCCACCACTCGCCCATATCCTCCTGAGAGCACGTATCTGGGATCAGAATATCGTTCTAGCCACCAAATTAAACTGCGTCCAGACCGTTAAAGTATGCTTTGGATCCCACGTGTATTTACGCTACAATTGAAGGAAAGGAACGATAAGAGTAAAGAATAATATCAATATGGTTTGTTTTATTGATCTTACCGCGAGGAGGAGAAACCACCGTCTCTTAAAGTGGAAGGGAATCAAGCGGTACGTCGGCCACGCATGGTACCAGTTGTGTTGAAGTATTCCTCCGATCGCGATAGAGAGAACGTGAAGGAACTTGAACCACGTAACAGTGGTTTTGTCAACCAAGGAACCCACACCAGGGTTTAGAACCGGAATATTCTCTCGACCAGTGGCGCAGATGATCGCTTCGACATCTCTAAAAAACTGTCCATCGATGTGAGGAACAACTTCCATGTCGATAGGAAGATGTAACAGATAGACAGATCTGTGATTTAAGAGAAGATAAAGAGAAACAATAGAAACGAAGAAGAGATGAAAGAGATGAAAGAGAGTCAGACATATGAATGAGGAAAATATAAAGGAAAAACAATAGGAAAAACGAAAGGTCGCGTTTATTATTAGGTTAACTTATGGTTTCCCGCCAAAATATCGCTTGACGGCTGAGTTATAATATATACGGGAAACGAAAAGACATATTATAACTGAGTTATAGAGAGTAATAGCTGGGTTATTAGAAGAAAATTTTTAAAGGTAAATGAATGATATATATGATTTGACGGCTGAGTTATACTATTATTTACGGGAAAACGAAAGGTCATGTTACGACTGAGTTATAGTGAGGTATGGCTGAGTTATCGAAAGAGTAATGGCTGATATATTCACTTTACAGCTGAGTTGTAATATTTACGGGAAAACTTTCTTGTACTCTGGTCCAACCAAATAATATAATATTATTCCATCTCTGTATATATACAAGTATTCCCGTTACTTTAGTCTATTACCTCTCAACTACAAACTAGAATAAAATTATTTTTTACAACACTCTGTCCGCTCGAGCACCCAAGATGCCGGATCTCCCTGACGATGTTTTCATAAAAATCGTTTCCCTTGTTGCAGAAAATGCTGCAGAATATGGTGGATGGTCCTCACTTGGTTCTATTTTAAGGGCTGGTCATAGGGGGAAAAATGCAGTATACAGTGATGAAGTTCTAAAGACAGCTGCTATATATTGGCTTTGTACTGATCCATCAGAAACCAACACATCCAATGCCCCTGATGGTAGCCTCCAAAATGAAGGGCGGCACAGGCCTTTCTTCGTCAAATGCTTTGAGGCCGGCAACCCCATTGCCATTTACTACGAAGGGCTAAGGGTTGTGGCTGAGGATAGAGATATCCAGCGTGGGATTAATATTCTCAGTCGTATTGTACCAGCCGACGGTTATGCCACCTTAGCATGTGGGGTACTAAGTATTTGTCAAGGGAATGAGGATATGGCCGTCCATTACCTCCAGCTGTTTGATGCAAATCATTATCCTCTGAAGTCTTCGGATACCATGTTAACCGGTAATTATTTTATGTTTGAGTTATCTCGTTATAAGACGGCCCGAAAAAACTCATACACAGTCTCCCTTCGCTATCCTGACAACCCGCTACTCCCTTCACCCGTTTGTGCTGTGATGTGTTATTTAGAAGACGGTCTCCATCATCTCAACGGTCTCCTTCCTCTCCACTGTGGAGACATCTTTGAAATCATGTGCAAAAACTGTTACCTTTGGTGGTTGTCCATCAAAGTCTCTGAGATCCTTTAGGGTTTCCAGTAGTGAATTCCAGTTTTACCTTATCAACTCGCGACTCTAAAGTCTGTTTATTTTAAAATAATTATTTTCCATTTCTTGTATTAAAAGCGAGTATCTTTTTTCATGTATTAAAGGTCCCTATTTTCCACAATTTAGTATCTCCTCTCCTCTCTTTAATGGCTGAGTTATCACAAGAAACAATATGAAAGTAAATGAGTGATATATATGACTTGACGGCTGAGTTATAATATTTACGGGGAAAAAAAAGGTCATGTCATGGCTGAGTTATCACAAGAAACAATTTGAAAGTAAATGAGTGATATATATGACTTGACGTCTGAGTTATAATAGTAACGGAAAAATAAAGGGTCATGTAACGGCTGAGTTATAGTGAGTTATGGTTGAGATAGTAACGTTAAGGCTGAGTTATAGTTCGAAACAGCGCTATCAGAGACTTGTAAAACCGTAATTGATTGAAGGCGTAATACGCGAAGCGTCGCTTATGAAGCCGAAGGGGTACTTTTTGTAAACCAAAGCGACGTTTCGCGTATTATAAATACTTTTTGCTATCGGACTTACTCATCAAACATTTGTCTCACGAAAACTCCTAAATCATTTCTCAGATTCGAAAAATCTATTTACATTCTTCCTTCAATCCGTCAGAAATGGCCCGTCGTTCTCCTTCAAGCCTTATAAGGACTGATCTGAGATGTCTGAACAGGGATCTTTCGCCAAACATCACAGCAGGTAAACACATACATCTTCAGAGTAGATTTGTTTTACTGTTAAGGATAAAAGAGATTGAGTGTTTGCCTTTTTTTTAGTAACTGTTGATGACGACATTTTCCGTTGGGAGGCTACTCTAATCGGACCAGTGAATACTCCTTATGAAGGGGGAGTGTTTAAACTTAGGCTTACTTTTCTACCTGATTACCCAAGTAGTCCCCCCAAGGTATCTATTTTTGATTATACTCCTTTTTATTTTAGCAAGCATGATTATTAGTACTCCTTTTTTGCAGCAACTCAATAGTTTTTTAAATAAAATTTCTTGATTATGCAGGTTGTTTTCATTACAAGAATTTGCCACCCAAATGTAGCAGATAGGGGAGGCATTCACATAAAACGTTTGAGGCGCGACTGGTGGACTCCCATGTCCATTGTTAAGGTTTTCAAGGAATTAGTGGAGAAGTTAATTGAACCAGAGGTCAATGATGAGGAACAGACCATTGAATACCTTGCTAACCTCTACAAATCTGATAGGAGAAGGTTTGACGCCATGGCTAGAGAGATGACTAATCAATATGCTGGGAGTGGAAACTGAATATGAACTTAAATAGTTCAAATCTATTTTTAAGAACTCTTGAATAATTTATCTTATATTTGTTCTTTTTAATTAAATATTTCAGTCTCTGCTGTTGTAAACTCCTTTTTTTATTAAATATTTCAGTAACGTAATGGCTGAGTTATCGCAACAAACAATCTGAAAGCAAATGACTGAGTTATACTAATGTATGGCTGAGCTATGGTATTTAAGGGAAAACGAAAGGTCTCGTCGATTAATATAACGGCTGAGTTATAGTGATTTATAAATCCGCAATGGCTGAGATATCGTAATACAGCTAAAATGGTGTTGTCTAACTGGTGTTAGTTGCCTTGATACCGTAATACCGCCAAATCATATAACTATTTTTTCCCGCCAAAATATGATTTTATGGCTGAGTTATTGTATTTTCGGGAAAACGAAAGGTCATGTGACGGCTGATTTATTATATTTACGAGAAAACGAAAGGTCTCGTCGATTCATGTGACAGCTGAGTTATGGTTGAGATAGTAACATTATGGCTGAGTAAAGTGATATATATGACTTGACGACTGAGTTATAATATTTACGGTAGAACGAATGGTCATGTGACGTCTGAGTAATGGCTGAGTTATCACAAGAAACAATTTTAAAGTAAATGAGTGATATATATGACTTGACGGGTAAATGAATGATATATTATAACGGCTGAGTTATCAAAAGAGTTATATTATTTACGGGAAAACGAAAGGTCAAGTTACGACTGAGTTATAGTGAATTATGGCTGAGTTATCAAAAGAGTAATGGCTGATATTTTCACTTGACAGCTGAGTTATGGCTGAGTTATCACTAGAAACAATCTGATATATATTGATTTATAAATCCGTAATGGCTGAGATATCGTACCAATTATAAATCCGTAATGTAGGATTTTTATAGACTTATAGTGATTTTTACACGTTCTATTATTTGGTTAACTTATGGTTTCCCGCCTATTATTTGGTTAACTTATGGTTTCCCGGCAGTGGAATCAATGGGGGTTGCGTTCCAAGTTTTAGTATAAATAGGGAAAGGGTTGGAAATGTTAAGAGCATTCCAAACTAGAACGAAACTAGCAAAGATGCCAGTGACTACCCGATCTGCATGGTTGAAACGGGCCCGAGAACTGACAGCCGCTGGAACTAGCGGTTTCGGTCCGAATGCGTCGGATAATGCCCCCCCTCAAGAGTCTCCGTCTCGATCCCGTTACTTTAATCCTTTGCAAAGGGAACTCCGGATGTACCGAGCTCGCCGCAAGAGACTTGGCGCTTATATTAAAGCATTTCGTCTTAAATTCGAGCAAGTCTTTCGTCTCTGCCGATTGGAAGGGACTATCCGAGTCCTGGATGAGCTCATCGCCGAAGGTTTTTTTCTGGCGAAGTGGCGCATGACTCGTCTACTTGCTGAGCATGCCTCTTGCGTAGAACAGGTCTCCCGTATGGTGGTGCCCAACTTACCCGAAGGTGATTACGAACCTTTGGGTAATTCTGACTTCCCGCACAACACGGAAGTCTTGGCCTACCGAGCTTGCCTGGAGAGGCTGAGGCGGTACATCAACCACTTGGAGTCAACGGACTATTTCTTCCGCGAAAGCCATGACGTAGAAGGTCCATGTGCCTTCTTGGAGGAGATGGTGTCCAAGGGCTAGGAAGTGCCGATGGAAAGGCTTGGATCCTTAAGGCGGGATTGTCAGATCTGGCGATCTGAACTGAGCAAGCTGGTGGTGGAAGAACCGTTGGAGTCCGATCTATACGGTCCGCTCCCATCCTGAGTGTTTGACTTTTTTTTAGTAACTGTTGATGACGACATTTTCCGTTGGGAGGCCACCCTAATCGGACCGGTGAACACTCCTTATGAAGGGGGAGTGTTTAAAATATTTCAGTCACTGCTCTTGTAAACTCTATTTTAAAAAATATTTTATTCAGAGTCTACTGTTTTAATATTAGAAACAACTTGTAAAGCTTTTAGAAAAGCAAATAAAATTGATATAGTATATCATTATAAACAATTTGTAAAACCTTTTAAAACTTTCTAAAAACCAGATATACTCTTGTAAATGAATGATATATATAACTTAACGGCTGAGTTATAATATTTACGGGAAAACGAAAGGTCATGTGACGGCTGAGTTATAGTAAGTTATGGCTGAGGTATCACAAGAAACAACTTGAAAGTAAATGAGTGATATAAATGACTTGACGGCTGAGTTATAATATTTACGGAAAAACGAAAAGTCATGTGACGGCTGAGTTATAGTGAGTTATGGATGAGTTATAGTAAATATATGGCTGAGTTAGTAAAAAAGATTGATAAAACACCACTAACAACAACATTAGTTTGCTTGGAATCCATAACCATTAACAAACAACATTATGGAAACATAATCCCATCATACACTATCTCATCCTGCTATCTTAAATAGACCAAACATGATTATATAACCAAAAACTATCACAACTATCATAACCTTCATCCTTGCTTTCAATTCTGATTTTGCATCTTCAACCCTCTCAAATAGCTCCTTCCCAAGCTCCATTTGTAGTTTTTCAGTTTGAACAGAGAAAGACTCTACCTCATCCAACAGTGCCTCATTGACCCACTTGAAGACGTGTTCATCATTCATAAGCTATCAAGGTGATGGAGACAACAATTAGAACAAGAACAGATTCAATATAAACCAACAAGAACAGATTCAACATAACCAAGAACAGACTCTACCTTCTTCGCAGCTGCATACCCACAACGGAAGTATCATCGACAAGGATTTGACTTCGATTTCGAATTTTTGGCCACGATTGCTTCTCCACACCAACATCTCTTAGGTACGCCAACAAATGTACCTCGTCCTCTCTCTCGGACATTTGATGCACAACTCGAATCTCCAGATACATTGCTCATGATTTACGAGAATTTGATTTTTTAGGGTTTAAGCATTCGACATTTGGGGATTTTCGTTTTTAAGAAGAAGAACATCACTCGACAATTAAATATTAATATTGTTAGGTTAACTTATGGTTTCCCGCCAACAACTGGATTTTAAAATTATTAGGTTAACTTATGGTTTCCCGCCAAAATATCGTTTTACGGCTGAGTTATAACCATTATTGGAAAACGAAAGGTCACGTAACGGCTGAGTTATAGTGACTTATGGCTGAGTTATCACAAGAAAAAATTTGAAAGTAAATGAATGATATATATGATTTGACGGCTGAGATATCATATTTACGGGAATTCGAAATGTCACACCGATTCATGTTACGGCTGAGTTAGAGTGAGAATGGCTGAGTTACCTCAAGAAACTTTATGAAAATAAATGGCTGATATATATGACTTTGCGGCTGAGTTACAATATTTATGGGAAAACGAAAACTCTCAACGATTCATGTGACGGCTGATTTATAAATCTTTAGTGGCTGATTTATCATAATACCGGCTGAGTTATATTAATATGAAACATTACAAAAAGAAATAAAAATCATACAAGTTCAGGGTTCATAAAGAAGAGGAGACGACATTACAATGGAATTAACTTCTAAAAACCGATTAAGAGGAGGAGGAACCATGAGCTTTTAGTTAATCCCAATCAACAGGAGGAGGAACCACACACAGGTCAGCATCGGCCTCCGCAATCTCTCTCATCTCCTCTAACTTCTTGTGCTCTGTAGCTAAGTCGACAAGTTCTCCAGCCAAGATTTGATTCAGTTGGTTTAGTTGAGCGTCGATTAGTTCCACTTGATGCACGAGGACGGTCTTCTCTTCCTTCTTCTTCATATGCTCATCCATCATACGCAGAATTTCTGCGTAGCGACGCTTTGACTCCGCCTCGACCGCGGCCCTTGTCTGAGAAAAGGCTTCGGACACACCCATTAGTGATTCCTCTTCCCACTCGTAAGCTTCTGGGACTCTTGCTGGCGATAATGCTTCGTCTGCCTTGCGTTTTTGACCCCTACTGGAACCCTCTCCGTCCATAGCTCGGCTATCAAAATAAAAACAACCGTCACCAACTGATAGGTGCAATGATCGGAAAATATGCAATAGATTGAGAGGGGATGGAGAGGAGACTTACATATGCAATGATCGAAGGATATATTGATATTGGTTGTAGAGGAGATTTGTAGGTGCAATATATTGTGAGCGGAGAAGAAGGAAACGATACAATGAGTAAGAAACCGAAACGATACAATGAATTAAGAGAATTTAAAGGAAAAACAATAGGTTAACTTTTGGCAAAACGAAAGGTCACGTCGACTATTAGGTTAACTTATGGTTTCCCGCCAAAATATTGCTTTACAGCTGAGTTATATTTTTACGGATTCATGTTATGGCTGAGTTATAGTTATCAAAAGACAGGTCGCGTCTATTATTAGGTTAACTTACGGTTTCCCGCCAAAATATCGCTTAACGGCTGAGTTATAGTTTTTTACGGGAAAACGAAAGGTCTTGTATATTCATGTGATGGCTGAGTTATAGTAAGTAATGGCTGAAATATATATATATATATATATAACTTGACGGCTGAGTTATCACTAGGATTATTAGTCTATTACATGAATAGCTTATGGTTTCCCACCAAAATACGATACAATGAATTAAGAGAATATAAAAGAAAAACAATAGAAAAACGAAAGGTCACGTCGATTACTAGGTTAACTTATGGTTTCCCGCTAAAATATTAGTTAACGGCTGAGTTATAGTTTTATAGATTCATGTGATGGCTGAGTTATAGATATCAAAAGAAAGGTCGCGTCTATTATTAGGTTAACTTACGGTTTCCCGCCAAAATTTTGCTTAACGGCTGAGTTATAGTTTTACGGGAAAACGAAAGGTCTCGTATATTCATGTAATGGCTGAGTTATAGTAAGTGATGGCTGAAATATATATATGACTTGACGGCTGAGTTATCACTAGGATTATTAGTCTATTACATGAATAACTTATGGTTTCCCGCCAAAATATGCTTAACCCTAAAATCATTAGTCTATTTATTACCTCTCAACTACAAATAGAACCAAGTGCCTGAGTTATAATATTCCCGTTTTTAGTCTATTACCTCTCAACTACAAACTAGAATAAAATTATTTTTTTCAACACTATGTCCGCGCTAGCACCCAAGATGCCGGATCTCCCCGACGACGTTTTCATCAAAATCGTTTCCCTTGTTGCAGAAAATGCTGCAGAATATGGTGGATGGACCGCACTTGGTTCTATTTTAAGGGCTGGTCGTAGGGAGAAAAATGCAGTATATAGTGATGAAGTTCTAAAGACAACTGCTATCTATTGCCTTTGTACTGATCCCTCATCAGAAATCAACACATCCAATGCCCCTGATGGTGGCCTCCAAAATGAAGGGCGGCACAGGCCTTTCTTCGTCAAATGCTTTGACGCCGGCAACCCCATTGCCATTTACTTCGAAGGGCTAAGGGTTGTGGCTGAGGATAGAGATATCCAGCGTGGGATTGATATTCTCAGTCGTATTGTACCGGCCGATGGTCATGCCACCTTAGCATGTGGGGTACTAAGTATTTGTCAAGGGAATGAGGATATGGCCATCCATTATATCTCCAGCTGTTTGATGCAAATCATTATCCTCTGATGTCTTCGGATGCCATTGTAAGTGGTAATTATTTTCTGGATAATTTATCTCGTTTTGATACGGCCCGGAAAAAGTCATACTCAGCCTCCCATCGCTATCCTAACAGCCCGCCACTCCCTTCACCCACTTGTGCTGTGATGTGTTCCCGTTCTCTCTGCTTCGGAGACTTTGAAATCAAGTGCAAAAACTGTTACCTTTGGTGGTTGTCCCTCAAAGTCTCTAAGATCCTTTAGGGTTTCTAGCAGTGATTTCCAGTTTTACCTTATCAATTTGTGACTCTAATTTCTGTTTATTTTAAAATAATTGTTTTCCATTTATTCGTATAGTTTCCCATCTTTTTCATGTATTAAACGTCCCTTTTTTCTTCGGCTAATTCTATGTATCCACCTTTCATGCTTCCACATTTTAGTATCTACTCTCATGTATTGGCTGAGTTATAGTTTTACGGGAACACGAAAGGTCACGTCGATTCATGTGACGGCTGAGTTATAGTAAATAACGGATGAGTTATCAAAATGAACAATATATATGGCTGAGTTATCAAAAGAAAGGTCGATTCTATTATTAGGTTAACTTGCAAAAATATTGCTTAACGGCCGAGTTATAGCTTTACGGGAAAACGAAAGATATAGTCGATTCATGTCATGGTTGAGTTATAGTGAGTTATGACTGAGTTATCGAAAAAGACAATATGAAAACAAACGACTGATCTATATGGCTGAGTTATCAAAAGAAATGTTTTTGTAATTATTAGGTTAACTTGCCAAAATATTGCTTAAGGGCTGAGTTATAGCTTTACGGGAAAACGAAAGACGCGTTTCATTAAATGTGTTGCACGGTCTTTTATAGTTATTCTCGGGACACAGCAGAATTTTCGCTGCAGTCTGATTGGTGGACTCAGCGGCGGTTACATCCCATGACTCTATATAAATAGGGATGAAGGTTTGGGGAATAAATCATTCGAACTTCCACCAGCGTAAGAAATAGAAGGATGCCAGCAAGAACTCGATCCGCATTGCTAAGACAGGCCCGGGAAAGGATAGCCGCCGCATCCGGCAATCGGGAGCCGGAAAATCCCATTCCACAGGAGGTAGGAGAGACGTCCCGATCTCGTGAGGTCGCTCCAAACTCAAATACTGTCGACCCTGGTGTGTCTCCCCTTCAGCTAGAACTCCGAGAGTACCGAGCTCGGCGAAAGAGGATGGGCGCGTATATTCGGGCGCTTCGGCTGAAACTTGACCAGCTCCATCGTTTTTACCGTTTAGAGGGAACCATTCTAGTCCTGGAAGACCTTATCGTCGAAGGTTACTTCTTGGCACACTGGCGAATGGTCCGTCTACTTGATGAGCACAAGGCGTGCAAAGAACTGGTCGATCAGATGGATGTACCCGATCTCCAGAAAGGCGATCGCGAACCCCTGAGGGAAACCGCCTTCCCGTTCGTGACGGATGTCTGGGACTATCGAGCTTGCTTGACTAGGTTAATCCGATACGTCAATTTCCTGGAGTCGTCGGGTGAAGCCTTCCGCGAGCGCCATCTTCTTGAAGGCCCATGTGCCTTTATAGAGGACATGATGTCCAGAGGCTCCGGATTGCCAATCGAAAGGCTAGAGGCCTTACAACGGGTACGAGATTTCTGTCGAATTGCGGTGAACGAACTCGCAGTGGAGGAACCATTGGAGACTGACGTATCTGGCCCAGCTCCCGTTCTGCGATTGCAGGACCATCCATAACGCTAGAGGGTTGGTGGCGAAACTTTTCGATCGGGCTCCCCCGACCAGAGATCTCTCGTTTAGGCGTTGTTATTATATATATTTTTTGTTGTTGTTTGGATGAAGTGTAATGGAAACTAATCAAACGATTTTAGTGAAGTTTAATGTCATGGCTGAGTTATAAAATTTACGGCTGAGTTATAGCTTTTACGGGAAAACGAAATATATAGTCGATTCATGTCATGACTGAGTTATCAAAGAAACAATCAAACGACTGATTTATACGACTGATTATATGGCTGAGTTATAGTTTATTACGACTGAGTTATCATGATACAGGACGAAATATATCGTCGATTCATGTGATGGCTGAGTTATAGTGTGTTATGGCTGAGTTATAGTGTGTTATGGCAGAGTTATACTACTTGACAGATGAGTTATGCCACAAAATAATAATACTTTGACAGATGAGTAATACCACAAAATAATACTTTGACAGATGAGTAATAACACAATATAAACTATAGAGCACAAGTTTTCGCATTGTGCCCAACTTGCTTACATCGCGAACATGCGTGTTGCTTCCTAGGGCGTTTATTTTCAGTGGCAACTTCCAAAGATGATTTAATCCTACGCTTCTTTGGTCTTCCTGGCTGGTTCACAACAATCGGAGGCAAGCACTTCTGATTATCCACAATTTCAGGAGCAGGGAATGATTCATCTGGAGGCATGATTGAACCAGCCCATCCGTTAACCAAATCGACACTCCTAAATTTCGTATCGCACATGGATATACGAGACACATCCATATGCTCTGCAGCTGCGATTGCATGGATGCATGGTATTTTCTCGTGGTCGAAAAGACGGCATGTGCAACTTTTTATTTCTAAATTTACAACATGCAAAGATGATCCATATTTCAATTGAACACGTACAGCATCAATCGTTTGTACCTCCATAAGTCTTGCTCCGGTGACACGGTCCTATAAGGGAGTAGAACAAAAAACAAAACGCTTTAGGCTGAGTTATGAAAACAATTATGGCTGAGTTATTGAAACAACAATGGCTGAGTTATGGAAACTATAATGGTAATGGCTGAGATAAGGAAACAATTACGGCAGAGATATGGTAACTGTTACGGCTGAGTTATCAACATTGACGACTGACTTATGTAAAATTACCTGTAATAGTTTCTCAACACCTCGAGTGAGCGTTGTTTGCTGCGATTTCGCATCCTCTCTCCGTTCAGAAAACCATCTGGTCATCATATCCCGTATCGATTCTAGAAGTTGAACTATGGGAAGACTTCTAGCATTTGACAGTGCATGGTTCATTGATTCTGCAATATTCGTTGTCATTAAATTGTACCTTTCACCCGGGAAATGAACACGCGCCCACATTCGGACACCAGCTCGTTGGAGGTATCCATGTAGTTCGGGATGACGTGCTTCAATCTCATTGAAAGCCTCATTAAAATCAGTTAGCCTAAAACACTTTGCCGCTTTTTTCACCAGAGGGAACAAATGTTTTCCTTTGAACTTCACCAAGATGTTCTTATACAAATGGTAAGTGCAAATTCCACGTGAAGCCAACGGATACACTTGACGAATCGCTTTCCCTATTGACTGATGTCTGTCGGAGATTACCGCAAGATCCTTTTCATCTGGAATGGCAACTTTGAGTTGTGTAAAGAACCAACGCCAAGACTCATCATTTTCAGTGTCAACAACAGCGAAAGCTAATGGGGAAATTTGAAAGTTACCATCCTGAGCTAGGGCTGTTAGAAGTGTCCCTTTGTAACTACCATGGAGAAACGTTCCGTCGACAACAACAACTTTGCGCATGAAAGCAAACCCAGCAATACTCGCACCAAAAGCAATAAAAACATATTTGAATCTATCTTCATCACCTATTTGAAGACGCGTGACTGTACCCGGATTTTCCCTTTTTAACTTGAATATGTAAGAAGGCAACTCGCTAAAACTTTCCTCAGGAGTTCCCTGATGGATCTGCCTTGCATTCAGCAGCGTTCGATATGCCTTCCAATAACCCATCTGTCGACACCAACAAATTAATAAATCAGCCATAATATATAAATAACTCAGCCGATACATTCGAATAAGTCAGCCTTAAATAATCAATAAATGAGCCGTAAAATGTAAATAATTCAGCCTATACATACCTATAACTCAGCCATTGTTATCAATAATTAACTCAGCCTATACATACCTATAACTCAACCATTATTATCAATAAGTCAGTCGAAACATAGTAATTACCTTTAGACTAAATTGCTTATTGAAAATGACTCCGACACTTTTAGGTTTAACATCCGGACCAAGATCACCAAGATAGTCCCTGTAAAGACCTGCCAGTACATCAGCTGTTGATTGACGGCATCTAGTAGAACGTTCCGTCACAGAACATGTGTGTTCCAAATCGTATACACAAACATGAAAATCCGGGTCATCCCCTTGTACAGATGCACGAACTCTCCAAATACATCCTTTAACCCAACACCTAAAAACCACTTGTCTCGGATTTGAGACTGGTACATTAAAATCAAATCCATCCCTAACCGAAATAAGTTTCACGTGATTCCTGAACTGCATTTTGCTACTGTATCGTTGTCCTACAGCAATTTTTAGCGTTGACACCTCCAACCTAATAGCCTCCGGATTCATCTTCGATCCGGCAAAGTTATCATCTCTATGAGCTTTCTTCTGAGGAGGCGGAGTAGGTGGGTCTTCCACTGTACTCTGAGGCTCGCCCAATACAGAAAACTTCTCGTCATCAGATGACTCACCATCGGAGTCGTCGAAAACATCAAATCGGGTTGAAAATTCATCGTCTTCTTCTTCGTCAGATGCTACTTCAACAGCTTCTTCTTCGTTTTCTTTGTCAACAATCTTACCATAATCAAAACAAGTGCCTTCAAATCCCCCACCGCACACTTCGGGGGTAGATTCTGCTTTCGAGTCTCTGCTTCGCCGAATCATACTTCCTCTAGCTCCACTAGTTTCTGTAGACTCTTTCGCCGAAAACTCTACACAGAGACGTAGCTGATCGGTTTTCCATAGACCCAAAAAACATTGCAACTGTCGATCATTGGAGACAAAAACTGGTGGAGTATCATGCGCCATATGTTTCATTGCCCTGTTCGAGAACATGTAGCTCAGCTTTAGCTCATGTCTAAACGAGTCCAATCCGTAGTCTTCAAGAACAAACTTAACAAGCTTGTCGTATGTTGTGCCTCCATCTATCTGCACAACTATACACCCTCTCTCGTCGGAGTTAAATACATATCTCTGTGTCTTTATCCAATTACCGGACACAACTAGTACTGGCACTGGATCCATGAAATATAATGAAGAACAAGGTGGAGAAGAACAAAAGTAGAAGAACAAGGTGTGAAGAAGAAAGTAAAGAAGAAGTAGAAGAACAAGGTGAATAAGAAGGAAAAATAGTTCACTTATTAACCAGTTGAAGAACCAGAGTCGAACGACGTTTTGTATTTCCGGAGAAAAAGATGATGACATGGAATGCTGACATGGATGCTGCATCCGACGTGGCAAATCAGCCATGAAACAATACCATAACTCAGCCTAACTAAAACTCAGCCACAACACGAAAAACATTACAGTAATTAAAAAGCAAAAAAAATTGCTGCCAAACTCAGCCGCTTCATGACCTGAAAATATGTAACTCAGACGTATCGTTTGATAAGTCAGCCGTAACTGAAAAAGATTCTAGTAATTAATCTTTTGCCAATAAGTCAGCCGTCAAACGGCTGACTTGTCGATAAGTCAGCCTATTACGGCTGAGTTATAGTTTTTTTACCATAACTCAGCCGTAACTACATCTCATAAGTCATCCATTTTTCATAACTCAGCCAGTCGGAAAATGGCAACTCAGCCGTGTCGTTGTGATAACTCAGTCAAAATTTTGACAACTCAACCGTGTCGTAGCGATAACTCAGCCAAAATCTTGACAACTCAACCATCAGGTGAAAACTCAGCCATTACTACAGCTGAGTTATGCGCATAACTCAGCCAAATTTAATAAGTCAGCCATAACTCTTGGCTGACTTATAAGCGTAACTCAGCCAGATTTTCATAAGTCAGCCGTCCGCTCTTACTCAAATGTTTTTTTGAGTAACTCAGCCGCAACATACCTATAATTCAGCCGCAACATACTCTGTGTCGCGTTACGGCTGAGTTATGGTACACGTTAGCGATTTCTGACGTGGCGTCTGACGTGGCAATGGCATTTTTGTAATAACGTTTTTTCCGGTAACATAAAATAGGGGCACGCTGGGTATTTTGAAAATACCCGAAATATTCTAGTAATAAAAAGTTTTTTGTAGATTCTGGTAATATTACCTAAAATGAGTAACATTTGAGTAATTCACCCTAACATTATAGCGTTTTTTATTTTTCCGCTATAACTGAGTATAGAGAAACTATAGATAGTGTTTTCCAAAAGGTAAACGCTATGGTAGGCGGAGCGCGAAAAATTATTTCAGAGTGGCGCTTAGTATTAGTTCTATTATAGCATCGGTAAACTAAAAACGTTATTGTAGGTTAACCCGGGAACCAAATTTGTCATTGGCTCGAAAATTGGAAGAAAAAGACAAAAAAAAAAAAAGCATGGGTAAAAAAAAGAAAACAAAAGGTTTTCTAATTAGGTTTTTCTTTTCTCGATCTCGTCTCTATTCTCTTGTCTCTCTTGATCCCATAGATCCCAATAGCTTGATTCCATAGATCGAAATCTGAAACACCATAGATCCCAATTTGCTTGATTCTTCCACTATCGATCCCGCTCAGTCTAATCCTTCTCATATCGATCGCCGAATTTGATACATAAGGTAAACAATATGTATGGGTTTTCGTTTTTCTAAACGATTTAGTTTTTATTTCGTGTTGGGTTTGGTCTGTTTCAGTTGTTTCTGAAGTAATTGGGTTTTGGATTGATGTTTGTATGATTGGAATCGATTTCTTCTTATGTGATTTTGGTGTTCAACTTTCAATCTGTGCTTTTGCATAATTTTTGTCTGCGTTTAGATTCTGTATGAAGCTAATTTGAAATTGACACAGTTTTGTCTGATTGTTGTTGAGAGGTCAAAGACTCTAGTAAATAATGCTAGAGAATCGAGTTTATATAAGTTCTTATTTACTGTCTTGTTTCTGTGATGCATAGATTCAGAAAAGTTTATACATGTAAAGAACATAGAAATCAATTCTTGTGTCTCTAGTTTTCTACGCTTATTTCGATTTTTCCTGCTGCTCTCTGGTCATTACCAGTTGCTGATGATATTTTGTTGGCTTGTAATTGTGAATTGTAGTTGGATTTTCGGATCTGTAGTTGCGGCTTTGTAGCTGTTCAGTACAATAACTATAAGGTATTTACGGCTTTGTAGCTGTTCAATTAAAGATTAGTTGTGTTGTAATGATTCTGATAATCCATGTCGTTTTTTTGTTTGCAGATTTTTGATTCATAATCTTCAAACTTTTTGTCCGTTCCTACCTTGTTCTTTGAATTGTGTAAGATATTATTTCTCTACCTTTTTGTTATACATTTTGTGTCTAATGTGAGTGTTTGATCATTAAAGTTATTATGATAATGTATGTATAAATTAGTGGTGGAGATTGGGTCGTATTGGTCTAATATGGACAAGGCATGGGTTTGGCTTCCAAGGTATGCATCTCTCTGTTATTTTCATAGATGGTTTCATTTATAGTGATTCTGAACTTTGGTTTTTTTTCTTAAATTATTATCTTAGGAATAGCCTTGAGTATGAGATTGGAGCAAAGAATTTTGTGTATGGAGCATCAAGTAGTATTGGTAATCCTGCAGAGATTCTCTGTCCAAGTGTCGATTGTCGGAATGTTTGCCATCAGCTCCTAGATACTGTAGTGGATCATCTTGTGATGAGAGGTATGGATTTGAAGTACAAGAGGAATACATGTTGGTTTAATCATGGGGACAGGAGAGAGAGCACATCTGGAGATGTTCTAACTTCAGAGGAAGAGGTTTATGACTTGATAAGGACAGCTTATTTTGAGTCTGAAGTTGGTGATGAACATCCATCTGAGGCGTATACTACAGAAGAAGCAGAGTTTAGGGAAAAGTTAGAGGATGCTGAAACTACACTATACTCAACGTGTCACAAGTATAACAAGGTTTCTGCAATAACAGTTCTTTACAACATCAAAGTGAAGAGTGGGATGTCAGAGAATTTCTTTGATCAGCTATTGACGACAATTAAAGACATGTTGCCAGAAGATAATGTGCTTCCAAAGTCCACTGCTTAGATGAAAAAGTTCTTGAAGGTTTTTGGGTTTGGTTATGATGTCATACACGCATGCAAGAATGACTGTATACTGTATCGGAAACAGTATGCTCAGATGGAAAGCTGCCCTAGATGTACTGCATCAAGATGGGAAATGGATAAACATAGTGGTGAGGAAAAGAAAGGCATTCCTGCAAAGGTCCTTCGGTATTTTCCTATCAAAGACAGATTGAAGAGGATGTTTAGATCAAAAAGAAAGGCTGAGGACTTGCGTTGGCATTCCAACAATGGACTAGAGACACACATGTACAGAAACTTGAAGCAACACAAGCTGAATTGCGTAGCGAAGTCCAAGACTTGAGGAATATGGTCAATGTCTTAGCTGGAAAAACGGTAAGTATAATAGTTTCTATATATGAGGCTATTAGAAGACATCTCATTTAACTAACAGTTCCATATCTTATTGTTAGAAAAAATCTGATAATGTGGGAGCTCAATCTGGTGTAAGTCATGTTAGTGGAGGAGTTAGGTGTCAGCTGCTAGATTGGATTGCAGATGAAGATATCGTTGTCGGTGAAGGAGAATTCTGCTCTTTCGATCCACTATACAAGATTGGTCGCATTCCACTTGGTCCTAATGCTGCAGCTGTTATTGTAAAATCTGTAATACACACAGGCTCACAATTGTGGAGGCCTACACAAAACATTATCACACTTGGGGAAGCTGTGGGACTCAAAATTCCCTGGCAAGGTGATAAGGTGATTTTGGATGAAGACATCTCAACAAGTCCAAACATAACTTTTGGTTCCAAGGTAATCTTAATAGTTTATTTAATTTCTTATCACAACTTAGAATCAAAATTTTAGTTTCTAATATATTTGAATCACTATTAGGATACCATATCAGCTGAGTCACTTCAAAGATGCGAACTTTTTGATTGGAATTCTGATGATGGTGAATGTATTGCTGAGGGTGTTTTGTGTTCTACTGATCCGAAACAAATGATAAACAACACTCCTATTGGTATGAATGCTTGCATTGTGAAGATTGATCTTGTTCTGAGGGATGCGTCTTATCTGTGGAGACCAACATCTGAACTCCTTCTGATGGCTGATGCACAGTATAGAGAAATCCAATGGCCACTTAATAAGATAAAACGCATCAGTCAAAATGCAGAGGTGCCTTCAGTGAGAAGCTCGCCTGGGGTAAGTATTGATGTTGCTATGATGTGTATTTCATTTTAAAGATGACTTTCTGATGATTGTGTGATGATTGTGTTATGATTGTGTTATTGATGTGGTAGAATGCAAGTTCAAACTCTGGTTCCAGCAAAGGGAAAAACAAGAAGTGCTTCCTGTTGGATTGCAAAAATTCTGAAAAAACAGTTGCAGAGGGCCGAGTGTGTTCAACTGATCCTGCAGAGACAGTCCATAACAGACCCTTAGGACCAAATGCTTGCAAGGTCTGGGTTGATGTTTCAATGATTGATAATGCTAAAGTGTGGAGGCCAGATTCAGAAGTGCAATTCATCGTAGATGCACAAGGCACAACTGTTGCTTGGCCTAATGACAAGATAGTCTATCTCTGAAACTTCTTAAGTACTAAGTTTTTTTCCTTTATGTCGAACAATTTATTGTTTTAAGTGTCGAACACTTTGTGTTTTCTTTTATTACATGTACTTGACTTTGTTTTCTCATGTTACTATTTATATGTTGTATCTTGGCAATAATGTTTTAATACTTAAAACATTTTAATTGGAAAAAATTGAATTAATTATTTTTAGGCATGTACTATAGGTTTCAAGTTAAATGATTTTAAAGATTTTTAAAATTTTTAAATGATTTTCGAATTTTCTAAAAGAAAAGTTAAAAAATAGATAACAAAATAATAAATATTATAATTACATAATATTTTAAATGATTTTCGAATTTTCTAAAAGAAAAGTCAAAAAGACATAAATAGATAATTATAATATAATAATTACAAAATAATAACAAAGTTATAATTTTAAAGAGTTTAGGGTATAGAATTAAGGGTATGAAATGTATGGATTAGGTTTTAGGATTATATTTGTTTGAAATAGTAATAATATTAATTATAAAAATAATAACATAACTAAAATTCATTTTTAAAAATAATTTAGGGTTTAGGGTTTGGGGTTTAGGGTTTAGGGTTTAGTTTTAGGGTTTAGGGTTTAGTGTTTTATATAGTAACTAATATTAATGATATAAAGTATACTATTATAACATAAATGAATTTATCATTTTATTAGTTATAACATCATTAATGTGTTTCAACAATATGATTTACACAATAAGAAGATTAGTGTACATGTATTCTAAGGCAATCATATGTGTTACCTTCAAATTTCTAAAAAAGTTGCAAAATATTTTTTTAAATTGCGAAAAAATTATCTAATCATGTAAATAACTCATAAACATATTAATTCGTTAATATATATATTTTAAAAAATTATATAAATAGTAAAACACATTTTTATGCCTATAAACTAAATAAGCCATTCATAATGTTTCACTCGGATTGCTGATGTGGCGAGATCTCAGCCATTCATCGGATTTAATACATGATCAATTTACTCAATCCAATAATTGAGTAATACTCGGATACATGATGTGGCGAAATCTCATCCTTTCATCGCCCAACCAAAGGCTGTGATGAAATCTTGTTTAATGAAATCTCATCCGTTCATCGCCTCTACATTCTCTTCATCCTTTCATCTCCTCGACATCGACTGAGAACAAAATTCAGAACAAAATTAATTCTTGGCTGATTCAGAAAAAATTCTCGCAACATACTTCTTCAAACATAAAATTCATTTCCATCTCCGACTCGAATCTGAGAGAACCAATGAAGAAGACGAAGACGAAGAATGTTCTGTCGAAGGTACTATAATTTACATGGGTTCTTATAACCAAAAATTGACAGAAAATTGTTTATAAGAGTTTTGTTCAACTGAATCTAATACTTTTTATTTGTTTGACAGTAAACCCCACTCGCAGTTTTGTTGTGTTTTGGTCTCTCGGTGGTGTTTACGCTTTCTCACCTTCTCTTCCTGAGTCAAACATCACCTTCTCTTCTCGATAGAGTTATATGCTTCTCATTTGGAATAGTTTGAGCTTGATTCTTATTTGGACTCCAGATTTGTTGAATTTATGATTTTGCCTATTGCTTCAGCTAGCCACGAATTTCAAAGTAATTTTGTATTGAATTTATGATTTTGCCTATTGCTGCACAATTGTTTGCTAATAATACCCTTAATTCATGGTTTTGTGTATAGATTGTTTCTGGGTTGACTTCGTATACAAGTGGAGGAAAACTATAATGGAAGTGGAAAGGTGTAGAGGCTCTGGTTTACAAATTTGCTAAAGAGGCTCACGTTTTGTATTGAAGCTTTTTTATGGGCTAAAACAAGTGATGAGGGCCAATATTTAGGAAGTAGTAAAGAAACAATTTTTTTGTATTTTATTTATTTTATTATTTTATTTTTTGTAAAAAATTGATTATAAAAATACTCCTTTGTACAATACATTATTTTTATAAAATGTATAATTTAATAGTACAAAATACTGTTACGTATAAACAAATTACGTATATATACTTCTACAAGAACGCTATAAACTATACGTAAAAATACGCTATCTGTACAAAATTATACGTATTTTATAGTTTCATACAAATGCTATCTATATAAAACTATACGTAAGAAAACGCTATCTATAACCATATATTAACTGCTATTGTAATTCATAATAGAATAATTAACTCTATATATAGCAAACAACAGCTGCTATTGTAAACTTAACGATTGCATATTTAAAACCGCTATGTATTAAAAAGATACCATAGCCAAAGAGGAAAACGCTATGTAAAGTGTCAGACCTATTATAACGGGCGGAGATACAACGTTTATAATAACGCTATAGTAGCTTTAGATAGCGGTTTTTGGACGCTACGAATACCTTCATTTCCTGTAGTGTAATTGTTTACAACACTGTCGAGCTTGAATTCAAGTTGTGATACATGCATGGCGGCGGTTTTGATATAAATCACTAAGTTACATGCTACCGTGGTATATTGAAATGTATTTTTTTAGTTCTTTTGTATAGACAACTTATGTAATTTCGCAAGCCTCGATGTACTGAGATGGGTATATTATTATAGTCTCATAGATTCGATTTTCTGTCCAATGTTTTTGGCCTTTCTAAATATGTCTTCCTGCTTTATCTCTCTCTTTTTTTTTTATGTGTAGGCTAAGTCGTAGACACACAATATACAATGACCAATAAGATTCTGCAATACATCTTTGTTTCTGCTTTTAGTCTTCTTAAATAACACTAAACTCAGAATTTAATTTTCTAAATTTTAATCATGTAATTATTGTTTCTAATCGCTAAAGTATCTATAGAATGAAGACAAAATTAAAAAAAAAAAAATATATATATATATATATATATATATATATAATTCAAAACCAGGGATGGCTTATTATTCTAAATGATAAAATAATGGTGGATCAATTAAATATTATTAAAATATTAAGATGATCGGACCTATGATACTACCTGCAGAAAAACAAAAAACATTAATTATTTGAGCAATTTGCAACATGATTTTAGCCAAGTCCAAACGTTACAGTAGTGGCATGATCCAAACATCTATGTATGTAACACATTCTGGTGACATGATTCAAGAACTTAACAAAATTCCAACCGATTTTACTATTGAATATATTTGAAATGTATTTTGATATGTATATATAGAATTATTGAAAATAGAATATAAAACTTTCAATTAAAATATGAATATTATATTGATGAAATACCAATGTAGAAAGAACTTTAGGTTTAGTTTAAAAAAAAAAAAACTGAAAATATTAAAACACACATACATGGTATAGTGCATGATATAGCCTATAGAATCTAGCTTGTGTAATTTATACATGGTCGATGCATCAAACATTTACTATTGACTGAGTCACTGAGATACAGATACAGTTTTCTAGTTTGTATAAAACAATTAAAGTTATAGACGATGTAAAAAAAACAACAAAATAATAAGGGTTTGGTAAATAAGACCTTTAATATACAAACAAACATTTTAAAGAGTTTTGGTTCTATATATTCAACTCACTTGCAACAATGCAACTATCAGAGAGCTACACACAAAATAAAAAAGAAGCTAACGTTCATCGATCCAGAGTTCGAGACTATGAAGACTACGAAGCCACATGCCGCCATGTTCGCTAGCCCAGGAATGGGCCATGTCATCCCGGTGATCGAGCTCGGAAAACGCTTAGCTGGATCTCACGGCTTCCACGTCACGATCTTTGTCCTTGAAGACGACGCAGCCTCCGTTCAATCTCAATTCCTAAACTCACCAGGCTGTGATGCGACCTCTGTTGATGTCATCAGCCTCCCAACTCCGGATATCTCCGGTTTAGTCGACCCATCAGCCTTTTTTGCTATCAAGCTCTTGGTCATGATGCGTGAGACCATTCCTACCCTTCGATCAAAGATCGCTGAGATGGAGTACAAACCAACGGCTCTGATCGTAGACTTGTTTGGCCTGGACGCGTTACCGCTCGGTGGTGAGCTCAACATGTTGACTTATATCTTTGTCCCTTCAAACGCGCGTTTTCTTGCGGTGATTTTGTATTTCCCAACGTTGGACAAAGACATGGAAGAAGACCACATAATCAAGAAGCAACCTATGGTTATCCCTGGATGTGAACCAGTTCGGTTTGAGGATACACTTGAAACATTCCTTGACCCGAACGACCAGCTGTACCGGGAATTTGTTCCATATGGTTTAGCTTTCTCAACGGCTGATGGTATTATTGTGAATACATGGGATGATATGGAGCCCAAAACTTTGAAATCTCTTCAAGATCCAAACCTCTTGGGTCGGATTGCTCGTGTACCGGTTTATCCAATTGGTCCTTTGTTCAGACCGGTTGATCAATCTAAAACTAATCATCCTGTTTTAGATTGGTTAAACAAACAACCAGATGAGACGGTACTTTACATCTCATTTGGAAGCGGCGGCTCTCTTTCGGCTAAACAGCTAACCGAATTGGCTTGGGGGCTTGAGATAAGTCAGCAACGGTTCGTTTGGGTGGTTCGACCGCCAGTGGACAGTTCAGCCTGTAGCGCATACTTCTCGGTTAATAGTATTGAAATACGAGATGATACCCCGGGTTATTTACCGGAAGGTTTTGTTAGCCGGACCCATGAGAGAGGCCTCGTGGTCTCTTCTTGGGTCCCACAAGCCGAGATACTAGCCCACCAAGCAGTTGGTGGGTTTCTAACTCATTGCGGCTGGAATTCGATTCTTGAGAGCGTCGTTAGCGGCGTTCCAATGATCGCTTGGCCGCTTTTTGTGGACCAAAAAATGAACGCAACGTTGCTTAACGAGGAGCTTGGCATCGCCATCCGTTCTAAAATACTACCGTCGGAGGGAGTGATTACGAGGGAGGAAATCGAGGCGTTGGTGAGAAAGATCATGGTGGAGGAGGAAGGTTGCGTGATGAGAAAAAAGGTGAAGAAACTGAAAGACACAGCGGTGGAGTCGTTGAGTTGCGACGGTGGAGTGGCGCATGAATCGTTTTTGAGAATCACCGAGGAGTGCAAGCATAGTTTGAAGCGTGTAAGCTGCATGGAACGTGGTGCCTAGGAGGCTAAGGAGCGTTTACCGTTAAAAAGTTTATTTTACATTTAAACTGCTTGTCGTTTTTACTGTTTTTGGAATCTTGTATTCAGTTTCCGAGTCTTGCCACATGTTTTAATGTGTTCATTTTGTCAACGCCGTTTGCTATCACTAGTGTGACACTGTGACATTGTAAGATTAAATAATGGTATTTAAGTTGTTTTATTAGGCCTTTTTTTTTTTTATTAATCTCTAAGTCCTCATTTATATAATAAATGGTTGTTTAATATGATTAATACTTGACTGAAAACTTTGATTAAAAAACTTTTGGATATGAATCTGACTGATGATGTACAAAATCTTTAGTTCGTTACGGTAATGGTAATTGCATTAGTTTATGGGGGTATTAAGATTTCTGAATCAGGTAATCATTACTAATTTCCTTTAGATAATCCCCTTTTAATAAAAGGGAAGTACACAACTTAAGTTTTGTAGACTTTATAAAAAATATAAATGGTTACAATTGCATACTAATAGATTATATATAAAATATACATTAACCATATACTCTTTATAAGATAACTCTTTATATATAGATAATAAATAATAAATTCATAAATCTTGGAGTATATAGATAATAAATAATAAATACATAAATCGTGGAGCAAATATATCATGAAGATCACAACATAGTTATTTCAAATGATCTTCTTTTTAATAAAAGAAAAGTACATAACATAGTTTATATTATTTATATTATAATATAAAATAAAGAGAAGTACACAATATAGTTTATATTATAATGATTAAATTATATTATTTAATTTAAAATTATAATCGCGAACTTATTTCAAATGATCTCTTTTTTAATAAAAAGAAGTACACAATATAGTTTTTGTAGACTTTATATTTTTAATTAATTATAAATGATTACAAATAGGTTATAGATAGGTTATAGATTAATTCATATATTAATGGTTACACCTAAATATTGGGTGCAACCTTAATTGGAGATATTCCAAATTGATAATTGATATATTAATGGTAATAAATAAAATCATGGATCTTTCAAACTGTATTTTCAGAAGATTTTAGTCATATATCAAGTTGTTTCCAAAGATCTTTAAACACAATACTAGAAATTTACTTTCCACAGATTTTATTGATAAACCATAACGTTCAATAAAAATTAGAACCATGCTAGAGCACAGATTGAATTTTGTTTTTATATTATAATTTTAAGACTTACAAACTCAAGCACGAGTTAAATTTTTATATACTCTAGCACGGAAGCTGCTGGACACACTCTAGCACGGATTAATAATTTTATATACTCTAACACGGGTTAAAATTAACAATATAAGACTTATATAATACATTTACATTTCATGAATAATATTTACAATAAAAATTATTTGCATGAGTTGCATCCAAATAATATTATATACAATTACATATATAATATTTTAAAAATAATAAAATGTATTTCAACCCGTGCTGTAGCATGGCTCCAAATCTAGTTGTATTATATTACGAAAGATACTGAATGTCACTGTCGCATGTAGTTGACCACGCATAATTAATCTAAACGATAACAAAGCAAAAAAGGAGGAGCTCAATTTTGTTTAATACTTCTATTTTTTCATCTACATACAGTATATAACTTATGAATCTCAGTATGTTATTTTTTTTTTTTTTTTTGGATAACTGTTAATTATATTACCAAAATGGAACTTGAGGTTTACAAGAGTTTAATTAGAAACTATAGCCCTAAAAAATAAAAAGCTATAGGTTACAAGTTATATAATTAGATCGAAACTAATGGCCGGAACTGATTCATAGTAAAACATGGGAAAGCCATTTGGATAGCAGTCCCTTGCATTGTTTAGAGTGCTGGTGAGCAAGCAGAATGTCCCGAGTTGTTCTGTCGAGAACCCGAAACAAAACAGCAGGGGAGGTTAGAGGGCCTCTGTGGCATCGTGAGTTTCTTTCTTTCCAAATCAAATAGACCGTAGCTTGGGTGACTAACTTCTTCAACGTAGAAGGGAGGGCTTTGGAGTGACCTAGGAGCCAGTGGATCATAGTTTGCCAGTCCACAAACATGAGCTGCGGAAGTCCCAGTCTAGGCAGAACCAAATGCCAGATCTGCAGAGAATAGCTACAGTGGAGAAACAGGTGGTCTCGAGTCTCAACCCCATTAGAACAAAGAGTACAAACTGGATCAATGTTTGTTCCCCAACTGGTCATACGCACTTTAACAGGGAGCATGTTCATGTTAGCAACCCAGAACGTGAAACTGTGTTTGGGAATTCCACGCTTAAACCAAACCGCTTTATACCAGACTTTGGTAAGGGCCGAGGGACGCAGAGCTTCCCATGTGATCTTTGTGCTGAAGGAATCCTTCCTGCTTTCCACTGGTCCCCAAGTGTATAAGTCCTGGCCTGACGCAGCAGAGGGAGGGTCCATCGAAACAAGAACATTTCTGACTGTTTGGAGCAAATGGTGTCTGGTCCTTGAAGACGGAAGTCTCCAACCAAAAGAACTAGTACCTTGAGCCACAGTAGCATCTCTAGGGATACCCATAAGTCTCGGGCCATCCTCTCCAACAAAGTCAATCAAAGGACCTAACTGACTCCAGTTATCAAACCAGTAGCTTACTGTTGCCCCATCCCTCACTTTACAACCAAGAAGAGCTTTTACCTGGGGCTTCAAGGAAATTAGATTTTTCCACATCCAAGAAGCACCTTGACCGATCTCTGTGGTCCAGAAGTTACTACTCTTTACCATATGTGCCTTCATCCAAGCTACCTACAAGGATCCGCTATTTGTGAAAAGAAGCCAGATCAACTTGAGATTTAGCGTGGTATTCCAAATCCTGAAGTTTGTAAGCCCGAGGCCTCCCTCCTTCTTAGGTAAACAGACCGTTTTCCAAGCAACTTTAGCTGAGGTCCGCTTCTGAACATCGCCAGACCAAAGATAAGCATTGCACATCGATTCAATTGCTCTCAAACATCCCTGAGGCAGTGTAAAAGCAGAAGACCAAAAGTTTACAGAGCTGTAGATTACCGCAATGATCAGTTGAAGTCTACCAGCAAAGGAGAGGGCTTTCGAGGCCCAAGAGTTGAAACGAGCTCGAATATTATCGAGAAGTGGAGAGTAGTCGTTTTTTCTGGGCTTGTGGTGGCGGAGAGGCATCCCTAAGTATCTCACTGGAAAAGATCCTATAGAGAAGCCTTGCTGCTGCATTTGTGCCCTGAGATTCTCCGGAACTCCAGCAACAAACAGGGTTGATTTGTCTCGGTTCATGCTAAGACCGGAAAGAAGCTTGAACTTCTCGAGAAGTGAAGCTATTTCCTGCAGAGAATCAGCACTTCCATTAAAGAAAATCATGAGGTCATCTGCAAACGCCAGATGGGAGACAACCGGGTTGATTCCAAGGGGGTGATAACCAATCTGTCCTGAGGCAAACTTGTTCGAGAGCATATTGGAGAGTAGCTCCATAGCAATGACAAACAGAGCAGGGGACAGAGGATCACCTTGACGAAGTCTTTGTCCTCCTCTGAAGTGCCCACATAACTCACCATTGATGTTGATAGAGAAAGAGGTGGTAGTAATGCATTGCTCCACCCATTTGAGAAAAACAGCTGGGAATTCAGCAGCTTCCAGGATTTTCAGAACATACTCCCACTTCACACAATCAAAAGCCTTTCTCAGATCTACTTTCAGGAGCGCTCTTGGAGAGATATTAGACCTACCAAATCCCTGAACCATTTCAGAAGCCAAGAGAATATTTTCAACAATTAACCTGCCTTTGACAAAAGCCGATTGCGTGTTCGAGATCATTGATGGGAGGATACTCTCCAATCATCCAGCAATAATTTTGGAGATGACTTTGTAAATAACATTACAACAGGAGATGGGCTGGAAGTTTGTTATTTTATCAGCCCCAATGACCTTAGGAATCAGACTCAGGGCAGTGGCATTTAGCTGCTTGAGAAGTTTACCTGATCTGAAGAATTCTTGAACAGCTTCAATAATGTCATTTCCCAAGATATCCCAAGCTGCTCTGTAGAACTCACCAGTGAACCCGTCAGGACCTGGAGTTTTGTTTGTAGGCATAGAAAATGCTACATTCTTGATCTCCTCCGCAGAAACAGCTTCAACTAAAGCTTCAGCAAGATTAGCACTCAGTCTGTATGTAGTATACTCCCGAATCTGGTCTAAGTCTGTAGAGGTAAGAGCCTGAGGTTGTCCTCCTAATAGGTCCTCAAAGTAGGACACACAATGGAGTTTAATATCTTCTGGTTTGTGAAGCCTCTGTCCCTGCTCATTAACCAAATAGTGAATCTGGTTGGAGGCTCTGCGAGTGGCTACCATGCGGTGAAAGTAGGCAGTGTTAAGGTCACCGCACTCAAACCACTTGATTCTTGCCCTCTGAAAAAGAAATTTCTCCTCTGCAGTTGTGAGGGTCAACCACTTCTTGTAAGCCTGTTTCTCCTGGGCAGCTGCAATCAGCAAAGGATTATGTAGAAGGAGGACTTGACAGTGGGTTAAAGCCTCCTGTGCTTCACGAGTGCGGTTTTCCAGATCAGAAAAGTGCTCGCGATTAAGATCCCTTAATTCCCCTTTTAGAGCCTTCAGTTTCTTAGCTAGAGAATACTTTGCTGATCCCTGAATCTGAAGAGTATGCCAAAACGAAAGAAGTCTTGGAATAAAATCTTCATGATGCAGCAGGTAGTGGTTGATCATGAAATGCCTTCGACCCCTCTGCCTCTGTCCAAAATATATAATTGCTAGACTGTGGTCTGAAAAGTCTGGTTCAGCAAAGTGAGCGTAGGAGATGGAGAATTTGTCTAACCATTCATCATTTATGAGTACTCTGTCCAACTTTTTTGCTATGGGATTTTGATCTTGATTGTTCCACCAAGTGAACTTGTTCCCTCGGATAGTAAGATCCCGTAAACTCGCATAATGAAGACATTCTCGAAACTCTTCCATACCTTTTCGAATCCTAGTTCCTCCAGAAGAGTGTTCTGCTGGACTCAATGTTTGGTTGAAATCACCCATTACTGCCCAAGGTCTAGTGTTAATCAAGGTGTCCCTAGAGAGGGAACACATCTCCTCCCAAAGCTGTTGTCTCCTGTATCTACAGTTGACCGCATAGACAAAAGACACTACTATTTCTGAATCCTCATGAGGAAGAGAAACAATACAGGTCACCATTTGATTAGATTTGGAATGAATAGTAACTCTCACTGATTGATGCCACACAACCCAAATTCTGCCAAGCTCTGCAAACTCATAGTTAGTCTCTAACTGCCAACCCGCAAAAGTAGACTGAAAATACTTCTGAGACTTGTGCTGCCTAACACGCGTCTCAAGTAAACTACCAAAAACCGGCTTATACTGCCGTAGCCATTTTTTAAAACTTCTCCGCTTATACTATGATTAAAACCTCTAACGTTCCAACAAAAAATATCGACTTTTACCATTAACGGGATGATTTAGGTGGTGGACCCTTCCCTGCGGAAGCTTTCTTTCTGCGTTTCTCTTGCTTGGACATCACCTTGATGAAAAGTGCGTTGTCTTCCGGATTATTATCTTCTTCCGACGGGGTATCAGAAGAAGAGGATTCCTCTAATGGCTCAGAGTCTGAAGAGGAAGGAGCAGAAGAGGTGGTAACACTTTTGGGAGCCCGATTCTTGTTTGTGGGATTCATACTTGAGCTGTCAAGACCAATATCCAGTTCCAGGACACCACCTAGATGAGCGGGAGGTCCCTGTTTACAGCTCGACAGGTCGTTCGAATCCTTCTTAGCTTGCTCTTTACGCCTTCTAGAGGGATTTTTCCTCTTTGGTCGAGTTATAGATTCAGCAGGAAGATTAATGATCTTCTTCCTCCGGGGACAGTCTTCAGTAGGGTGGGTTGTTGAGTTGCAACGGGTACACAGAATAGGTGCTGTCGGACATCTTTTGATAGAATGACCCACTTCATGACAGAATTCACATGTGGGAGGGAGCCAAGGGCTTGACACCTCAATCCTACAAGTTTCTCCTGACTCAAATTGGACGTTGACCGCCTCTGGTAGTGGCTTAGTGATATCAACTATGGTGAATACCTTAGCAACTTCCAGGTCAGTGAGATTGAGCGTAGTAGGATGGCAGAAAACTGGGTGGCCTACCATTCCTGCAACATGTTCGAGGGCTTCCTCGGAGAAGAATTGAGGAGGGACTCCTCTAAGTTCAATCCAGACAGGAGCTTCAGTAAGCTCAGGCATAGTAGGAGAGAGACCAGGTTCCCAGTCAGCAACAAACATACTTTGGTCCTCAATGTGCCAAACCCTCTGAGATAACACCTTACGACGAGTTTCTTCACACGATATTCGGATAAGAACCGATTTAGGTCCTTGCTTGGAAATCGTGATATCCCGTTTTTTCCGGCTCCAAATACCGTTTAGAATGGCGTATAGAGCTCCTTTGGATGGGAGATTGCCGTGGAACTGCCCAATGATGAATTCCTTCTATCTATTCTGATTTCTCTTAATTACCTCATTAGGGATCTTAACACATAGCTCCCCTGTCTCCAAGGTAAAGGGGGTCCCTTTTCTTTCCATTTTACCTGACGATCCAACGAGCATTGCTTTCCAGTTGGCTAACGCTGGGCTAGCGGTGGTATCCTTGGCCGGAGCGAGCATAGGGTCCGAATTCTGAGTTCTTGAACCACTTGAGGTCGCAGGCTTACAGATCTGGCCGACTGAGAACCTTCCAAGATGGGGTCCTTAGTTGAAACTGGGGTTACCCCCCGATTAGCGGCCGGATCTACGATGGGGGCATGGGAAGAGGGAGGGGCGATATCAGGGGGAGGAGCGGAGGCAGGTTTTGGAGGGACGAGAGTTGAGGAAGTGGAAAAGGAGGATTTGCGAGGTGAGCGTTTTTTCTTGGTCATTAGGGGGGGTTGCCGCCGCCGAGATCGGCAACGGCGGCTTAGAAGGAAAGGGTTTTGGCAATCGCCTTTTCGAGAGAGAGAAAAAGGTATTGTTTTGTCTAAAGTTTTCAGTATGTGTTGTTTATTAAGGAATCTTTGATTTTGTAAGGAAGCTTATGTAATTGGAACTGAGTTATAGAAAAAACAAATATCACATTATCTAGCTTTATTAATCTCTATATGTTCTTTATCAAGGAATCTTTTGATATTTTTTTTTTGTCGTTGGGTAATTAGAGAATCTTGAATCTAATTGGAACTGAAATCAACAAGAAGCGAATTACACATTAGCTCGGACGCGACAGTTCTCTACCTCCTTTATTTTCGAAATTATGGGATCGATTTTTTTTTGTTTTTTTTTTGTTTGGTAAAAGGTTAAGATTTATACCAAATTTTTTGTTTTCTCAGTACAAAAATAAAAAGAGAAAGCTAGAAAGGGAAACGTATACAGCCAAAATAAGAAGTTAAAAGGGAGGAAAAAGAAACTGTAGCTCCAGGTAAGGAGAGCAGACGATCACGGATTGTACGATCCACCCTGGGTTGAACCACTAGAGGAGGAGACGAAACGTTGGTGAAGAGCCTAACATTCCTTTTGCGCCAAATAAGATAGCAGGTGACTTCAAGAACGAGTTTGATGATGGTCGCAGCGTTTGGGTGCGGATGTTGCACCACTTGAAGGATCCAGGTGGAGATAGAGCTTAAACCCGCATGAGGGGATGATATAATTCTGCCTGCAAACACACTCCAAACCTCCGAAGAGTAAGCGCATTGGAAGAAAAGATGATCATGACTTTCAATCCCATTAGAACAGAGCACACAACTTGGAGAGACATTGATCCCCCAATCAGTGGTGGAGGTAGAGAAGGATTAAGGGTGTCATATGACACCCATGAAATTATGAATTTTAGTTTAGCTTTTATTAAATTAATTAATTGGTAAATGTCTATGAAACCTGTTGACACCCTTCTAAAAATTTGTTGACATCCCTCAAATAAAAATAGAACTCTCGCTACCTCTTTCATGTCTCTTTTTCTATTAAGTTTTTATATAATTTTAAGATATTAACATATGATCATTGGACATTTTTGACAAACTATTGGGCTTAGCCTTTAACAAAATCTAAATCGATTGTATTTTTGTATCATTGTATGGATAAAATGCCTTCAAAAAAAAGCTGCCTAAACATAATTATAAGTTGATTAGAAAAAAATCCCTAAAGCATCACCATCTTTAGAATGTTTCCAAAATATGAGTGAAAGTAAAATTTATTTTCAGAAATTTTTTTGTAATACCACTTTTTAATATATATTTTTTTTAAAAATATATATTACGACACTCATGAATAATTTTTCTGGCTCCGCCACTGCCCCCAATTCCTTAGCCTGTCTTTGGTAGGCAGCCTTCCCAGAAAAGCAAGCCAGGTTATAAAAGAGTAATGCGGCACTGCTTCCTTAAACTATACTGTCTTACTCCACGGTACCACAGGAGAGTGAGACCTTAGTAGCTCCCAAGTTTCTTTGGAAGAGAACTTCTGAGCGAAAGACCCTGACAGCCTTTTCCAGGGGTACATATCAGCCCCTTTGTCATCGTTTGGTGGAGATATAGATGTGAGAGTTGCCATGAATGATTGCTCAGAATCAGATCTCGCAGCCGGCATCCGCCTTTCTCCATTTCTTACTGCCTCTAATACGATAGTGTTTCCCCTTATCCGCAGTTGTCTCGGTCCATTTCCTTCTATGAAGTCAGCCAATGGACCAAGCTCGCACCAGTTATCGTACCAGAAAGAAGCGCTACGTCCATTACCAATCTCACAACGCAAAAACTCCTTTAGTCGAGGCTTGATTTTTTTTTGTTTTTTAACACGAAGTGTGAGCATTTACAAACGTCGATAGGTTTATATAAACGTATGGGTATAAAATGTTTACGTTTGTGATGATGTATGTGTGTTACAATTCTTAGTTCGTCAGTGTTACAAATATCTAACCCCGAAAATAGCCTATAAATATAATTTCACTCTGCCAAATTACCCACTTAATTTACAATGCATTGTCCACCCGAATAAATACGTATAGACTGTATAGTATATGTGAATTATTTGAATATATATCGTAAATTTAAATAATCTCGTCTTATACACCTATATGTGATTACTGTGTTGGTGTTTGAATATCGCAAACAAAGTCTGGTCCCCAATGAGAGTCAGCCTAAAGTTCGTTCGAACTAGTTAATCCAGTTGACATGGTAATGGTTGTAGATGTGTTGACTCTGACTTGATTTGCGTAGACAAAAAATAATAATGTAAAAATTACAGTCGTTACAATCTCTTAATTCGTAAAGATGATAATAAACTATAAGCTAACAAACGAAATAAGAAGTAGGACTAGCGTTAACTTGTAAACCATATTTCACAAGCTTTTGTCTATTGTAAAACACCACCGTCTCTTCTTTTTATTATTGAACCGGCACTTTAGCAAGTGCTCAAGCCCTCATAACAAAAAGAAGATCAAAGCCTTTTATCTGTTATAATTAAAAAAAAATTTGGCTCAATTTGTTTACCCTAATAATTTATTATGTGCTTATATATTAAACGAAGAAGTACGCATCTTCTTTAAGTCGACCAAAAAAAGAGAAAGAAGCAATGATCGTCGTGTTGGTGTGTCCGTGACTCCGTGTGTGTGTTTTCAATTTTTCTGCTTCACATCTTCAGTACATCAGATTCTTCAAACCAAGTAAGTTTATTTGATACAAAACTAGATTTTGTTTTATAATAATTTTTTAAAAAAAAATTATATTTAGAAATAAAAATTCCAGTACATGGTTTTACTTTATGTTTACAATTTTTTTTCTAATTTTTTTCAGACAAAACAATGAATACTTTGAAAAACTACTATAAAAGAAAAGAACGATCTACACCTCAGAGTGAACTACCATCTACACCTCGCAATGAACCACCATCTCCACTTTGCAGTGAATCAGATGATATTGATTTACCTTGGGATCCTGCTGATCGAAAAAGAATAACAGATTATCATCCGAATCAAAGAGATGAGGTAATTCGAAAATACTTGATTCGAGGTCCTTGTCAACCTCGTCGGCATACTTATAAACAAACATTGATAGGAAATACATTGAGGCGATTTAACCCAGCTTGGTTTGATCAATATAGAAATTGGTTAGAGTACAGTGTGAAAAAAAAAAAGAAAAAGCTTTTTGTCTGTCTTGTTACTTGTTCAGAGATAATGCTGGTAAATGCGTAAAAAGTGATGCATTTACAGATGGATTCTGTAGGTGGAATGATTTCAAGAGTTTTTCAGGACATGTGGGAGGTGTTGATAGTTTTCACAACAATGCAGTTATAAAGTGTGAAAACTTGATGAAACAAGGTCAGTCTATTGAGCATGCTTTGCATAAACAAGACGATATTACAAAAAATGAGTATCGAATTCGGTTGAATGCTTCTGTTGATGCTTCAAGATACTTATTGCAAAAAGGATTATCTTTCCGTGGTCATGATGAATCAGAAAATTCTATCAATAGAGGAAACTTTGTGGAACTCTTGAAGTACACTGCTGATCAGAATGAAGTTGTGAGTAAGGTTATTTTAGATAATGCTCCTGGAAATAATCAGATGAAGTCTCCTAAGATTCAGAAAGATATTGTGCATTGTTTTGCAGAAGAGGTAGTCAAATATTTTATTGAAGAAATTAATCATAATGTTTTCGGTTTGCTGGTGGATGAATCTGCTGATGTTTCCGACAAAGAGCAAATGGCGGTAGTGTTTTGATTTGTTGATAAAGGTGGGATAGTCAAAGAGAGATTTATGAGTATCACACATGTGAGTGAGACTTCTGCAACTTCTTTGAAATTTTCTATTGATGATTTGTTTGCTAAATATGGACTGAGCATAAAAAGGGTGAGAGGACAAGGGTATGACGGAGCAAGTGACATGAAGGGCGAGTTCAATGGATTAAGATCATTAATTTAGAGGGAAAGCACATCAGCATATTATGTTCATTGCTTTGCTCAACAACTTCAATTAGTTGTTGTGGCAGTTGCAAAAAAACATTTTAATGTTGGCGACTTTTTTGATATGATTTCTCTGTTACTGAATGTAGTGGGAGCCTCATGCAAAAGGAAAGATATGATCCGAGAGAGTTACAGAAAAAAAATTATGGAAGAAATTAATAATGGTGAAATCAGTATAGGAACAAGAATCAAGAGATCTCTCTTCAAAGACCAGGGTATACTCGTTGGAATTCTCACTACAGAACTCTATTGCGGGTGATTCAGTTGTTTTCTTATATCATCAAGGTGCTTGAGTACATTGAGAATGAAGGCGCATATGACTTGAAAAGACGTCAAGCTCATGGTCTCCTTGATTACTTTCATAGCTTTGATTTTGTGTTTTATTTGCATATGATGATACATCTTTTAGGACTCACAGATACCTTGTCAGTGGCGCTGCAAAGAAGAGATCAAGATATTTTAAATGCTATGTCATTATTGAAATCAACTAAGAGACAACTCCAGTTGTTTAGAGATGGTGGGTGGAATTCTCTCATGACGAAAGTTTATTTGTTTTGTGAGAAACATGAGCTTGAAAAGGTTGAGATGGAGACAGATTTTGTAGACTCAAAAAGACGAAGTAAAAGACAGGAGTATCACATATGCATCATTACAAGGTCAATTGCTTATATTCTGTCTTGGATTTGCAGCTTCAAGAATTTAACGACCGCTTTAATGAGGTGAACACTGAGTTGCTTATTTGTGCTGCTTCTCTATCTCCCATCGATGCATTTACTGAGTTTGATCTCTCAAAATTGTTGAGGTTATCTGAGTTCTATCCAGATGACTTCAGTTCAGGGGAGCTCATTTCTCTTGAGCAAGAATTATGTATCTACATTGATAATGTTCGACATGATGAAAGATTTTCTAATTTGGAGAATCTTGGAGACCTTGCTAGAATATTGGTGGAAACACGAAAACATATGTCATATCCCTTGGTTTATAGGCTTTTGAAGTTGGTTTTGATTCTACATGTTGCTACTGCAACTGTTGAGAGATGTTTTTCAGCCATGAAGATCGTAAAGACATATCGACGTAATTAATCAGATTGGACATCAATTTTTGAATGATTGTTTAGTTTGTTTTATCGAGAAAGATGTATTCAAAACTATTACAAACGAAACTGTGATGACAAGATTTTAAAACATGAAAGATCGTAGGATGCTTTTACAATTTTTTTTAACACTGTAGGATTTTTTTATTTATATTAAAGATGATTTTTTTCTTTATGTTTTGACCTGGGTTAACAACATTTCTGGGTCGGCCACTGCCCCTCACGCTTAGGGAAACTTAAACGAGCTTACGAGGGTGCAAATAATACAATATTGATGGGCAAATCTCGACGTAATCTAACTTAATTAGCCCATATAAAGTCTTGTTTTCATTAATTACAACTGTCGAAATTAAAGTGTTAAAATTAGGAGATGAGAAGCTTAACCTCCCCAAGTGGTGAGTGTGTGTGACTGTGTTCTGTCTTTTGGCCATGCCTAAACCCTAACATGTATTGCTTGGTTTCGATTTCAATTTTTTTTTGTTTTTTTTCAAATTCTACAAACGGTAACACTTATTTAATGTAGCTCTTTTGAGATGGTGGATATTCTGACCTAATCATATAAGCTCGATCGGTAACAAAATCTCATTTGACGGAAACATTTATTTAATGTAGCTCTTTTGAGATGGTGGATGTTTGTACATTGGCATGGAGTTGTCAACTTATGTGATACATATATAGTCACATAGACTGGAACAGAAATATCGTAGGATAGATGGACGGTAAGTTTGTAAATCTTTTCGTCATATGATAAAATGGATTGCTATAATATCGCAACCCCATATGTCTTACTCGGTTGCGAACGTCATTGGCTGTGAGTACATTTTGTATGTAAACTATAAACAAAACTAGGATACAATGGACCTTGGTTACCTGATTATTTTATCTAATCTTTAATAATAAAAATTGATAGAAGATTATTGTATCAGTCAGTCGCCTTTTATTTCATCATGAAAATTATTGGCAGTGAAAATAAGATATATTTTTAAAAATATATATAAAATTTTATAGATAGAAAATTAATAAAATATATAGTAATTCCAGCTTTGTTACCATCTTTATACTAATATATACATTGCTGTATACAGCTCATGCATAAAAAGTTTTTCCAAAAGAGTTGCACATAGAGTCCACATATATTGTTAAACATATTAAGAAAAAAAGCTACTTAAAGATAAGATTATAAGAAAATCAAGAGATGTGGTGGTGAAAGGATAAAAAAATTAATTTAAAGATAAGCTTGGTAACGAGACCATTCATGCTCATTGGTAAAAATTTACTGTAATACTAATTAGTATTGATTTTCTCGTTTTTATACTATTAATTGTCAATTAACATTTTTAGCCAACATACACGTCGAATAACAACTCCTAAGATTACAGAATCACCCCCACATGTTGTAGTATTATAAATATGCCCAAGCATTTCCTCTATCACTCATCATCATCAACACTTCATCTTTCACTAATCATCCTTAGTCCTCTTAATCACTTCCAGCCTTCAAAATGAGAGCTGGAGTAATGGCTTTCTCAAACTGCCCTTCTTACAAGAAGTCCAACGAGAAATTCAATTTCAGTATCAGCAGGGAATTGCTTCTCAACCCAAACGATGTCTCAGTGGGAGAGATGATTGGAGAAGGAGGCTACTCCATCTTATACAAAGGATTGTATGTCCCATCTCTCTCTTACTTTAATTAAAAGTTATAACTTATTTCGTATGTTCTTTATAATGATTTTATAGGCTCAGAAACCGATTTCCCGTTGTTGTGAAGATAATGCAACCAAGTGACAAAAAGAAGTTTCAAAATGAAGTCCTGTTACTATCCAAGATGAGAGATGCCAACATTGTGAAGGTAAAAAATGAAAAAATTTATTAGTTATGTTGGTGTTTTATCATTATAATAGTGAGAAATTAAACATGGTTTTTGGTGATGGTATAGTTTGTTGGAGCTTGCATAGAGCCGCAACTGATGATAGTTATCGAACTCATGGAAGGCGGCACTCTTCAGAAGTTCATGTGGAGTTCTCAGCCGAAACCTCTTGATCTATACTGTATTATACTTGAATGTTGCTGGGCACATGATTCAGATGCAAGTCCTGAGTTCAAGGAAATTAGGCTCTTGTTGACAATCCTGTTAACAGTTTTGACCTCAGATGGTAGTATTGACACACCACATTTATCGGATGAGGAAGCTTATGACAGTGATATCGATGAGGATTCGGAGACCCCTCCTAAGGAGAAGAAGAAGAAAAAAGTACTGGTGAAGATGATGCGTCCTTTCGTTAAGATGTTTAGGGCTTGTTACAAGCCATGATCATGTTATTGTGTTTTCCATAAAAATAATAGAAAGGGGGTACTCTTCTTGACCTAAGTATTTAAACCCTCTCTTAGGCTTTTGTTTCTCCTTAGACTTGAATGAAAATAAAACTTTTTTCAAGAGCGTTTCTTGATCTTATCTCATCCTTTCTCTAGTTCAATCCGGGATTGTTCTAAGGAAGAACCCAAACAACCTCAAACCGGGTTTGCCATTGTTAGCGACCGTATCAAGAGGAGAGCCAAATCTCTTGTGTCGTCATTCAATCCATTTTCTTCTCCATCGTTCTATCTCTTATCGCTTCCACCATCGCATCTTACCATAACCACACTTAGCCATTTTCGCATCCGTTCGTTCGTATCGCATCCGTCCGACCGATAGAGGCTTCATGACCGTTCTATCAAACGGCTCGTTGGAATCTCGTCAAACTTCATTTCTCTCATTTGAATCTACCCTAGATTCAAAACCTCAAGCCTTGTCCGAGGAAAGTTCCGCGCCTTTCGTTGTGTCCGAAGACGCTCCCTCCGACTGTTCCGCATCGGCGACCATCGGTCACATCAGCTTGGCACCAAAGCTTCAAAAGCTCCTACGAGGTTTTTTCGTTCTAAAACTCTTCCCTTTTGTTAAAAATTTCGATCTTTAGGTTGTTTGATAGTCTAGTATGCATCATCTTGTCTCGCGTGTTCCGTTTTGTCATTTGGTTTAATTTGGTGCATGTTTGGTGTTGTTAATTGTTTGTCTAGGTTGTTTAGCGTTTGTTCTGTTCATCCTTGTGTTCATATTTGTTCTTGCATGAACACTTTTAGATCGATAAAGTTAGGATTGCATTTTGTTTCCGCGTTTTTGTTCTTGACCATAAAGCATTTCTTCTCGTGTAGTACTTTTGCTTTTGCTTTTTGTTTTGGTCATAGGTTTAAATTGTGTGAGCTGTCCTCAATCATTGGTGACGAAATAAAATCTATTGTGTGGTCCTATTGAACGTTTGGTTCTCACGCGTTTGTGTTATTTTTGCTTTTGTCTTGCGAGGTTTAAATTCAAACCCAAGCCGCGTAGAGAAGCTACACGTCACCATAGACCGTACGGACGATGGCCGAAGAACCACCTCCAGCACCACCCGAGATAGGAGTCACCCTCGCCGCGTTACGAACCGGCATAGAACAACTTGCGGAGCATTTAACAAGAATCGAACTGTTAAACCCTCCCCGAGAAGATCCTTTGCCCGCAAGGTGACCACGAAAAGAGCCGGCGAGCGACCAGTCCAATGAGGACTTTGAACCGCGGCCTAGACGACGTCAGCGACATGACGATCCGTACGAAGAAGCCCCAAGGCACCACGAACCAGCTCATAAAATGATCGCACTGACGTTCGCTGGTAAATCCGACCCGGAAGCTTACCTCCATTGAGAAAGCCGCATGGAGCATCTATACTCGTGTCACGCCTACCCGGAGCTGCGCAAGGTTCAATACGCCGTAGCTCAGTTCACCAATCACGCTCTCACCTGGTGGGATCACCTCGAATCTGAGCAGCGCCGCAACCGAGAACGACCTATCACCGTTTGGGAAGTCCTCAAGGTCGAGATGCGACGGCGCTAGCTGCCTCTGTTCTACCACCGTGAGCTCCAGAAGAAGTTCCGGAGGCTAACTCACGGCGCACGCCCCGTTGAAGAGTATTTCGAGGAGTTTGAGCACTTGCGCAACCGATTTCAAGTCAACGACTCCGAAGAGTCACTCATGGCTCAGTTCTTGGACGGGTTACAAGAGCGCATTGCGCACAAGGTTGAGCGCCTGCCCTATCAAATCTTTGAAGAATTGTTGCATCTCTCGGTGCAGATTGAAAGTCAAATCAAGAAGAAGAACGCCTCCGCGACTCGCACCAGAACGCAAGGAGCTCTAACTTGGTCTCCCAACGCGTCGCCATCAAACCGGCTCCAAGAGAGGCCGAAGCCGACCAATGCTGACACACGGTTCAAACCAAAAGAGCCGGCCACCAATGAGCGCCAAGACCCACGACGCAACACTACCGACGTCCAGAGCCGCGACATTATTTGTTTCAAGTGTCAAGGGAGAGGCCATTGCGCTCACGAGTGCCCGAACGCACACACAATGATCCTTACTGAAGCCGGCGAGTTCGAGTCCGACGATGAAGCGACCGAGGAGAATGTTCGAGGAGAGGCTGAACTGGAAGAAGCCGTAGCTGAGCCTGACGTCGGAGAGCTTCTGATGATTCACCGCATCCTCAATAGAAGTGTGGCGACCGCCAACGACGCAAGCCAGCGCGATAACATCTTCCACAATCGGTGCATTGTAAGTGGGAAGATTTGCGGCTTGATTATAGACGGTGGATCTTACACCAATGTTGCAAGCTCCAGTCTAGTCAAGAAACTTTCTCTTGAGACCACAAATCACCCTCGTACCTATCATTTAAAATGGTTGAATGACAAGACCGTGATCCATGTAAAGGAACAGGTCAAGGTCTCGTTTAGTATCGGTCCGTATAAGGACCAAGTCCTATGCGACGTGGTGCCTATGCAAGCTACCCACCTCTTATTGGGGAGACCATGGCAATTTGATAAGCAAACCACGCATTGCGGCCACACAAATCAATATTTCTTCGTTCATGACAACAAATGTATTTGCTTGAAACCCTTGAGCCCCACGCAAGTTCATGAAATGCAAAGTAGGTTGTCAAAAGACTCGGACGATAAAAAGAACTTTTTAGTTCAATATGGTGATGTTAGGAAGTCCATTAGGGACTCTGGCCAAGTGTTATTGATGGTCTTTCGAGATTTATTGCTTAGAGGCCTTGAAGGATCGATAGACGCCCTACCGGAGGTGATTTGCGACGTCCTTAGACGCTTCGCCGACGTGTTCCCCGAAGAGCTTCCTGAAGGCCTACCATCGGTCAGAGGCATTGAGCACCAAATTGATCTCGTTCCAGGCGCACAGCTTCCTAACCGGCCAGCCTACCGAGTCAACCCCGAGGAGGCGAAGGAGCTCGAGCGCCAAGTAGCGGAGCTTATGTCACAAGGATACGTCTGGGAGAGTTTGAGCCCATGCGCCGTACCAGTCTTGCTCGTGTCTAAGAATGATGGATCGTGGCGCATGTGTGTTGACTGCCGAGCCGTCAACAATATCATCGTCAACTATAGGCATCCCATACCGCGCCTTGATGATATGCTCGACGAACTAAGTGGCGCCAACGTCTTCTCAAAGATCAACTTGAAGAGTGGCTACCATCAAGTTCGCATGAAGGAGGGCGATGAATGGAAGACAGCCTTCAAAACGAAACAAGGTTTGTACGAATGGTTGGTAATGCCATTCGGTCTTTCTAACGCTCCTTCTACATTTATGCGACTCATGAACCATGTTTTAAGGCTGTTTATCAATTAAGTTTGTAATGTTTTACTTTGATGACATCCTCATGTATAGTTCTAGTCTGTCCGATCATGTTAAACATTTAGAATCAGTCTTGTTTACTCTCCGCGAAGAGCAACTGTATGCCAACTTGAAAAAGTGCATCTTTGCTGCTGATGAATTAGTCTTTCTAGGCTTTGTTGTGAGTTCGCAGGGTCTCAAGGTTGATGGAGAGAAGATACGCACGATAGAGGAGTGGCCCACGCCAACAAGCATCACGTAAGTTCGATCGTTCCACGGTCTCGCAAGTTTTTACCGGAGGTTCATGAAGGACTTCAGTACGATCGCGCGCCTCTCACCGCCGTGATCAAGAAGAATCAAGAGTTTAAGTGGGGAGAAGAGCAAGACCGTGCGTTCACCGAGCTCAAGAGACGCCTCACGCAAGCCCCTTTGCTCACCTTGTCTGACTTCAACAAAGCATTTGAGGTCGAGTGCGATGCTTCGGGAGTTGGGATCGGAGCAGTTCTTACTCAAGGAGGCCGGCCCGTGGCGTATTTCAGTGAGAAGCTTAGTGGTGCAGCGCTCAATTACCCGACTTATGACAAGGAACTATACGCCCTCGTCCGCGTAATGGAGGTTTGGCAACATTACTTGTTGGCGAGAGAGTTTGTGATTCACACCGATCACGAAACGTTGAAGCATCTTCGCGGCCAAACCAACTTGAAGAGAAGACACGCAAAGTGGTTGGAGTTCGTAGAGTCATTCCCTTACGTCATCAAGTACAAGAAGGGGAAAGAAAACGTGGTGGCTGATGCTTTGTCAAGGAGGCACGCTCTCATCACCACCATGGACGCTCGTGTGTTGGGTTTCAAAAGCATCAAGGATGCACACGCTGGAGACGCTGAGTTTGGTGACTGTTTCCAGAATCATGGGAAGGGAATCTACACCAAATTCTATCTTCATGAAGGGTTTCTGTTCAGAGGGCGATGGTTGTGTATACCGAATGGTTCTATCCGAGAGTTGCTTGTGCGAGAAGCCCACAGTGGAGGTTTATCAGGTCATTTATGCATCACTAAGACATTGGTCGTGCTTCGAGAGCATTTCTACTGGCCAAAGATGCGCAGTATGGTGGAGAAGCACTGCGGTCGTTGCATCGTGTGTCGCGCCTCCAAATCAACAACACATCCTCACGGCCTCTACATGTATTGCCGGTGTCCTCAGCGCCCTGGACTGATTTGTCAATGGATTTCATCCTCGGCCTACCTCTCTTGGCGCATAAGGATAGCATAATAGTTGTTGTGGACAGGTTCTCGAAGATGGCGCACTTCATACCGTGCAACAAAAGCAATGACGCTGTGCAATTGGCGAACTTGTTTTTCAGTCAAGTGATCAGGCTACACGGCATGCCCCGCACCATTATATCCGACCGAGATCCCAAGTTTCTTGGTCAATTCTGGCGCGCCATATGGAGGAAACTCGGAACAAAGGTCCTCTACTCCACCGCCGCACACCCACAAACCAACGGCCAAACGGAGGTTGTCAACCGATCAATAGGCGCCTTGCTCAGAACGGCGATCGCTAGCAACAAGGGTTCCTGGCTCGAATGCATTCCCATCATAGAGTTCGCCTACAACCAAGCCGTGCACTCGTCTACGAAGAAGTCTCCTTTTGAAGTCGCCTATGGGTTCAAGCCTCTTACACCATTGGACCTTCTTCCTCTACCACCAAACGAGACCGAGAACCAAGACGGAGCCGCAAGAGCAGAGCTAGTCAAGAATCTACACGAGGAGGTTCGGGCCAACATCGAGAGGAGAAACGAGCAGTACGCACGCTTCTTAAACCGAGGACGCAAACCGATGTTGTTCAAGCCTGGCGTCTGGGTGTGGCTTCACTTAAGACCAGAACGGTTCTAGCAGAAGCGCAAGGATAAACTCAGCCCCCAAGGAGACGGACCATTCAGGATAGTTGAAAAGATCAATGATAATGCCTACCGACTCGAGCTTCCAGGTGAGTATACCACATCAACTTCTTTCAATGTCACTGACCTCGTTCCATTTGATGTAGGTGAAGATGGAGATGTTTTGGGGACAAAACCTTTTCAAGAGGGAGGGAATGATGTGATCGCAGGACTGGAGCTCGACCAAGATGACCAAGACACGCTGGACGCAACCGTGACGCCTGACCAAGACGCATCGAACGCGGCCAAGACGCCTACTTCGGACGCGGCCAAGGCACCAACGATCCTCCCGGGAGCCACAACACGATCAAGTAGCTCAACAAAGGCGGCCAAGCAACGGATCAATCTCTTCGTCCGATCATTCGTCCAGCGCCAACCGCCCCATGAAGACCTCGAAGGTTCAATTCGTTTGGTCTTCACTCTTACCCAAGAGTGAAGACATCAAAGTCACTTAAGCAAGGATGTGTACTCTTTTCTCTTACTCCGGGTTTTTCCCATTGGGTTTATCGGAGAAGGTTTTAACGAGGCATTGAGCTTGGTGCACAACGCCCTAAGGCTAATTCGATTCTCGCGTCAAGGCCAAGACGGTTATCCTCCTTCCTCTTATCTTTTGGTTTAAATTGAACATTGGAATATTCCTTTTGGACCGTTGAGAGTTTTATGTTGAAAGTCTTAGAGGTGACGTGTTCCATTTACAAGGAGAACATGTCTAAGGACAAGTGTGCGGATCAATATGAATCCGCGTGTCCCTAAGCCCTCTCTTGACCTAAGTATTTAAACCCTCGCTTAGGCCTTTGTTTCTCCTTAGACTTGAATGAAAATAAAACTTTTCTCAAGAGCGATTCTTGATCTTGTCTCATCCTTTCTCTAGTTCAATCCGGGATTGTTCTAAGGAAGAACCCTAACAACCTCAAACCAGGTTTTCTGTTGTTAGCGACTGTATCAAGAGGAGAGCCAAACCTCTTGTGTCGTCATTCAATCCATTTTCTTCTCCATCGTTCTATCTCTTATCGCTTCCACCATCGCATCTTACCATAACCACACTTAGCCGTTTTTGCATCCGTTCGTTCGTATCGCATCCGTCCGACCGATAGAGGCTTCACGACCGTTCTCTCAAATGGCTCGTTGGAATCTCGTCAAACTTTGTTTCTCTCGTTTGAATCTACCCTAGATTCAAAACCTCAAGCCTTGTCTGAGGAAAGTTCCGCGCCTTTCTTTCTGTCCAAAGATGCTCCCTCCGACCGTTCCGCATCCGCGACCATCGGTCACATCGATAGTGGTCACCATATATAAGCTGAATAAATCACAAGTTGATATTGGTACAATTTAACATTTTTCATTAGAATTAGTAACCTAATAGTAAATAACAAAATATTGTTCAAGGTACTCAATTGTCAACAAAGGAAGAAGCACACAATCCTTTGTTATATAGTGGAGTACCTTTTAACAATCCTTTGCGAAGATTTTATTTCAAAACATCTTTCCTCACTCCGTCAAAGGAAGAAACCATTCAAAGCGCCTTGTTATGTATTCTTTTTCTTATAAGATGGCTAAAATTACAACTCAACATTAGATTTTAATCCGTGGTACACCGTAGACATATAATTTTAATTATAATTTATATTTTATGTTGTATCTATTTGTTAAATATTGGATGTTTTGTAAATAAAGAAATAACTCAATTGTCCGGCTAATTATTTATATTATTTTTTAACTCACAATACACTTCATGAACATTAAATCATTAGGAAAAAAATTTTTTGTTTAGTGTTCGAGATTCTATTTTGATTTTTAATTATTATAACAAAAAATAAGGGATCTAAATTTATAATCAGTAATTTATACGCTGTGATTATGTCACATTTTTCCTAATGATTTAATTATTTTACACTATCTTAATTAAATCAACTTGATTTTATGTCAAATATTATAATATTAGTAGTGTTGATAAATAATTAAATGAAGATTTAACCCGTGTTACCACAAATTTAATAATATTTTATCAATTTAACATGTCCTCTTTATAACTAATCTACTATATAACCACATTATATAGTATTTTCGACTTTTTTAATTTTACATATTCGTAATAATTAAAATTTTTATTAAGTTTATATATGTTAATTATAATATTTAAATAAATGTCAATCGAAGTTTTTCTTATGTTAATAATCAAAACTCACAGGTTTTGGAAAACAGAATGGAATCAAATTGTTGTTTTCTTTGTTTGCAAAGGATTCACATATAGAACATCTTCAAAACACAACAGAATGTGTGATTAAATATATGATAGTTTCTATTTCCATATTGATTGCTTTATTTTTTAGTTGGAATAAAATGTAAAATATTTAGGAAACAAAATCTGGAGTAATGTTAATTTTAGAAAATATTTAGGGGTTAATATTGTAAATAAATTTTTAAATAAACAAAAGTAAAAAAGCATAACACAAAATGTACTTAAAAAATGTTAATATAAATTTATCACTGATGCAAATAATTTATAGATGATGGAATTTTTTTTCTTTTTTTTTTTACATAGGGTCAAAGACCAAGCTTTAGGAATATTGCGGAAATGTATCTATCCTAAGTATATCACTCAAATGTGCCGAACGAGCTAAAATCTCATAACACCCTTTCTATCAAAACAAATTCTCAAAACTCCCTCAATGGTAAAAGGACAATATTACCCTTAATGAAGATTGTTTTAGGTTAAATATAATTAAATAAGTAATTGTTCAACGAAAAACACAGTAGCTTAGTGGTTGTGAGCTCCATGCGCACGCGCGCGCGCCCAGGGTTCGAATCCCACTATGCGCGGTACAACTGGTACAACTAGGGTGCAACTGGTACAACTAGGAGATATATGGTACAACTATGCGAGGTGCAACTGGTACAACTATGGTGCAACTGGTACAACTAGGGGATATATGGTACAACTATGCAAGGTGCAACTAGGAGATATATGGTACAACTATTCTTTAAAAATTGTTAGAGGGGTAGTTTCGTCCTTCCTTTAAAAAAGGGGTAGTGAGATTAAGTGGGGGTAATGCAGAGATGAATTTCTGGTATAGGGACACTAGAGATGAATTCTCCTTTAAGGGGATTACTATTATCTTAACCTTTTTTTGTTGTACACCGAACTTTTATATTAAATCAAAAAATGTTTCCCTTATACAAACTTAAACATAGCTTCGCAACAGAGTCAGCCAGTGGTGGATCTAGGAATTATTTTTATCGGGGTCAAAACATAACTAAACTTTTTTTTATATAAATATAAAAACATCTTACAAAACTATTCTAAGAGTTTTAAAATCCGGAAATCTCTTTTTCACAGTTTCATTTGTAATAGATAAAAAATACATCTTTTTCGATAAAAAAAACTAAACAGTCATTCAAAAACTGATCTACAATCTGATTGCGTTGATGAGTTTTCACAATCTTCATCGCTAAAAAGCATCTCTCAACAGTTACAGTAGCAACAGACAAAATCAAAAACAACTTCAACAGTCCAAACACCAAAGAATGTGACATATATATATATATATTACTAAATATATGTATACTAAATTTTTACTAAACTAATATATGTATTACTAATTTTAAAAAAAATTAATGAGAAGTCAATTGACCCCACACCCTTGTACGTGGATCTGCCCTTGGAGTCAGCTAACACATTTGCTGCTCGTGGGATATAACGACAGGTAAAACTAAGAAAACTATCTGCTCCCAACAGGATATCCGATAATACACCATGAACTTCCAAAAGAATTGATCGAGAGTTGATAGTTCCAACTAATTGTAGACAATCCGATTCAAGATAAAAATGCTTGACTCCCATTCTGATCGCATCCTGAATTGCAGCTCTGCATGCAAGGCTTTCCGCCATTAGAGCTGAAGATACATTCTTACAAATAGCAGAATGTTGAGTGAGAACACCAGACGATAAGAAGGTTCTTGTCCAACCAAGCCCCGCAACTCTTAGCTCTGCCCTCCAAGCGGCATCTGAGGTACTAGCCATACTTACCCCCGGCACTCGAATGGGCTCTGGAGTAGTTCACTTTTGTCTGGGACATGAAGAAACTAGAGAGAGTTTCTGGAATGAAAACCACTCCTTGGCATCCGCAATAGCTTTTGTCATGGTCTCTTGTGCAATAAACAAGCGATCACTGAAGACACTTTGATTTCTTGATTTACAAAGATTCCATCAGACCCACGGTGCCAAAGGACCTGCACTGATCCCAACGGTGGGAGGCAAATTTGGAAATTTGCCAACTTCAGACCATTTCTTACGTTTTCCACCTGAATACAGGGAAGTACCTGCTTAAAAGGCGCAACTCGCCAAACATCTTGTACAAAAAGACATGTGAAAAGTAAATGCACAATAGATTCAGATTCTTTACACCGGGGACAGGCTACATCAGTGTTAACATGTCTTTCCGCGAGATTTTGCTTTGTGGGTAAAGCCCCCAGAAGAGCCTTCAAGAGGAAAAGCTTAATCTTAGGCGCTGTAACAACAGACCAGACCTCAGCAATCCAATCTACTACTCCTAGATGCTGTCCCGGCACCAAGCTTTAGGAATATCGCGGAAATGTCTCTATCCTAAGTATATCACTCAAATGGGATTACTATTATCTTAACCTTGAAACCAATATTAAGTAGTAGATTGTTTGATGTTGTGATTGGATGGTGCTTTAGAGTCGGTAGTTTTAAAAAATGAAGTCACAGCCCAAAAATTTTAAAAGAAATTATATTGGCTGTGAGAAACAAGTCTTTTTCTTACCATTTTTCTTGTTACAAATTGAATAGAAACTGAACTTCATAGTCTTTTTTCTCATGAACTCTTAATAACTCTTAAGTATTATCTATTGGAACAAAAAAAACACTTCCGCTTTATTATCTACAGAAATTGAGTAAAATATATTTTTTTAAATTTTAAATAATATAAGGTCAACATATATATATAGTAACAGCTAAAAAAAGGGGAAAAATTATGGACATATATGCAAAAAAATACTTAAAAGATAAGATTATATGAAAATCATGACATGTGGTGATAAACAAATGGAGAAATTTGAATTATAAAAGAGAAAGAATCTTTTAAGTAATAGTTTTCATTTTTCATTCTTTCCCCTTCCAAGTTTGAATTATGGGAAAAATGTCATTAAAATCCCCAAGTCTACATTTTCGTTGATTTAAATCCCAAACTCTGCTTTTGGAGGAAAAAAACACCAATTATTTGTTGATTTCCAAATAAATCGCAAACTCTTGTTGACCTAGCCTTTTGAGGCACAACATTAAGTGGTCAAACGGAAAAATTAAACGGGGTTAATTATCTGTTAACGAGATCCGTTAATAGCAAAACGACGCTGTTTATAACACCCTAAAACCCCCAAATTAAGAAATCGATTCTCAATTCTCTCAATTCACAAACCCTAATCGATCTCAATTTATCTTTTTTTCTTTATTTTCAATTTTCTTCTTCGGTTTCTCTCTTCTTCTTCGAGTTGACGAGATGAGTTCTAGCTCAAAGACATCGGTGGTAGCTTCGTTCGACCGTGGAGTGCCATTGAAGTTTGTTTGTGGAGCCGGTGTAACGATCTTTACATCGAGAACTGAAGAGAATCTTGGTCGACCGTTCTTCCGGTGTATAACAAAAAGAGATCTGGAATCTTCTCGTCATCGAAGATATCATGTTCGACTAGGGTTAGATCGATTAGGGTTTGTGAATTGGAGATATTGAGAATTGATTTCTCAATTTGGGGGGTTTTAGGATGTTATAAACAGCGTCATTTTGCTATTAACGGATCTCGTTAACAGATAATTAACTCCGTTTAACTTTTCTGTTTGACCACTTAACGGTGTGCCTCAAAAAGCTAAGTCAACGAGAGTTTGCAATTTATTTGGAAGTCAATAAATAATTAGTGTTTTTTTCCTCCAAAAACAGAGTTCGGGATTTAAATCAACGAAAATGTAGACTTGGGGATTTTAATGACATTTTTCCCTTTGAATTATCAATTATAACAAAGAAATATTCCATTTTTTTATTTCGTCTAATCACATTTTTGGCGTAGTAAAGACTAATGAAATTACATGAGTATCCATCCATCCCCATCACTCCTCACTTCAAGTCATGAAAATGAAATCTCAAATGTACCAGCGAGTCCCAACAATGTCCACAGCCTCTTCAATGATGCTTTACCCGAACTATCCTTTTCTCATGTCATCATTTGGCCGCTCAGATGACCGTTGTGAGTCTGACGAGCAATTCAATTTCACTAGGATGTCGTGATGGGACATATGATTGGAGAAGGAGACAAGGCCACGTCTACAAAGGAATGTGAGTTTCACCCCTCTCTTTTAAAAATATATTTTTTAAATAAAAGATCACGATATTGCTAATATTATATACACAAATCAGAGCTGTTTGTAATATATACAACTCTACATTTAATAGATGCAACTTTCTAAAGAGACGTTACCATATAATCTTTTTGTCAAAAGAATAATTAAATAATATTTTTTAATGAAAAGTCACGATAAAAAGACGCAACTGAATTTTTTAATAAAAAGTCACAATTTTTTGAATAAAAAGTGTCACGATGAAAAGACGCAATTGTTCTTTGCATTTATTCATGCTAATATTATATACAAAAATCTCAACTGTTTGTAAAAGACACAACTCTACATTCAACAGATGCAACTTTCTAAAGAGACGTAACTATATAATTTTTTTGTCAAAAGAATAATTAAATAATATTTTTTTTGAATGAAAATTCACGATGAAAAAATGCAACTGAATTTTTTTAATGAAAAGTCACAATTTTTTTAATAAAAGATCAAGATGAAAAGATGCAATTGTTCTTCCCATTTATTCATATTGCTAATCTTATATACAAATGTCTTCGTATTTATTCATATTGTTAATATTATATACTTTCGCATTTATTCATATTGCTAATATTATATACAAAAGTCACAACTGTTTGTAAGAGACACAGCTCTACATTCAACAGATACAACTTTCTAAAGAGACGCAACCATATAATTTTTTTGTCAAAAGAATAATTAAATAATTTTTTTTTAATGAAAAGTCACGATGAAAAGATGCAACTGAATTTTTTTTAATGAAAAGTCACGATGAAAAGATGTGATTGTTCTTCGCATTTATTCAGATTGCTATTATTATATACATTAAACATCTCTAGGTGATATGGGAAACAAATAAATGTATGTAGATAGAAATTTGAAAGAATACCTCAAACGACCTATCGTCTTTTAGATAATTTTTTTTGTCCTATTTTTTTTGTTTTTTGTCAATCTTGCTCTAAGATTAAATCACTTTATTTAATCTTGAAAATAAATTTCAAATTATTTTGGTGGAACAGACGGAAAAATAAAAGAGCAACTTTGGTAGATGACCATGTCATTTTGTAAAATAGAGAAAATATCATAGTGGCAGAAAAACTTAGTAAATAACGTTTTCTGGGGGGCTGAAAAATCGAAACAATCCTCGGCGAGTAGGCGGGAGTAAAGGTGCCCCACCAGTAGGTTATCCTATATAGGGAACAACTTTGGTAGGAGGTAATGATGACTGATATAAATTAAAATAACTTGTTACAACAACCGTTGTTTGGTTGTAATTTTTTTGGAGATAAACTGAGTATAAGCAGATGACACCTACGAATATTATTTACGATTCCCTTCTAAACGCATATTGTAGATTGTGCATAACTCATGCTTTGACGTAATAATTGATCGAGTGATTATGCAATGGCTTGATTTATTCCTGTACATGTAATACTAGTACGCATGCATTCGTGAAACTCCATTCCTGGAAATAACATATGTATGTCGTAGAACACTCACATGTACCCTACGTTATGCATTTGTGGGTTTCCGTTGTCCCTGTTCCAGGTTCTTTTGTACAAGTTTGACATACAGGTTCTTCGATATATGGAAAACGTTAACGGACCGCTAGTGGTGGTTACGGAAGGAATCAAGTAAGCCCATGGGCCAAAAAATGATTCTCGAGGAAGATCAATTAAAAACTGGTCCGATTGATAAACCAAATTTGGAAGATCAAACAAAAATAACACGCAATTTTATAAGAACCCACGAATCATGACATCACAATTTGAGTTGCTCCAAAAGTCGTCCACTATACGGTCGACATGACACATTAAGGAGAGAAAAAACCTATCGGTGATACGTATCTAAGACATTTAATGCAGATGCATAGCCAGTAGCAGCTAGGACAGTAGCATTAGGAGGAAAACATTTTGGACTATCAATATATAGTATAATAACATGGGTTAATCTCATACAACAGAAACGCAAATTTGTATCCTGGCCACACGTGTATCGAAGGCAGCTAATACTCGCTAAGAAAAACATTGAAATACGCGGATGGTGTATGACTATCTCAAAAAATATCATGGTGCAGAAAGGTTAAACATTGACACTTTGACATGACAGCCGCTTTGCTGTGTAAACCTTCCTATCGCATCCCTCGGTTTATGGGGGGGGGGAATAATGAGGATTCGAAAATCTAAAATATGTGGACACTAGCCCCACATACACTATTCAGCAAAATATCTGAGTAAATATTGTAGCCCTAAAGTGGTTCTGCCTCGTTGACATATATATCTGATGCCGCCATAGCTAGCATTTACAGAGGAACACACTTATAAAAAAAAAACAAAGGTTGGCAAAAGAAGATCAAGGTAGAAGTAAAAGTTGCAGAGGTAGGTAAATACACTGTGGGTATAAGACAACTTAAATATTTCGTTTTGTTTTTTTAGTACAACTACATCTACTTTGCTACATTTAATAATGTATATCCTTCTCATAGGTACAAATGGTTGATATAACTGAAATAACAGACCATAATGTTCGAGTAGTCAGCGGTTCATGGGGCATCGGTGGCGATAGTAGTTGGGTCTTCATATCAAACCCATTCAACGCCATGCGGAGAATGACTATACGTGAAGGAGAACGAGTAACAGTTGTTCGTGAGCTCGTTAGAGCCGCGTTCGGGTTGGAATATGATGGATGGGAAGTCCACCTTTCGTATCAATGGCCGGAGTGGATGGATCTCAAATTCTCCACCGGCTGTCAGGTCCAGACCCGTTACAATACGTACTGACAAGACCATGACCATATTCCAAGCACTCCATCTTGACCTAGACAATATTTGTCTGTATTTGTCAAAGGTTTCGATCGACGGAATATAAACGTACGATGGCAACAGCGCAGCGGCGAGCGCTGAGTTGCGCAACAACCCCGACAACTTTAGGCTATGTAAAGGAATGATGGATACTGATGTTGGTAGCACATCGGCAGCCCATGACAAGCGGGACAAAGGAAAACTGCCAATGGCATTTGATGGTCTCCCTCCACTCCCGAGTTACGACTCCAGTCTTGCGGAAAAACTACTCGATGAAGAAGCCATTCTATGTTGGATGATGGCAACAAAAAAAACTAATGAAAGCAATGGTGATTCGTCTTCTATGAACAAATATGATGGACAACGCAGTGACGCATGCTGCCAACTATTTTTCGACGAAGAAGATTCCGACACTGTATCAACACCAGAGGTACGTCTACAAACGCGTATACACCATATCATAGTAATACACGTACATGATACTAATGTGTGTTTTTGTCTAATACATGACATAGTGTAGATGTCAGCCCGGTTGAAGTGGATTTCCTGGCTCACCTTGGTAGCCAAACAATTAACTTAGGAGATGCTACCGAGCCAGACTTTGAAATTGATGCAAGTGATGGAGTTGTACCAGTAAAGGAGTGTATTTTCTTTGGACCGTCGGCAAACTATATGGCTGAACCATTAAACCATGAACTGGACCTCAGGGTCCCCCTTCAGGCGGCGCTTGAAGATATGTGTCTCAACTTCGCATCATTCAATCGAGATGCACAACCAACCCTAGATGAGCAACGAGAAGAAGGTAATGATATTTAATACATGATATATAGTAAAAACACATGCTATCTTAGTTATAACAGAGTCTCATATTTAATAAATGTAACATGCTAAGAGTATTTGTGTGATATATGAACAGATCGACTAGGGATGGAACTAGCTGTGCATGATGTATTGTACAAAGGGGACGAACTGTTCGTTGGGTGGGTTTTCAAAAATAAACAAGATTGCAACGTCAAATTAGCAGTTCACGCACTAAACCGGCGTTTTCATTTTCGAAGGGATCGGTCATGCAAAAAACTTCTCACGCTGAAATGCATTTCACCAACTTGCCCATGGCGTGTCTACATAATCAAACTAGAAGACTATGACAACTACCAAATCAGGAGTGTTACGCTGACACACACGTGCACCATCGAAGAGCGCAGCAATTACCATAGACAAGCAACCACGCGGGTGATCGGTAGCATCATGCAGTCAAAATTTGAGGGAAACACACGCGGTCCCCGGGCAGTCGACCTCCAGTGCCTCTTGCTAGCAGATCACTCTGTAAGGATCTCATATTGGAAGGCGTGGAAATCAAGAGAAGTGGCCATGGAGGGCGCACAAGGATCAGCTGCTAATAGTTACTCCCTCCTGCCGGCTTTCATACATGTTTTACAGCAGGCAAATCCTAGCTTTGTCATTAAACTAAAAACAGAGATCGATGCTGTCGGGCAGTATAGGTTCAATTACATGTTCTTAGCATTTGCTGCATCGCTAGAGGGATTGCGGATCGTTATCGACGGGACACACTTGAAGGGGAAGTATGGTGGCTGCCTGTTAACGGCGAGCTGTCAAGATGCGAACTTTCAAATATTCCCACAAGCATTTGCCATAGTTGATAGCGAGAACGACACTTCTTGGTCATGGTTCTTCCGTGTTTTGATCTCTGCCATACCAGATTCGGAGAAACTGACTTTCGTCTCTGACAGACATTCTTCAATTTACACAGGCTTGCGAAGGGTACGTTTCTTAAGTATTGCTCAACCAATAGCTCTATTATTTTTGATTTTACAATAGAAAATAGTACTAAACATGTTAGCGTACAAGTTACATGACCATCAGCATAATATACGATGGCTGCAATGACATAGAATACAGGAATAATGTATGCAAGTAAATTGTCATGTTACATTACATAGTGCCTTGTTATAATGTTAAAGAACTTATGTAAAAAAGTAAAATGACATGTTACATTAAATAGTGTCTTGTTATTCTGTTACAAAAGCGTATTGGTATTAGTATATTATTAACAACCATGTCGTGCCTTACAACGGCGTACATGTTTTAAACGTAACCTAATCGTATTCACCACGTGTTGATCATACAGGTTTATCTCAGGTCACATCATGGTGCATGTATTGTTCACCTACAATGCAACATCACATCAAGTTTTAAGAAGAAATTTCTGGCGTTTCACGTGTAAAGGGCGGCAAGAGCATACCATATTTTCGACTTCCATACGTACTTCAACGAAGTCATCAAGCTTGATCCAGCATGTGGGGCTTACCTTGAAACCATCGGGTTCAACCACTGGACACGTGCTTACTTTCTTGGCAACAGATACAATGTTGTGACAAGCAACGTAGCTGAATCACTTAACTCGGTTCTCAAGGAGGCACGGGAGCTACCGGTAATCCCACTAGTGGAATTTATTTGGACGACCCTTATGAGCTGGTTTGCAATGCGTCGTGAAGCATCAAAGAAAGAGATGTCAACACTACCACCAAAGATGCGTGAAGTAACTCATCAGAACTTCGAAAAATCTGTAAGCTTCTCGGTCAAGAATGTTGACAAGTTCGATAACCAAGTCTAGTCAAACAGTGGTGGAAATTACCATGTTAACCTAGGGAAAAGGTCCTGCACGTGTAGAGCGTTCGACATGCTACGTTACCCTTGCCCACATGCCATATCTATAGCAGTGACAGAACGCATAACACTGCAGTCCATCATGGCGCCGGAGTACTCGGTAGACAATTGGAGGCAATCCTACAAGTCGTCCATCAAGCATGTTCCAGATGTTTCCAACGCGTATACACTACCAGCCTCGATTGCATCTCTAGATTTGCAGCCCCCATTCATGCGTAGGCTACCAGGAAGACCAAAGAAAAAACGCATAGCATCACGTGGAGAGTTCAAGGTAATGCGATACCGGAATTACACATTTGTTTTTTTTTGGCGTAGGCCGCGTTTAGTACATTCAAATAGAGCTAAGTATTAATTATCATTTTCAGGGGAGTCGGAGGAACGAGACTAGGTGTTCATGGTGTAATGGTGTGGGGCATATTCGTTCTACATGCACTGTGCCTATATGAAGGTAAAAAAAAAAACATGTTTCTTATACATCATGCATGAGAACCACCTCAACATTACTAATAATCACTTCGCATTAGGTTGCAATGAAGTGGGGGTTCTCGTGTCTTAGCAATGGGTTCTACTCAGTAGGGGAAGTCCATCAACGTATGGAAGAATTAAGTGGAGGGTTCTTACTATCTTGTACATATACGCATGGAGGTACTGTACTTTATGGTTGCAAATGGGGGTACAGGAGTCTGAATGTGTTGAAGAACCTACCACAAGCAGCCAGTGGCGCGTTTCTTATCTTCAGTTTTTTGTTGTTTCAGTATGTATAATATTGCACCTATCCCCCTTATTTTATGTATAACCCATGCTATTTAATGAAAACACGAGTGTTTAATATATATATCTGAAAACGATCACTATTACTGCCTTAAATAGGATGCTAGATGAGGTTCATCCAAAAACCTATGCTTGGAGTTATTCACTTATCTTCTTTGAAATTTGGTGAGTATTTATTGAAGAAGTGCCACTGACCAACTTCCTACCCACTTTTAACATAAATGAAGGGGTTTGCATTAAACTACTATAAATTCATATTTGAGGAGACACTACCACAACCACAAAAATGGGAGAAAACGTGTGGGGAGGGATAATGCGGCAGTTTTTAGAACATCCTTCACAGATGACTAAACATGGCATGTTCAGGAAGCAGTTCGAGAGAGCGTTGGCAGACGAAATACCGGAGGCAGACTACCTGGAAGGATTACGTTTAGCTTGCTGGGAGAAATATCTGACTTTAGCAAAAAAACACATGTTCAAGGCGGTGAACAGAGTCGATGAGGCTGTTTTCGTCATGGCGATGTTGGCTGCGTGTGGTGAGGAGACAGACGTAGGAGAGTTCTTCACGGAGCAATTGATAGGCATGCCCTGGGCAACTGTTCTGGGAATGGGGGAACAGTATTTGCAACACTGGAAAGAATGAAGGTCAGACAGGGAACCACGTACACCCTAACATGGAACTGTGCTGTACCAGAATGTTCAGAATTCCACAATATCTACGACCGCTGTGAGGAATGCTACATTTTCTGGTGCACCAAAGAGTTTTGCCGCCGTTGCTAACTCTTTATGTTTTATATCCTACGCATGTTTTAAAACGAAAACAGCCTATGAAGCAAAAAAATCAAAACCGTATAAACATGTTGTCTAATATATTATGAGTGAACTACTTTCAATTTTTAAATGAATGCGTATAACTTCTACAATTACCAAGGCAGACTTTGAATTAACAAATGAGTTTTGGAAAATCAAACTTATGTTTACATGAAACTTTTGTTTAAAGCATGTGTTTGCGATACTAACGTTGTGAGAAAATAAAATAACATTGTTTAAAAACAACCCCCATGTTCGCAGTAGTACTGAATTGCTTAACGCATATAGACAGATATAGTTTCGTCGGACCGGTAAAAAATCGTGTCTACCATTTTACAGGCCAATCAAAGAAGAAGGAAAAAAGTTGTGGAGGTATAAATCAGGCCGGCCCGTTCGCATGCTTGTAGGCGTCAATGAAAAGTTTTTTCGCAGCCGCAAAAACATCACACACCTTCACTTCCCTGCAGCCATCATTGCCAGCTGCCGCATGCAGTTCAATCAGGTGAGCTGTCATGACACCAGAATGCCGACGCAGACAAGCCTGTGGGATATCCTTATATCGCTGAATAGCCAAAGGTGCGAAATTGACGTTCTTCTTTCCAACCTGAGAGGACGCAAGCCAGAGTAGGTATGGGATCATCTCAGCCAATGGGAGAAGGCATGTTTTTATCTTCGACTCCCGCCAAAAAAGACACAAAGCAGTCAAGAACATACATGTGTCAGTCAGCCATTCTAACACACAGACCAACCCATTGTTGTTTGTCCAAACTATAAGGCATGTATAACCAGTCCACCCCACAGGGACATAGAGCAAGAGTAGCTGCATCAAACGCATACATTCCTTTCTCCGTCGCCTTACAGAATTTTGGGTAATGCTTCATCAACGCGGAGACGAATTCAGAATCACAGAACGCAACATTTTGTTCAACCGTTGCACACCATCCTGACGCCCAATTGTCCCTGATGCTATGCATGAAAGTGTCCATAATCTGCAAGAAAAACAGTAATGGGTTACTAAATATAGAAGCATAGCTATATTGAACAGTAACAACTTTGGCTAGGTAACCTCTGTAGAAATGTCTTCACGCATCTCAACAATATCTACAACAAATTTCACCGGAAATACCCGACCGCCACCAAAGTAAACATCACTAAAACAACAAGGAACATGAGTTCAGTTCGAACACATTAGACATATGTTATTGTAGCCAAATATTACTAACTTGGTTGTAGATGTGATGGCATACAATCTTCTCTAATTGCAACAAGTCATAGTCGGAGATTTGACTGGGCACAATTGCGGTTGACACTGAGGCATTCGAAGATTTAGCCTACAAATGAACGCATGCAATATTAGCTGTACATGAATAAAAGCCATGGGATATGAAATAAAAAATACTTAACCCTAAACCATGAACCCGTCCAATTTAAAAAAAAAAAAAAACCAACACAGGTAACATACCAGTGAGGGGATAGCAACAACATTTCATACATGTGGGTTGCCATGTTGTGAAACTTTGGTTGGAGGCAAAGGGTCAATCTCGGATGCCTTGGTAGATGCTAATACATGGTCCGTTTCGTCTGCATCAGGAACTCCGTCTATATCAGCAACCACATGTCAAGTTTCTTCTGTAGAACCCTATGAGTAAAGTAAACATGCGTGCATTGAGTTTGCTAACTAGAAACAAATGAAGTGTTACACGGTGGCAGTACAAGCATTTTCCAACAGATAAGCGTAAGAAATATTGACGTTTATCAACAAAAACACATGAGATGAAATGAAACCAAATGCCGTAAGATGTTAAAACATGTTTTAAAAAAAATCGAAGCTAAACCACTACAAAGAATATACTCTAAATGGGCATGGGATAAACAGATATATATTTGTGGCAGACATGGTTACCTCAGAGATAACATGGCAATATGGTTTCACAACTTCTGCGCTAATTCTGTCTTGTCCAAATATATCATATGTTGTCCTCTTCTTCTACAATGCAAAGAAAATATTAAAAACGGAAACGGTTAGATAGTACCCAGAACCAACTAAGTATCTTGGGCATACCAAACAACTATGCGACGCTTTTGCTTGGAGATCCATTGCCGTTTCGGCTAGGGACTCTTTTGGATGGATATAAAGTAAGATGCAAAGTAAGGAGATTTATGTATTAAACATACTAACGCAGGTAGACGTCTTTGAAAAACAAATGTTCAAAGTGGACATACCAAAGGTGGTCCCTGAATGTTTACGTGATGATTAGAACTGCTACAATTCCCAACGTTTCCTGTGAGAGGCCGACCGTTTTCCACATTGGAAGAGACTGTTGGCACAGTTCCGACCGGGGAAGAAGAAGTTTGAGGCACTCAAACTGGATCAGAAGCCGAGGCTCCCTTGTCTGATTTGTCTACTTTCTAGCCAAAAGACCCGGATGTCATTTTCTGGATGGCCTGTGTTATCATATCCGATATCCTAACCTCTGAGTCTGCTATGGCTTTCATGACACGTTTCTCAGACCGTTTAACCTTCGTTTCCACATATTCTTTCAGCCCCTCCGATAGGTGATCATTTGCCTTCCGCTTCCCATTTGAGCCTGGTCTCTGCTCAGATGGTATGCCTGGTTCTACACCTTTGCAAACTGTTGTGTCTATGCTACAAAGGTTGCTATTTTCATTCTTATCAACCCCGATGTCATCACTGTTCTTACCACCCGCAAACATTGTATCCATAAAGTTGCAGTTGTCGTTGATCATCTCCAATAGTCTATCAACCCCTTCGTCTGGCTTGTCGTCAATGGCATCACCTAATTTGGGTCCAAGCAGAGAGTTAACTGTACACTACACGGACAAAAAGAAACATGTCAGATGGCAATCATAGAAAATATTAAGCACCAATCATCTATCATTGCAAATCGCCATCGTTACTATGGGTACTATGTCTAACAGCATAAAACTGTTAGCGAAATAGCGCAGATGCACGTTTACCCTGTGTTTTTATCGGAAATCACATATCTTTTTAATATAACACATGGATTTATCGAACATTCAAGCAAAGATGAGTGCAAAAACATACGACATGACTTACAACATAGTGTGCACGCGGACATCATGCAACAAAATTAAAAACAATCACACATTCTTCTGACAACATGTTATTTACTGAAATAAAGTGGGATTCTACAAAAGAACGTAAACGGATTATTCAATTGACGGAAGGACTTCGTGTGATTTAATAGTTAAAGGTATACTAAATGGTTTGGAAATCGAGATCTTACCGCTGCTTTACCATCGACTTTCCAAACAACATCCAGCTTCAATGTCCAGAGGCGCTCAATCACTTGTGTTTCTTCCATATCAGAATCACCATCATCGTTAGGGCCCAAAAACTGCACCTTGATCTGTGGAACGGCTTGAAGAAGTACCAGTTGCAGCGCTAAAGGAAATCCTTGTACGATTGTTGATTTCTTCTTTAATTTACGTGGCCCCCTCGCCTTTATAGAACGCATCGTTAGTTTGAAAGCCTCTGTCCCCCAAGGATAATTCAGAAACTCTTCCAAATTCTCAGACAGGTCAACGTGTACCGGCGAGATTTTGCTTTTCGCAGAAGTAGGGCAAAGGACCCCATCGAGCAGAGCAAGTACGGCGTAACGGATCGGATTATCCCTCTCAGGGACGAGGTGCCTCTTTAATCTGCTGACTAGCCAGTCGGCAGATACATCGGCCCGGTCAAAGTATTTATACCAATATTTACCGGCGACTACTTTCAGTTTGCCCTTCTTCTCTTTTCCGTAGGAAGCTTCTCGCATCTTAAACTGGTGACAGCTGTAAATTCCACAATTGAGAACCGAATCGGGAACCCACCATAAATAACCCATATTTCGTAGTCTTTCTTCACCAGGAGTTGTCTCGTCAATAGAAAATGAATGAGTTTTCCAGAATAAGCCGCGCTCTCCGGTACCTCAAAAATTTTCCCAAACTGAGAGGATTTTATGATCTCGAGTTCAGATGGGACCAAGATTGAGGCGAGATCGTCTATGATAGAGAGCTCGCTGTACGAGTGTACCCTCTCACCGATGGGTTCAGATCCTTTAGCAAACATTCGTTCTGGCAAGCCCAGATTCGCCATCTAAATAGAGAAAATAACAACAGAAAATCAGTTGATCACGAAATAGAGACGAATCAAATGGAATCACCAGTTAATATGAAAACGAACCTCTCTATAATCGGCGACTGCTGTGAGTAAGGATGTCGGGAACGGCCGCCCAAAAAGCTGAGCCAAGTAAAACACAGTGGTTTTTTAGGGTTGGAGAGAACCGGCAGTTGTAAATATTTAGTTTCTTTATTTTTTGATGTTGTGAAACCCTAAAAACCACTGTGTGACTTTTGGGTTGCGAGTGAAATGTACAATCCTTTATGGGGAAACTATTAGAATACTAAATGACAAATGTGTGAGAGTAGATAACTTTCAAAATTCAAACTAGGTAATCATTTTGTGGCAGACAAATGGGTCCCTTGTGTTTGGTGGACACGGGAGGAGACAACGTAATTTTATGTTGCATAGGAAACATACAGACATGGCTCATAGTCATTTTATGAATTATTCTAAAAAGTATAGACATGGCTCATAGTCATTTTATGAAGATCGCCTTAAAGGTTCACAAGGTTTGGGAGGCAATTGAACCTGAAACAGCAGCAGCCGACAATGAAAAGAATAACATGGCTATGGTTTTACTGTTTCAGTCCATACCCGAGGCTCTAGTTCTGCAAATTGGTGATCTGGATACGGCGAGAAAGATTTGGGGCGCCATTAAATCGAGACATGTTGGGGAAGAACATGTTAAAGAAGCACGTCTACAAACACTTATGGCCAATTTCGAGAGACTTAAGATGCAAGATACAGAGAAAATTGATGAGTTTGCAGGAAAGATGTCCGAGATAGCCCCAAAGTCCGCTTCTCTTGGTGTAGTGATTGAAGAAGCCAAGATGGTTAAGAAATTTCTTAACTGTCTTCCTCCCAAGAAGATAGTGGCATCTTTAGAACATGTGTTGGACCTTAATACCACTATGTTTGGAGACATCATCGGACGTCTCAAGGCCTACGAAGAGAGAATCAGTGAAGTCGGTGATGTGCAAGAGGGTCAATCTAAACTCATGTATGCAAAAATGGAGACACATAACTACAGTCGCGAGTATAAAAGCGATTTTTGGAACAGAGGACGAGGAGGTCGCTTCTACAGAGGGAGAGGGAGAGGACGAAGTAGTGGAGAAGCATTACAAGCTTAAGGAGGAGAATGTTGGAGTAAGCTTGACGCATAAGCAAGCCTAAAGAGATTAGAATTGGAAGTTTAGAAAGTTGTGAGAAATAAGAAAATTGTCTTCCTAGAGAGATTAGGAAAGTGAGGTTATGAAGTTCGTTATAAATAGAGATGTCGGGTTATGACTTCCTATCATTCAAGATGTGAGAGTTTGTGAGCTTTAGGTTTTTGAGGTATTTTTCCTAAAATAATAAAGAGAGTTCTTTTGAGGTTGTGTTAATTCTCTTTCTTGAATCCTAGAAGTTACGTCTTCCTACTTGTATTTTGGATGTCGTCTCACTATTACGTATTTACGATTTGGGTTAGCGGCGTTCAGTTTTGTATTAGGGATTAAATTTCACAGATTTAAATTTACACGGTTTTTTTTTTTTGTCAACCATTGGGTCACAACTGGCCGGTCCATTAGCCAAATTCCTACATTCATAGGAACCGGGACTCGATCCCGGGTGTGATGGTGCCTTCTACAAATAGATTTACCCCCTGCCACTGCACTAAAGTCACTTCACATTTACACGTTTTTTTATAGATGTCAACTTTGAAAATTATGGCGTATTTATTTGGGTTGAACCATCATGAAAAAAAAAAAAAACTCTTATCCATTATATATATCCATTCCTAAAATAACAATCTATTTAATTTTGGTAGATAAAACATCTTCATCGCCTATCCAAATATTTGGATATGTATAAGATATACAAATTGTGTAGGTAAGTTATAATCTATTCAAAAAAGCTGTAGCAATTTTAGCAAAGACTTAATGTTTTCTTGTATATATAATAACCTTAATGACCAAATTCTGCAGGATAATTGATATTTGTGATTCCTACTTGCATTTCTGATGTATCACTATTACTTATTTACGATTAGGATATAGGGTTAGGTTTTATATTTCTTATTTACAGTTTAACTTTTAACAGTATACAGGATAGACCCAAACAAGCCAATGCGAAGGAACATTGTTTACATAGGTAACTAGGTGCGGAACTGTGCGAACACGTCGCGCTAAACTATCCGCTTTACCATTCTGAGAGCGAGGGACATAGACTAGGGCAAAGGAAACAAACTCCTCTCTATCCGCCTGGATGTCCTCCAAGTAAGGTGTAAAGGCTGGCCACTCGAAAGGCGAAGACACCATCTTCACTAAATCAGAACAGTCGGTGAGGAAGACGACAGATTGATTATCCGCCCCAATCATACAACACATAGCCCAGATAAGGGCTTCAAACTGGGTGTAAAGAGGAGAAAGACTGCGGCGAAGGTTGGCAGCACCCATAGTGGGATTGTCACCCCAAAGCGACGTGCAAAACCATCCTCTTCCCGCAAAAAGATCTACTATTTTCGAGGAACCATCAATATAACAAGTATAACTTGAGAAAGACCTAGGAACCCCAAAACTCCCCCTCACACAGGGGACAGCCGTACTGGTAGTATCCGGTGCTAAGACCACATCGTCTGTCTGAGCCAGAACCCATGCTTTTGCCTCATCCTCCGCTAACCACAAGATGGCTAGGGGGTTGGAATCCATATTACTAAAAAGTTTATCATTCCAGGCCTTCCAGATATACCACAAAATCCAAGGAAAGATTTCCTGATTTTGAATATTTGGGAACCGCCAAAAAAGAAAATCCATATTTGTGAAGATTGATTCCAAGGGAAAAACACCTGGGGCCGTCGGAAACTGCGACAAGGCCCAAACCTGGCAAGCTGGCGGACATTCAAAGAGGGTATAATTAATCGTCTCGTCCCCAATTCCACAGAGCCCACATGTAGCATCACAACTCAGACCATATTTCCGTAGATTAGTTGTAACCGCCACACAACCCGAAAGCACTTGCCACATAAAATTCCAAATTTTTGGTGGACATCGAATTTTCCACACAAAGGCATGAAGGGGCACAACAGTCGGTCCAAAAACCTCTGGCCCGGCAGGAGCCATCGAACTGGAACGAAGAATGTGGTACCCTGATTTAACCGAGTATTTATTAGACTTGGTAAAATGCCATCCCAATAGATCCAATTTATCCGGTTGTCGCAATGGTAAGTCATAAATTATAGCCACATTTTCCGGTACAAACGTAGCCGTAAGCTGGGCCATATCCCAGGAATTGGAACTGATGTCAATAAGATTTGTAACGCGGAGTAGAGGATCAAAAGGTAACCCTGTACTCAGTGCTGGTCTCGGAGATTGAGCAGGGATCCATGGGTCAGACCATACAGAGATGGACACACCAGATCCTACCCGTTTAATAAGTCCTTTATTAACCAGAGAGCGAGCATAAACTATACTTCGCCACCCATAAGACGGCGAGTAAGATTTAATTGGATCTAAAGGATCAGAATGTCGATAGTAACGTCCTTTAAATACCCGTGCAAAAAGTGAATCCAGTACTGTGATCAAGCGCCAAAGCTGCTTCGCCAATAGAGCGGTGTTAAAATCATCTAGGCAGCAAAAACCCAGACCCCCTACATCTTTACCATTACATAGTTTATCCCACGCCACCAAATGTAAGTCTCTGGATTCTGCAGAGGAGCTCCACCAAAAATTAGAAATCGCACTTATCAACTTCCGCGTGACCTTCTTAGGCAGTCAAAAGCACGACATGACAAAAGTAGGAACCGCCGTAGCAACAGATTTAATTTTTATCTCTTTGCCTCCTTTCGATAACAATCTAGCCGGCCACCCACTTGCTCTGGCTTGCAATTTGTCTTGAACAAACGAAAAAATTTTCGTCTTTGCCCCGCCCAGGCTTTCCGGGATCCCTAAATAGGATCCCATTCCACCCAAATTTGTGATCCCCAACACCCCTTTAAACTCCTCACGCAAAGCATTATCCACCGTATGACCAAACTGGACCGAAGATTTCTGGAAATTGATTTGTTGGCCAGAAACCCGCTCACACTTCTTAAGGATACCTAAAACCACCTCGCATTGCTCCCGCGTGGCCCGACAGAAAAAAAACTATCATCCGCAAACAAAAGATGGGAAATGGTTGGACTAGCAGTCGAAACCTTCATACCGGTAAGAAGTTTCAGCTGTTTGGCTTTCCAAAAATGTGCAGTAAGCACCTCCATACAAAGAATGAAAAGATATGGCGAAAAGGGGTCCCCTTGACGTAGCCTCCTATGAGGAATAATGGAACCATATGCCTGACCATTAATAAGGACCCTTGTATTGAACCGACTTGATACAACACATAATCCAGGATATCCACTTTTCACAAAAACCAAACCGGCGAAGCAAATACTCAACAAAAGACTACTCCACCCGGTCGTAGGCCTTACGCATATCCGTTTTAATGGCCATGAACTTACCCTTACAATAAGGATTAGTCCGCAAACCATGAAACATTTCTTGAGCAATCAAGATGTTATCCAAAATTAACCGACCCTCCACAAACGCTGACCGCGTCTTTAAGACTAGAGATGGTAAATTAGTGCGGAGTCGCTGACATAGAACCTTAGAAATAATTTATACCCGACATTACACAGCCTAATAGGCCGTAACTCCGTCATCCTCGTTGGCTTGTCCACCTTTGGAATGAGACATATGTTTGTCACATTTAACCGTTTATCAAAATCCCCATTATGCAAGAAGGAATTGACAACCAGTACCAAATCTGCTTTAATCGTGGCCCATGCTTTTTGGTAGAAAAGGGCAGTCATACCATCCGGGCCTGGAGCCTTACCCAGATGCATTATGAAAAGTGCGTGTCTGATCTCTTGCTCGGGGAAATAGATGGTTGGATCTCATCCAACATCTCCACAAAATCCGATGGGTCCGAGTAAGTAAATAAATCCTGAAAGTAGGAGACTGCAATATTCTGAATATCACTCTCCTCCATCATCCAATTACCGTCCTGGTCATGGAGTCCAACAATGCGATTCCGGACCCGTTGTTGCTTCGTCTAAGCATGAAAATAACTGGTATTACGGTCACCAAACCGCATCCACCGACTCCTGCTCTTTTGATACCAATATACCTCCTCGTCCTGATACGCTTCCCGTAACCGCCAAGTAAGCTCCGCAAGCTCAGCAACCAAAGTAGCATCATTTTCCTGGGCAACCGCTTGTTTGGACTTTAAGTCCTCAATTGTCTCCCGCCTGTGAGGCACTTGCTCCTTCCGCCACCGAGATATGGCTCGGCGACATTTTGAAATTTTATCCACCAGGGTGGGAGCGGATGCTTTCCCTTGCGTAGACTCCCAACCCGCGGCAACCACACCTAAGAAACCCTCCTTGTCCAGCGTCTGTTAAAACGAAAACCACTCCGACCCCGCCGAGTGTTATCCTCAATAACAGCCCACAAGGGTTTATGATCCGACGCAATCATTGGTAGATACTCCGTAAACGAATCCTTGAACAAGTCATGCCATCCCTCATTTGCCAAAGCCCGGTCTAAACGACAGCGGATTGGTTTCTTGTCCCTCCACCCTCTCTAGGAAATACTATCCCCAAGAGCAGGGAACTCAAATAATCCGTAGTGTCGGATCATTGTGTTGAAAGGCACAAAAGAAGAGGCATGGCGCAAGGCACCACCCCGCTTCTCATGATTACCTTTTAACTCATTGAAATCCCTAATTAAAAACCAAGGAGAATCTCGACTTAACCCAATCCTTGTTAACCGTTCCCAAACCAAATACCGTTTCTTTGGAACCGAATCACCATAGATAAAAGAAATATAAATTAATTGTCTCTTAAATACAATTTCCACATCAATAATACTGTTGGACTCATAAAAAATGGAAACATTATTATTATTATTATTATTATTATTATTATTATAAAATAGTGCAAGACCACCACTACAACCAACAGGTTCAACCGCTTTTAAATCTGAAAAACCAAATTAACAAACAAAAGGCTCTAAAACAGAAAAAGATTGTCTAGTTTCATAAAGAAACAGAAAATCTGGCCTATGTTTCCCCCATAAATCCCTAAGATACCCAATAGAGGCTTTGTTACCAAGCCCTTGGAAATTCCAGCTTAAAATCTTCATTTATCAATCTTTGGAAGTGGTGGCTTGGATCCACCTGTTGCACCCGTATCCTCCTCCTTCGGTTTCGGGTTAGTCGGCTCCCCAGCCTGGCCACCGTTCTTTAAAGCAGGCCTCCTTCGGTTTTGGGTTAGTCGGCTCCCCAGCCTGGTGTGCCCCATAGATACAGATTGAGCTTCTTTGAGCCCACACCCTTCAGGCCCATTAATCCTTTGCCCTTGCGTGATTTGTCCAGCAAGCCCGAAGGTGCACCCGCAACCACCGAAGGTAAATCAGTGTCCATGGAAACATCAGTAGGGTTGGTGTAATGACCCTCACCAAGATTAAAAATCCAAATTAAAATTTTGGAGAAAAAGACTCGAAAAGGACTCAGCCAGAAAAATAATAGAAAAATAATAAGAATTGCTGAAGGGAAGACCGACGAAAAATCAACGAGTCGGGAGATGGCCGGTGATTGGTGGTCAAGAGGCTAAGTCGAAAAGAAAACCGAAGAAGAAGGAGGTTCGAGCCAAAAACCACAAAATGGCCAAAATGCGGTTTGGACACATCGGACGTAACTGGACGGAGACAAACCAGACGGACGAGGATGGCCAAAGACGTTACGGACGCATCGGACGAACATGGCCAAGCACAGACCGGACGCACTGAGACACACCGAGGATTACCGAGAAGTACCGAGACGCACCGAGAAGTACCGAGAAGTACCGAGAAGTGCCGAGACGCACCGAGAAGTACTGAGGATTATCGAGAAGTACCGAGGCATATCAAGAAGTACCGAGAAGTACCGAGGATTACCGAGACACACCGAGGATTACCGAGAAGTGCCGAGACGCACCGAGAAGCACTGAGACGCATCGAGGAAAGCTTAGGCGCACCGAGAGTGCTGAGAAACTTGCGGTACTGCCGAGGATTTGCGGTACTACCGAGAGACTACGGACGAGACCGAATAACCATTGGACGTATCGGGCTTGACCGAGAAATGCCGGATGCAGCCGACGATTGATGGACGCAACACCGAGGAGCCGACAGCGTTCCGGATTTTGCGGCGTTTGTTGGCGGCGCAAGGAGGAGAGAATATTTTTTTTCTCTTGAATCAACCAACGAGGTTTCATGCAACCTTAAAAGTATAATCATTGTGTTGTTGAATCATAAGAAAGGAGACATAATCAATTTGTCTTTGGGAATTGGCCAATGGATGATCAAGGAGTGGAAAAGTGGAGGACAAAGGAGATTCATCCCCCACAAATCGCCCAATACTATTACATGCAAGGAGGAGAGGAGTTTCACTTGATCTTGTATAGCTTGCTCACCAAGTCGCCAAAGGAGTGGGGGAGAAGTAAGCAATGTGTTCGACATGCATTGGAGAAGTGCACCGCCCATAAACCTCTATAAAAGGAGAAGTTCAGTTCTCAAGTGTGACATTCTCTCAAACACAAAGAAAGCTCAAAAATTATCTAAGTATTTGCTCTTCTAAATCGAGAGAGCGAGAGAGAGAGAGAGACGGAGTTGAGAGGCGAGATGCTGATCGAAGACAAGGCGAGACGATGATCGAAGACGAGGCCAGACGCGGTTTGAGACAATGGAAGACGATGTTCAGAGACAAAGCAGGCGCGAAGAGAGGTTGTCTGATCCGTGGTGCCGTGAATCTCAAGACATCGATCCGCCGAAATCATTGTGAGTTCTGTGGTAGTTTTGTGTGGGGTACCGCATGGATCCTACGGACCGTGTGCGTACCTATTGCTTGCTGCATTTAGTCTAGGTTCATGTTAGAACTAGGTAGATGTTGCATGCTTAATATGGTAGGATTTATGCTAGAATTCATGCTAAAACACATAGAATTATGCTAGGAATCACCATGCATGTGAGAATTGAGTAGAATTGAACCGCATATTTTCATGATGAATTTTAAGCTATTTTAGCAATATTGGCTTGCTTAAAATTTGGACTATGGAATTGCATGTAGAAAGAACTGATAGATTTTTTAACCGCAATAAATTCTTGCTTAAAAATTGGTAGATCGGTTGCATGCATGTAGAACAATCTAGGATTGCTTGAATTTCTATTCTTGTTGCTGTTGCTTGTTGTGTGTTTCTTGCTTGATTTTTGTTGATTGCCTTGCTTGATTTAAGAGTAGAGAGTCTAAGTTTCGAGTCCAAGTTGAGTCTTGCTTGAACTAACCCTCTTTGATTGCTTGTTTGTTATTTACTTACGCTATCGTTTCTGTTGCGTTTGCTTTGATTGATTTGCTTTCTTGTTTCCTTGTTTGTTGGGGTAGTTGGGTTGGGGAAAAAGTAGAATGCATATCTAGGTTGGGGTACCCAGGCTCACTGAGTAATATTAGATTACTCATGATAATATTTTGTCTCGTAGGTAGTCTAGGTGGAGTCTAGTGCTGGAGCAAACTTAGGGTACCGGATAGGGCTTGTTTTCATGTGTTTTTGTAAAAACCCTATATTTTCAAAGACGTATTCTATGAATTATCCGACTATTTGCGTGTATTGCTTGATAAACTATTTTCAATGTAATAATTATTAAGTAATATAATCGGTGTTCAAGGAAACATGGCAAGTTGCATTTGATACATTGGCCTTGTCTGGGCCAACACAACGCGCCATGGCCGCGAGGGTTGCAAAGCCTAAGCGAACCTCGGCCGCGGGCGGAGTCGCGTCCAGGAGGAGTGGTCGGGAAGCTGCAGCTTCCGTCCCTCGACCGGACCACCAGGGTGCGGTTCCCATACGTAGCATTCCGCGGGCCGTCCATGCTCTTGTCCGGGGCTTAGGACCGGTTTGGGGGCGTTACAGTTGGGATCATCACGAGGGACCAGAGTCTCCACAGCGGACTCATCCCTAATACCATTCGTGCTAGAGTCCCCTTCCCCCTCGACCGAAACCTCCGTACCATCAGCAGCTACACCTCCTGACATGGTAGTATCCTCCACATCCTCCATAGCCAAACCTGCAACACCCATAATAATACATGTATCCGGTAATCCAGAATCAGCACCCTGAGTAGTGTCATCTCCAGTAGAAGCAGCCATTGGATCCGCTACAGGCAGCACCGGTACCATATCGCCTGAAGTGGCCATAAGACCATCTGTCCTGGTAGCAGCAACCGGGTCATCAACCGCAACCACTTCCTCGGTCTGCTGTACAGACTCTGCAACTGCAGGCACCAAGACGTCCACCTCACCGTCCTGAAATAAAGCTTTACGGACCACCTCGACTGCTACAGAAAGGTTATCCTTGCCCCGAGAAGTGGATGCCCTTGTGTCCTCCGCCTCTGCTTGCGGGTGGACTGGTTCCTGAGCAGCAGCAGCAGCCCTCGAGAACCTATGGTCATTGTATTGCACATAGGTTTGAAAACGCCGTTGCTTTGCCAAAGGTTCACCTACTACTGACTCCGATTGAGGCTTTGAGCTCCTCCCAAGCTTCCCTTCAAAAGGACGCTTGCCCTCAGCCTGAGAACCTTCCCCATTGGACCTCCCTCGATATCCCCTACGAGAAGGACCAGCCTTTTCATACCCTTGCTTCCGATCGGACTTAACAGCCCCCTTGTAACTCTGGTTGCGTCTGACATCAACCACCTCTGGTAGAGGGAGCACAACTGCCTCCTCAGGAACCACTTGCAACAGTGGACAATGCACCTTATCATGACACAAACTGAAACAATGAGAGCAGTAACCAAACAGAGGCTCATAGCGGAGAGATACAATGGTTTCTTTGCTATTATAGAACTCCACCTCAGTCTGAAAGCATAAGGGTTTAAACCCATCAACCATCACCTGAACTCGCCCCACCCCATCAATATCGACCTCCTGGACACGCCCGATGTCCTCACCAATGCTCCAGAAAGTAGGTTCAGCCCAGAACTGAAAGGGGACCCCCATGACACGAACCCAAAAGATCAAGGACGAAGGATACATGGGATCGATAGTAGGTTTCCATCGAACCATAGACACCATCCAGTGATCGAAGTGGAAAGGAGCCATTTTCAGCACCTCAATTATGTCCGCTTTATCGTCGAAATCAAACTGGAATTTACCCATTCCTAAGTCAGCACCAACAACCTTGCCCTCTAAATGCCAGATGCGAGGAAACATGAACAAAAGCATCTTCATGTCCTGCGATCGTGGGTTCATGCACCTGCCGATCACCGTCTTGGAATAACCCTCAATCAACGCCATATTATCGAAGTAAGGAATCTTGACCTTGCGTATCACAACCGCTGGTACTACACTCTTTGTAGCCGAACTCTGACTAAGAACCATGCTCTGAGACATGATGAAAAGCCAAGAAAAAGACGGGAGAACAAAAAGAAGCAACAACTGAACTCGACAAGAGGCAAAAGAAACCAGAGAGAAGTGTGTGCGATGAATCTGCTCAAACGAGGGAAGAATCCGTTTATACACCTGCACTAGAGAGATCCGCATATCCTCCGTCTCAAACCACACAATCAAATCACAATCAATCAGATCCCGCAGAGGAGGGCAAACCTCGATACCATTAAAGTATAGATCCAAAGAATCGTCCCAAAGCCCAGACCAGAACGGATCCTTACCCCCATTCAACCAATCAATCTGGATCTGTGATACTGCCAAAACTATTTGCTTTCCCTTTTCGTAATAGATGATGAAGAAAGCCTATAAATGAAAATCCTCAAAAAGATCGATAAACGATCGAGGACACCGTGAGATCCCAAGTTTCCAAAGGTTTCTTCAAATGCAAAATCGGATCTGCAATCCAATCATAAGGAGAAACAAGCGGAGATGAAACTCCAAGATCCCCAATATACCATCGTAATAACCATAAAAAACCAAAAGCACAACCGAATGAAACACTCGCATCAGAGATCAAAACCATGGGAACATTATCGCCATCGCTGTCGCTTAGGGTTTTTTCCTCTTAATGTGGATGTAAGAGTTTTTTACTCGGTTTAACTTTAAATACTACTAAATTTACATAATTTTAGAATTACTGTACTTGTTTTTAATATAGATGTCAATTTTGAAATGATGGTTTATTATAGTGTATATAGAGATGGTTTATTTTGAATATGGGATAGCTTGTGTTTCCCTTAGTATTATAGATTTCCTTTGTATCACTTGAATGAAGATATTTTTTCAAATTTTTTTTATCTCCGGATCAGTTAAAGTGTATTTATTTTGGTTGAACTGTCTTGAAACCTCTCTCTTCGGTAGCGTTCGCCCTAGCCATCATTTTCAGATCTACGAAAGAGCCTCCGCTCTCCGGCGCCGGTATAGCTTCGGCTTGCCGGCGTCGGACCTTGTCCTCGTCTTGATGCTCCGTTGTTCTCCCGTCAAATCCAAGTCCGTCTCGTTCCAAGATCTCGTCTAAACCGCACTTGCGGTGTCTTCTCCGGCGTTATTTCCGTCGTGAGTTGTCTCCTCCTCTCGCCTCTGGTGGCCTTTCACCTCCGCTCGCCTATTGGTGTTGTGGGTTCTTCGGATACTTCTCCGGGGTTTGCCCTTCTGCTCTCGCTCTTCAGTCAGTTTCTGGGGCTGAGATCTCCTCGATGAGCCTATGGAGACCCTTCCTCTCCCAACCCGTCGGCTTCCGCCTCCCGTCTAAGCTCTCAACCGCCTCTCTCCTTCTGGGCTACTTCTGTGATTTTCCGGATATGCCTCCTCCCAATTTAAATAAATGTCAATCGAAGTTTTTCTTATGTTAATAATCAAAACTCACAGGTTTTGGAAAACAGAATGGAATCAAATTGTTGTTTTCTTTGTTTACAAAGGATTCACATATAGAACATCTTCAAAACACAACAGAATGTGTGATTAAATATATGATAGTTTCTATTTCCATATTGATTGCTTTATTTTTTAGTTGGAATAAAATGTAAAATATTTAGGAAACAAAATCTGGAGTAATGTTAATTTTAGAAAATATTTAGGGGTTAATATTGTAAATAAATTTTTAAATAAACAAAAGTAAAAAAGCATAACACAAAATGTACTTAAAAAATGTTAATATAAATTTATCACTGATGCAAATAATTTATAGATGATGGAATTTTTTTTCTTTTTTTTTTTACATAGGGTCAAAGACCAAGCTTTAGGAATATTGCGGAAATGTATCTATCCTAAGTATATCACTCAAATGTGCCGAACGAGCTAAAATCTCATAACACCCTTTCTATCAAAACAAATTCTCAAAACTCCCTCAATGGTAAAAGGACAATATTACCCTTAATGAAGATTGTTTTAGGTTAAATATAATTAAATAAGTAATTGTTCAACGAAAAACACAGTAGCTTAGTGGTTGTGAGCTCCATGCGCACGCGCGCGCGCCCAGGGTTCGAATCCCACTATGCGCGGTACAACTGGTACAACTAGGGTGCAACTGGTACAACTAGGAGATATATGGTACAACTATGCGAGGTGCAACTGGTACAACTATGGTGCAACTGGTACAACTAGGGGATATATGGTACAACTATGCAAGGTGCAACTAGGAGATATATGGTACAACTATTCTTTAAAAATTGTTAGAGGGGTAGTTTCGTCCTTTCGTTAAAAAAAGGGGTAGTGAGATTAAGTGGGGGTAATGCAGAGATGAATTTCTGGTATAGGGACACTAGAGATGAATTCTCCTTTAAGGGGATTACTATTATCTTAACCTTTTTTTGTTGTACACCGAACTTTTATATTAAATCAAAAAATGTTTCCCTTATACAAACTTAAACATAGCTTCGCAACAGAGTCAGCCAGTGGTGGATCTAGGAATTATTTTTATCGGGGTCAAAACATAACTAAAACTTTTTTTTATATAAATATAAAAACATCTTACAAAACTATTCTAAGAGTTTTAAAATCCGGAAATCTCTTTTTCACAGTTTCATTTGTAATAGATAAAAAATACATCTTTTTCGATAAAAAAAACTAAACAGTCATTCAAAAACTGATCTACAATCTGATTGCGTTGATGAGTTTTCACAATCTTCATCGCTAAAAAGCATCTCTCAACAGTTACAGTAGCAACAGACAAAATCAAAAACAACTTCAACAGTCCAAACACCAAAGAATGTGACATATATATATATATTACTAAATATATGTATACTAAATTTTTACTAAACTAATATATGTATTACTAATTTTAAAAAAAATTAATGAGAAGTCAATTGACCCCACACCCTTGTACGTGGATCTGCCCTTGGAGTCAGCTAACACATTTGCTGCTCGTGGGATATAACGACAGGTAAAACTAAGAAAACTATCTGCTCCCAACAGGATATCCGATAATACACCATGAACTTCCAAAAGAATTGATCGAGAGTTGATAGTTCCAACTAATTGTAGACAATCCGATTCAAGATAAAAATGCTTGACTCCCATTCTGATCGCATCCTGAATTGCAGCTCTGCATGCAAGGCTTTCCGCCATTAGAGCTGAAGATACATTCTTACAAATAGCAGAATGTTGAGTGAGAACACCAGACGATAAGAAGGTTCTTGTCCAACCAAGCCCCGCAACTCTTAGCTCTGCCCTCCAAGCGGCATCTGAGGTACTAGCCATACTTACCCCCGGCACTCGAATGGGCTCTGGAGTAGTTCACTTTTGTCTGGGACATGAAGAAACTAGAGAGAGTTTCTGGAATGAAAACCACTCCTTGGCATCCGCAATAGCTTTTGTCATGGTCTCTTGTGCAATAAACAAGCGATCACTGAAGACACTTTGATTTCTTGATTTACAAAGATTCCATCAGACCCACGGTGCCAAAGGACCTGCACTGATCCCAACGGTGGGAGGCAAATTTGGAAATTTGCCAACTTCAGACCATTTCTTACGTTTTCCACCTGAATACAGGGAAGTACCTGCTTAAAAGGCGCAACTCGCCAAACATCTTGTACAAAAAGACATGTGAAAAGTAAATGCACAATAGATTCAGATTCTTTACACCGGGGACAGGCTACATCAGTGTTAACATGTCTTTCCGCGAGATTTTGCTTTGTGGGTAAAGCCCCCAGAAGAGCCTTCAAGAGGAAAAGCTTAATCTTAGGCGCTGTAACAACAGACCAGACCTCAGCAATCCAATCTACTACTCCTAGATGCTGTCCCGGCACCAAGCTTTAGGAATATCGCGGAAATGTCTCTATCCTAAGTATATCACTCAAATGGGATTACTATTATCTTAACCTTGAAACCAATATTAAGTAGTAGATTGTTTGATGTTGTGATTGGATGGTGCTTTAGAGTCGGTAGTTTTAAAAAATGAAGTCACAGCCCAAAAATTTTAAAAGAAATTATATTGGCTGTGAGAAACAAGTCTTTTTCTTACCATTTTTCTTGTTACAAATTGAATAGAAACTGAACTTCATAGTCTTTTTTCTCATGAACTCTTAATAACTCTTAAGTATTATCTATTGGAACAAAAAAAACACTTCCGCTTTATTATCTACAGAAATTGAGTAAAATATATTTTTTTAAATTTTAAATAATATAAGGTCAACATATATATATAGTAACAGCTAAAAAAAGGGGAAAAATTATGGACATATATGCAAAAAAATACTTAAAAGATAAGATTATATGAAAATCATGACATGTGGTGATAAACAAATGGAGAAATTTGAATTACAAAAGAGAAAGAATCTTTTAAGTAATAGTTTTCATTTTTCATTCTTTCCCCTTCCAAGTTTGAATTATGGGAAAAATGTCATTAAAATCCCCAAGTCTACATTTTCGTTGATTTAAATCCCAAACTCTGCTTTTGGAGGAAAAAAACACCAATTATTTGTTGATTTCCAAATAAATCGCAAACTCTTGTTGACCTAGCCTTTTGAGGCACAACATTAAGTGGTCAAACGGAAAAATTAAACGGGGTTAATTATCTGTTAACGAGATCCGTTAATAGCAAAACGACGCTGTTTATAACACCCTAAAACCCCCAAATTAAGAAATCGATTCTCAATTCTCTCAATTCACAAACCCTAATCGATCTCAATTTATCTTTTTTTCTTTATTTTCAATTTTCTTCTTCGGTTTCTCTCTTCTTCTTCGAGTTGACGAGATGAGTTCTAGCTCAAAGACATCGGTGGTAGCTTCGTTCGACCGTGGAGTGCCATTGAAGTTTGTTTGTGGAGCCGGTGTAACGATCTTTACATCGAGAACTGAAGAGAATCTTGGTCGACCGTTCTTCCGGTGTATAACAAAAAGAGATCTGGAATCTTCTCGTCATCGAAGATATCATGTTCGACTAGGGTTAGATCGATTAGGGTTTGTGAATTGGAGATATTGAGAATTGATTTCTCAATTTGGGGGGTTTTAGGATGTTATAAACAGCGTCATTTTGCTATTAACGGATCTCGTTAACAGATAATTAACTCCGTTTAACTTTTCTGTTTGACCACTTAACGGTGTGCCTCAAAAAGCTAAGTCAACGAGAGTTTACAATTTATTTGGAAGTCAATAAATAATTAGTGTTTTTTTCCTCCAAAAACAGAGTTCGGGATTTAAATCAACGAAAATGTAGACTTGGGGATTTTAATGACATTTTTCCCTTTGAATTATCAATTATAACAAAGAAATATTCCATTTTTTTATTTCGTCTAATCACATTTTTGGCGTAGTAAAGACTAATGAAATTACATGAGTATCCATCCATCCCCATCACTCCTCACTTCAAGTCATGAAAATGAAATCTCAAATGTACCAGCGAGTCCCAACAATGTCCACAGCCTCTTCAATGATGCTTTACCCGAACTATCCTTTTCTCATGTCATCATTTGGCCGCTCAGATGACCGTTGTGAGTCTGACGAGCAATTCAATTTCACTAGGATGTCGTGATGGGACATATGATTGGAGAAGGAGACAAGGCCACGTCTACAAAGGAATGTGAGTTTCACCCCTCTCTTTTAAAAATATATTTTTTAAATAAAAGATCACGATATTGCTAATATTATATACACAAATCAGAGCTGTTTGTAATATATACAACTCTACATTTAATAGATGCAACTTTCTAAAGAGACGTTACCATATAATCTTTTTGTCAAAAGAATAATTAAATAATATTTTTTAATGAAAAGTCACGATAAAAAGACGCAACTGAATTTTTTAATAAAAAGTCACAATTTTTTGAATAAAAAGTGTCACGATGAAAAGACGCAATTGTTCTTTGCATTTATTCATGCTAATATTATATACAAAAATCTCAACTGTTTGTAAAAGACACAACTCTACATTCAACAGATGCAACTTTCTAAAGAGACGTAACTATATAATTTTTTTGTCAAAAGAATAATTAAATAATATTTTTTTTGAATGAAAATTCACGATGAAAAGATGCAACTGAATTTTTTTAATGAAAAGTCACAATTTTTTTAATAAAAGATCAAGATGAAAAGATGCAATTGTTCTTCCCATTTATTCATATTGCTAATCTTATATACAAATGTCTTCGTATTTATTCATATTGTTAATATTATATACTTTCGCATTTATTCATATTGCTAATATTATATACAAAAGTCACAACTGTTTGTAAGAGACACAGCTCTACATTCAACAGATACAACTTTCTAAAGAGACGCAACCATATAATTTTTTTGTCAAAAGAATAATTAAATAAATTTTTTTTAATGAAAAGTCACGATGAAAAGATGCAACTGAATTTTTTTTAATGAAAAGTCACGATGAAAAGATGTGATTGTTCTTCGCATTTATTCAGATTGCTATTATTATATACATTAAACATCTCTAGGTGATATGGGAAACAAATAAATGTATGTAGATAGAAATTTGAAAGAATACCTCAAACGACCTATCGTCTTTTAGATAATTTTTTTTGTCCTATTTTTTTTGTTTTTTGTCAATCTTGCTCTAAGATTAAATCACTTTATTTAATCTTGAAAATAAATTTCAAATTATTTTGGTGGAACAGACGGAAAAATAAAAGAGCAACTTTGGTAGATGACCATGTCATTTTGTAAAATAGAGAAAATATCATAGTGGCAGAAAAACTTAGTAAATAACGTTTTCTGGGGGGCTGAAAAATCGAAACAATCCTCGGCGAGTAGGCGGGAGTAAAGGTGCCCCACCAGTAGGTTATCCTATATAGGGAACAACTTTGGTAGGAGGTAATGATGACTGATATAAATTAAAATAACTTGTTACAACAACCGTTGTTTGGTTGTAATTTTTTTGGAGATAAACTGAGTATAAGCAGATGACACCTACGAATATTATTTACGATTCCCTTCTAAACGCATATTGTAGATTGTGCATAACTCATGCTTTGACGTAATAATTGATCGAGTGATTATGCAATGGCTTGATTTATTCCTGTACATGTAATACTAGTACGCATGCATTCGTGAAACTCCATTCCTGGAAATAACATATGTATGTCGTAGAACACTCACATGTACCCTACGTTATGCATTTGTGGGTTTCCGTTGTCCCTGTTCCAGGTTCTTTTGTACAAGTTTGACATACAGGTTCTTCGATATATGGAAAACGTTAACGGACCGCTAGTGGTGGTTACGGAAGGAAGTTTTAATCAAGTAAGCCCATGGGCCAAAAAAATGATTCTCGAGGAAGATCAATTAAAAACTGGTCCGATTGATAAACCAAATTTGGAAGATCAAACAAAAATAACACGCAATTTTATAAGAACCCACGAATCATGACATCACAATTTGAGTTGCTCCAAAAGTCGTCCACTATACGGTCGACATGACACATTAAGGAGAGAGAAAACCTATCGGTGATACGTATCTAAGACATTTAATGCAGATGCATAGCCAGTAGCAGCTAGGACAGTAGCATTAGGAGGAAAACATTTTGGACTATCAATATATAGTATAATAACATGGGTTAATCTCATACAACAGAAACGCAAATTTGTATCCTGGCCACACGTGTATCGAAGGCAGCTAATACTCGCTAAGAAAAACATTGAAATACGCGGATGGTGTATGACTATCTCAAAAAATATCATGGTGCAGAAAGGTTAAACATTGTCACTTTGACATGACAGCCGCTTTGCTGTGTAAACCTTCCTATCGCATCCCTCGGTTTATGGGGGGGGGGAATAATGAGGATTCGAAAATTTAAAATATGTGGACACTAGCCCCACATACACTATTCAGCAAAATATCTGAGTAAATATTGTAGCCCTAAAGTGGTTCTGCCTCGTTGACATATATATCTGATGCCGCCATAGCTAGCATTTACAGAGGAACACACTTATAAAAAAAAAACAAAGGTTGGCAAAAGAAGATCAAGGTAGAAGTAAAAGTTGCAGAGGTAGGTAAATACACTGTGGGTATAAGACAACTTAAATATTTCGTTTTGTTTTTTTAGTACAACTACATCTACTTTGCTACATTTAATAATGTATATCCTTCTCATAGGTACAAATGGTTGTTATAACTGAAATAACAGACCATAATGTTCGAGTAGTCAGCGGTTCATGGGGCATCGGTGGCGATAGTAGTTGGGTCTTCATATCAAACCCATTCAACGCCATGCGGAGAATGACTATACGTGAAGGAGAACGAGTAACAGTTGTTCGTGAGCTCGTTAGAGCCGCGTTCGGGTTGGAATATGATGGATGGGAAGTCCACCTTTCATATCAATGGCCGGAGTGGATGGATCTCAAATTCTCCACCGGCTGTCAGGTCCAGACCCGTTACAATACGTACTGACAAGACCATGACCATATTCCAAGCACTCCATCTTGACCTAGACAATATTTGTCTGTATTTGTCAAAGGTTTCGATCGACGGAATATAAACGTACGATGGCAACAGCGCAGCGGCGAGCGCTGAGTTGCGCAACAACCCCGACAACTTTAGGCTATGTAAAGGAATGATGGATACTGATGTTGGTAGCACATCGGCAGCCCATGACAAGCGGGACAAAGGAAAACTGCCAATGGCATTTGATGGTCTCCCTCCACTCCCGAGTTACGACTCCAGTCTTGCGGAAAAACTACTCGATGAAGAAGCCATTCTATGTTGGATGATGGCAACAAAAAAAACTAATGAAAGCAATGGTGATTCGTCTTCTATGAACAAATATGATGGACAACGCAGTGACGCATGCCGCCAACTATTTTTCGACGAAGAAGATTCCGACACTGTATCAACACCAGAGGTACGTCTACAAACGCGTATACACCATATCATAGTAATACACGTACATGATACTAATGTGTGTTTTTGTCTAATACATGACATAGTGTAGATGTCAGCCCGGTTGAAGTGGATTTCCTGGCTCACCTTGGTAGCCAAACAATTAACTTAGGAGATGCTACCGAGCCAGACTTTGAAATTGATGCAAGTGATGGAGTTGTACCAGTAAAGGAGTGTATTTTCTTTGGACCGTCGGCAAACTATATGGCTGAACCATTAAACCATGAACTGGACCTCAGGGTCCCCCTTCAGGCGGCGCTTGAAGATATGTGTCTCAACTTCGCATCATTCAATCGAGATGCACAACCAACCCTAGATGAGCAACGAGAAGAAGGTAATGATATTTAATACATGATATATAGTAAAAACACATGCTATCTTAGTTATAACAGAGTCTCATATTTAACAAATGTAACATGCTAAGAGTATTTGTGTGATATATGAACAGATCGACTAGGGATGGAACTAGCTGTGCATGATGTATTGTACAAAGGGGACGAACTGTTCGTTGGGTGGGTTTTCAAAAATAAACAAGATTGCAACGTCAAATTAGCAGTTCACGCACTAAACCGGCGTTTTCATTTTCGAAGGGATCGGTCATGCAAAAAACTTCTCACGCTGAAATGCATTTCACCAACTTGCCCATGGCGTGTCTACATAATCAAACTAGAAGACTATGACAACTACCAAATCAGGAGTGTTACGCTGACACACACGTGCACCATCGAAGAGCGCAGCAATTACCATAGACAAGCAACCACGCGGGTGATCGGTAGCATCATGCAGTAAAAATTTGAGGGAAACACACGCGGTCCCCGGGCAGTCGACCTCCAGTGCCTCTTGCTAGCAGATCACTCTGTAAGGATCTCATATTGGAAGGCGTGGAAATCAAGAGAAGTGGCCATGGAGGGCGCACAAGGATCAGCTGCTAATAGTTACTCCCTCCTGCCGGCTTTCATACATGTTTTACAGCAGGCAAATCCTAGCTTTGTCATTAAACTAAAAACAGAGATCGATGCTGTCGGGCAGTATAGGTTCAATTACATGTTCTTAGCATTTGCTGCATCGCTAGAGGGATTGCGGATCGTTATCGACGGGACACACTTGAAGGGGAAGTATGGTGGCTGCCTGTTAACGGCGAGCTGTCAAGATGCGAACTTTCAAATATTCCCACAAGCATTTGCCATAGTTGATAGCGAGAACGACACTTCTTGGTCATGGTTCTTCCGTGTTTTGATCTCTGCCATACCAGATTCGGAGAAACTGACTTTCGTCTCTGACAGACATTCTTCAATTTACACAGGCTTGCGAAGGGTACGTTTCTTAAGTATTGCTCAACCAATAGCTCTATTATTTTTGATTTTACAATAGAAAATAGTACTAAACATGTTAGCGTACAAGTTACATGACCATCAGCATAATATACGATGGCTGCAATGACATAGAATACAGGAATAATGTATGCAAGTAAATTGTCATGTTACATTACATAGTGCCTTGTTATAATGTTAAAGAACTTATGTAAAAAAGTAAAATGACATGTTACATTAAATAGTGTCTTGTTATTCTGTTACAAAAGCGTATTGGTATTAGTATATTATTAACAACCATGTCGTGCCTTACAACGGCGTACATGTTTTAAACGTAACCTAATCGTATTCACCACGTGTTGATCATACAGGTTTATCCCAGGTCACATCATGGTGCATGTATTGTTCACCTACAATGCAACATCACATCAAGTTTTAAGAAGAAATTTCTGGCGTTTCACGTGTAAAGGGCGGCAAGAGCATACCATATTTTCGACTTCCATACGTACTTCAACGAAGTCATCAAGCTTGATCCAGCATGTGGGGCTTACCTTGAAAACATCGGGTTCAACCACTGGACACGTGCTTACTTTCTTGGCAACAGATACAATGTTGTGACAAGCAACGTAGCTGAATCATTTAACTCGGTTCTCAAGGAGGCACGGGAGCTACCGGTAATCCCACTAGTGGAATTTATTTGGACGACCCTTATGAGCTGGTTTGCAATGCGTCGTGAAGCATCAAAGAAAGAGATGTCAACACTACCACCAAAGATGCGTGAAGTAACTCATCAGAACTTCGAAAAATCTGTAAGCTTCTCGGTCAAGAATGTTGACAAGTTCGATAACCAAGTCTAGTCAAACAGTGGTGGAAATTACCATGTTAACCTAGGGAAAAGGTCCTGCACGTGTAGAGCGTTCGACATGCTACGTTACCCTTGCCCACATGCCATATCTATAGCAGTGACAGAAGGCATAACACTGCAGTCCATCATGGCGTCGGAGTACTCGGTAGACAATTGGAGGCAATCCTACAAGTCGTCCATCAAGCATGTTCCAGATGTTTCCAACGCGTATACACTACCAGCCTCGATTGCATCTCTAGATTTGCAGCCCCCATTCATGCGTAGGCTACCAGGAAGACCAAAGAAAAAACGCATAGCATCACGTGGAGAGTTCAAGGTAATGCGATACCGGAATTACACATTTGTTTTTTTTTGGCGTAGGCCGCGTTTAGTACATTCAAATAGAGCTAAGTATTAATTATCATTTTCAGGGGAGGCGGAGGAACGAGACTAGGTGTTCATGGTGTAATGGTGTGGGGCATATTCGTTCTACATGCACTGTGCCTATATGAAGGTAAAAAAAAAAACATGTTTCTTATACATCATGCATGAGAACCACCTCAACATTACTAATAATCACTTCGCATTAGGTTGCAATGAAGTGGGGGTTCTCGTGTCTTAGCAATGGGTTCTACTCAGTAGGGGAAGTCCATCAACGTATGGAAGAATTAAGTGGAGGGTTCTTACTATCTTGTACATATACGCATGGAGGTACTGTACTTTATGGTTGCAAATGGGGGTACAGGAGTCTGAATGTGTTGAAGAACCTACCACAAGCAGCCAGTGGCGCGTTTCTTATCTTCAGTTTTTTGTTGTTTCAGTATGTATAATATTGCACCTATCCCCCTTATTTTATGTATAACCCATGCTATTTAATGAAAACACGAGTGTTTAATATATATATCTGAAAACGATCACTATTACTGCCTTAAATAGGATGCTAGATGAGGTTCATCCAAAAACCTATGCTTGGAGTTATTCACTTATCTTCTTTGAAATTTGGTGAGTATTTATTGAAGAAGTGCCACTGACCAACTTCCTACCCACTTTTAACATAAATGAAGGGGTTTGCATTAAACTACTATAAATTCATATTTGAGGAGACACTACCACAACCACAAAAATGGGAGAAAACGTGTGGGGAGGGATAATGCGGCAGTTTTTAGAACATCCTTCACAGATGACTAAACATGGCATGTTCAGGAAGCAGTTCGAGAGAGCGTTGGCAGACGAAATACCGGAGGCAGACTACCTGGAAGGATTACGTTTAGCTTGCTGGGAGAAATATCTGACTTTAGCAAAAAAAACACATGTTCAAGGCGGTGAACAGAGTCGATGAGGCTGTTTTCGTCATGGCGATGTTGGCTGCGTGTGGTGAGGAGACAGACGTAGGAGAGTTCTTCACGGAGCAATTGATAGGCATGCCCTGGGCAACTGTTCTGGGAATGGGGGAACAGTATTTGCAACACTGGAAAGAATGAAGGTCAGACAGGGAACCACGTACACCCTAACATGGAACTGTGCTGTACCAGAATGTTCAGAATTCCACAATATCTACGACCGCTGTGAGGAATGCTACATTTTCTGGTGCACCAAAGAGTTTTGCCGCCGTTGCTAACTCTTTATGTTTTATATCCTACGCATGTTTTAAAACGAAAACAGCCTATGAAGCAAAAAAATCAAAACCGTATAAACATGTTGTCTAATATATTATGAGTGAACTACTTTCAATTTTTAAATGAATGCGTATAACTTCTACAATTACCAAGGCAGACTTTGAATTAACAAATGAGTTTTGGAAAATCAAACTTATGTTTACATGAAACTTTTGTTTAAAGCATGTGTTTGCGATACTAACGTTGTGAGAAAATAAAATAACATTGTTTAAAAACAACCCCCATGTTCGCAGTAGTACTGAATTGCTTAACGCATATAGACAGATATAGTTTCGTCGGACCGGTAAAAAATCGTGTCTACCATTTTACAGGCCAATCAAAGAAGAAGGAAAAAAGTTGTGGAGGTATAAATCAGGCCGGCCCGTTCGCATGCTTGTAGGCGTCAATGAAAAGTTTTTTCGCAGCCGCAAAAACATCACACACCTTCACTTCCCTGCAGCCATCATTGCCAGCTGCCGCATGCAGTTCAATCAGGTGAGCTGTCATGACACCAGAATGCCGACGCAGACAAGCCTGTGGGATATCCTTATATCGCTGAATAGTCAAAGGTGCGAAATTGACGTTCTTCTTTCCAACCTGAGAGGACGCAAGCCAGAGTAGGTATGGGATCATCTCAGCCAATGGGAGAAGGCATGTTTTTATCTTCGACTCCCGCCAAAAAAGACACAAAGCAGTCAAGAACATACATGTGTCAGTCAGCCATTCTAACACACAGACCAACCCATTGTTGTTTGTCCAAACTATAAGGCATGTATAACCAGTCCACCCCACAGGGACATAGAGCAAGAGTAGCTGCATCAAACGCATACATTCCTTTCTCCGTCGCCTTACAGAATTTTGGGTAATGCTTCATCAACGCGGAGACGAATTCAGAATCACAGAACGCAACATTTTGTTCAACCGTTGCACACCATCCTGACGCCCAATTGTCCCTGATGCTATGCATGAAAGTGTCCATAATCTGCAAGAAAAACAGTAATGGGTTACTAAATATAGAAGCATAGCTATATTGAACAGTAACAACTTTGGCTAGGTAACCTCTGTAGAAATGTCTTCACGCATCTCAACAATATCTACAACAAATTTCACCGGAAATACCCGACCGCCACCAAAGTAAACATCACTAAAACAACAAGGAACATGAGTTCAGTTCGAACACATTAGACATATGTTATTGTAGCCAAATATTACTAACTTGGTTGTAGATGTGATGGCATACAATCTTCTCTAATTGCAACAAGTCATAGTCGGAGATTTGACTGGGCACAATTGCGGTTGACACTGAGGCATTCGAAGATTTAGCCTACAAATGAACGCATGCAATATTAGCTGTACATGAATAAAAGCCATGGGATATGAAATAAAAAATACTTAACCCTAAACCATGAACCCGTCCAATTTAAAAAAAAAAAAAAAAACCAACACATGTAACATACCAGTGAGGGGATAGCAACAACATTTCATACATGTGGGTTGCCATGTTGTGAAACTTTGGTTGGAGGCAAAGGGTCAATCTCGGATGCCTTGGTAGATGCTAATACATGGTCCGTTTCGTCTGCATCAGGAACTCCGTCTATATCAGCAACCACATGTCAAGTTTCTTCTGTAGAACCCTATGAGTAAAGTAAACATGCGTGCATTGAGTTTGCTAACTAGAAACAAATGAAGTGTTACACGGTGGCAGTACAAGCATTTTCCAACAGATAAGCGTAAGAAATATTGACGTTTATCAACAAAAACACATGAGATGAAATGAAACCAAATGCCGTAAGATGTTAAAACATGTTTTAAAAAAAATCGAAGCTAAACCACTACAAAGAATATACTCTAAATGGGCATGGGATAAACAGATATATATTTGTGGCAGACATGGTTACCTCAGAGATAACATGGCAATATGGTTTCACAACTTCTGCGCTAATTCTGTCTTGTCCAAATATATCATATGTTGTCCTCTTCTTCTACAATGCAAAGAAAATATTAAAAACGGAAACGGTTAGATAGTACCCAGAACCAACTAAGTATCTTGGGCATACCAAACAACTATGCGACGCTTTTGCTTGGAGATCCATTGCCGTTTCGGCTAGGGACTCTTTTGGATGGATATAAAGTAAGATGCAAAGTAAGGAGATTTATGTATTAAACATACTAACGCAGGTAGACGTCTTGAAAAACAAATGTTCAAAGTGGACATACCAAAGGTGGTCCCTGAATGTTTACGTGATGATTAGAACTGCTACAATTCCCAACGTTTCCTGTGAGAGGCCGACCGTTTTCCACATTGGAAGAGACTGTTGGCACAGTTCCGACCGGGGAAGAAGAAGTTTGAGGCACTCAAACTGGATCAGAAGCCGAGGCTCCCTTGTCTGATTTGTCTACTTTCTAGCCAAAAGACCCGGATGTCATTTTCTGGATGGCCTGTGTTATCATATCCGATATCCTAACCTCTGAGTCTGCTATGGCTTTCATGACACGTTTCTCAGACCGTTTAACCTTCGTTTCCACATATTCTTTCAGCCCCTCCGATAGGTGATCATTTGCCTTCCGCTTCCCATTTGAGCCTGGTCTCTGCTCAGATGGTATGCCTGGTTCTACACCTTTGCAAACTGTTGTGTCTATGCTACAAAGGTTGCTATTTTCATTCTTATCAACCCCGATGTCATCACTGTTCTTACCTCCCGCAAACATTGTATCCATAAAGTTGCAGTTGTCGTTGATCATCTCCAATAGTCTATCAACCCCTTCGTCTGGCTTGTCGTCAATGGCATCACCTAATTTGGGTCCAAGCAGAGAGTTAACTGTACACTACACGGACAAAAAGAAACATGTCAGATGGCAATCATAGAAAATATTAAGCACCAATCATCTATCATTGCAAATCGCCATCGTTACTATGGGTACTATGTCTAACAGCATAAAACTGTTAGCGAAATAGCGCAGATGCACGTTTACCCTGTGTTTTTATCGGAAATCACATATCTTTTTAATATAACACATGGATTTATCGAACATTCAAGCAAAGATGAGTGCAAAAACATACGACATGACTTACAACATAGTGTGCACGCGGACATCATGCAACAAAATTAAAAACAATCACACATTCTTCTGACAACATGTTATTTACTGAAATAAAGTGGGATTCTACAAAAGAACGTAAACGGATTATTCAATTGACGGAAGGACTTCGTGTGATTTAATAGTTAAAGGTATACTAAATGGTTTGGAAATCGAGATCTTACCGCTGCTTTACCATCGACTTTCCAAACAACATCCAGCTTCAATGTCCAGAGGCGCTCAATCACTTGTGTTTCTTCCATATCAGAATCACCATCATCGTTAGGGCCCAAAAACTGCACCTTGATCTGTGGAACGGCTTGAAGAAGTACCAGTTGCAGCGCTAAAGGAAATCCTTGTACGATTGTTGATTTCTTCTTTAATTTACGTGGCCCCCTCGCCTTTATAGAACGCATCGTTAGTTTGAAAGCCTCTGTCCCCCAAGGATAATTCAGAAACTCTTCCAAATTCTCAGACAGGTCAACGTGTACCGGCGAGATTTTGCTTTTCGCAGAAGTAGGGCAAAGGACCCCATCGAGCAGAGCAAGTACGGCGTAACGGATCGGATTATCCCTCTCAGGGACGAGGTGCCTCTTTAATCTGCTGACTAGCCAGTCGGCAGATACATCGGCCCGGTCAAAGTATTTATACCAATATTTACCGGCGACTACTTTCAGTTTGCCCTTCTTCTCTTTTCCGTAGGAAGCTTCTCGCATCTTAAACTGGTGACAGCTGTAAATTCCACAATTGAGAACCGAATCGGGAACCCACCATAAATAACCCATATTTCGTAGTCTTTCTTCACCAGGAGTTGTCTCGTCAATAGAAAATGAATGAGTTTTCCAGAATAAGCCGCGCTCTCCGGTACCTCAAAAATTTTCCCAAACTGAGAGGATTTTATGATCTCGAGTTCAGATGGGACCAAGATTGAGGCGAGATCGTCTATGATAGAGAGCTCGCTGTACGAGTGTACCCTCTCACCGATGGGTTCGGATCCTTTAGCAAACATTCGTTCTGGCAAGCCCAGATTCGCCATCTAAATAGAGAAAATAACAACAGAAAATCAGTTGATCACGAAATAGAGACGAATCAAATGGAATCACCAGTTAATATGAAAACGAACCTCTCTATAATCGGCGACTGCTGTGAGTAAGGATGTCGGGAACGGCCGCCCAAAAAGCTGAGCCAAGTAAAACACAGTGGTTTTTTAGGGTTGGAGAGAACCGGCAGTTGTAAATATTTAGTTTCTTTATTTTTTGATGTTGTGAAACCCTAAAAACCACTGTGTGACTTTTGGGTTGCGAGTGAAATGTACAATCCTTTATGGGGAAACTATTAGAATACTAAATGACAAATGTGTGAGAGTAGATAACTTTCAAAATTCAAACTAGGTAATCATTTTGTGGCAGACAAATGGGTCCCTTGTGTTTGGTGGACACGGGAGGAGACAACGTAATTTTATGTTGCATAGGAAACATACAGACATGGCTCATAGTCATTTTATGAATTATTCTAAAAAGTATAGACATGGCTCATAGTCATTTTATGAAGATCGCCTTAAAGGTTCACAAGGTTTGGGAGGCAATTGAACCTGAAACAGCAGCAGCCGACAATGAAAAGAATAACATGGCTATGGCTCTACTGTTTCAGTCCATACCCGAGGCTCTAGTTCTGCAAATTGGTGATCTGGATACGGCGAGAAAGATTTGGGGCGCCATTAAATCGAGACATGTTGGGGAAGAACATGTTAAAGAAGCACGTCTACAAACACTTATGGCCAATTTCGAGAGACTTAAGATGCAAGATACAGAGAAAATTGATGAGTTTGCAGGAAAGATGTCCGAGATAGCCCCAAAGTCCGCTTCTCTTGGTGTAGTGATTGAAGAAGCCAAGATGGTTAAGAAATTTCTTAACTGTCTTCCTCCCAAGAAGATAGTGGCATCTTTAGAACATGTGTTGGACCTTAATACCACTATGTTTGGAGACATCATCGGACGTCTCAAGGCCTACGAAGAGAGAATCAGTGAAGTCGGTGATGTGCAAGAGGGTCAATCTAAACTCATGTATGCAAAAATGGAGACACATAACTACAGTCGCGAGTATAAAAGCGATTTTTGGAACAGAGGACGAGGAGGTCGCTTCTACAGAGGGAGAGGGAGAGGACGAAGTAGTGGAGAAGCATTACAAGCTTAAGGAGGAGAATGTTGGAGTAAGCTTGACGCATAAGCAAGCCTAAAGAGATTAGAATTGGAAGTTTAGAAAGTTGTGAGAAATAAGAAAATTGTCTTCCTAGAGAGATTAGGAAAGTGAGGTTATGAAGTTCGTTATAAATAGAGATGTCGGGTTATGACTTCCTATCATTCAAGATGTGAGAGTTTGTGAGCTTTAGGTTTTTGAGGTATTTTTCCTAAAATAATAAAGAGAGTTCTTTTGAGGTTGTGTTAATTCTCTTTCTTGAATCCTAGAAGTTACGTCTTCCTACTTGTATTTTGGATGTCGTCTCACTATTACGTATTTACGATTTGGGTTAGCGGCGTTCAGTTTTGTATTAGGGATTAAATTTCACAGATTTAAATTTACACGGTTTTTTTTTTTTGTCAACCATTGGGTCACAACTGGCCGGTCCATTAGCCAAATTCCTACATTCATAGGAACCGGGACTCGATCCCGGGTGTGATGGTACCTTCTACAAATAGATTTACCCCCTGCCACTGCACTAAAGTCACTTCACATTTACACGTTTTTTTATAGATGTCAACTTTGAAAATTATGGCGTATTTATTTGGGTTGAACCATCATGAAAAAAAAAAAAACTCTTATCCATTATATATATCCATTCCTAAAATAACAATCTATTTAATTTTGGTAGATAAAACATCTTCATCGCCTATCCAAATATTTGGATATGTATAAGATATACAAATTGTGTAGGTAAGTTATAATCTATTCAAAAAAGCTGTAGCAATTTTAGCAAAGACTTAATGTTTTCTTGTATATATAATAACCTTAATGACCAAATTCTGCAGGATAATTGATATTTGTGATTCCTACTTGCATTTCTGATGTATCACTATTACTTATTTACGATTAGGATATAGGGTTAGGTTTTATATTTCTTATTTACAGTTTAACTTTTAACAGTATACAGGATAGACCCAAACAAGCCAATGCGAAGGAACATTGTTTACATAGGTAACTAGGTGCGGAACTGTGCGAACACGTCGCGCTAAACTATCCGCTTTACCATTCTGAGAGCGAGGGACATAGACTAGGGCAAAGGAAACAAACTCCTCTCTATCCGCCTGGATGTCCTCCAAGTAAGGTGTAAAGGCTGGCCACTCGAAAGGCGAAGACACCATCTTCACTAAATCAGAACAGTCGGTGAGGAAGACGACAGATTGATTATCCGCCCCAATCATACAACACATAGCCCAGATAAGGGCTTCAAACTGGGTGTAAAGAGGAGAAAGACTGCGGCGAAGGTTGGCAGCACCCATAGTGGGATTGTCACCCCAAAGCGACGTGCAAAACCATCCTCTTCCCGCAAAAAGATCTACTATTTTCGAGGAACCATCAATATAACAAGTATAACTTGAGAAAGACCTAGGAACCCCAAAACTCCCCCTCACACAGGGGACAGCCGTACTGGTAGTATCCGGTGCTAAGACCACATCGTCTGTCTGAGCCAGAACCCATGCTTTTGCCTCATCCTCCGCTAACCACAAGATGGCTAGGGGGTTGGAATCCATATTACTAAAAAGTTTATCATTCCAGGCCTTCCAGATATACCACAAAATCCAAGGAAAGATTTCCTGATTTTGAATATTTGGGAACCGCCAAAAAAGAAAATCCATATTTGTGAAGATTGATTCCAAGGGAAAAACACCTGGGGCCGTCGGAAACTGCGACAAGGCCCAAACCTGGCAAGCTGGCGGACATTCAAAGAGGGAATAATTAATCGTCTCGTCCCCAATTCCACAGAGCCCACATGTAGCATCACAACTCAGACCATATTTCCGTAGATTAGTTGTAACCGCCACACAACCCGAAAGCACTTGCCACATAAAATTCCAAATTTTTGGTGGACATCGAATTTTCCACACAAAGGCATGAAGGGGCACAACAGTCGGTCCAAAAACCTCTGGCCCGGCAGGAGCCATCGAACTGGAACGAAGAATGTGGTACCCTGATTTAACCGAGTATTTATTAGACTTGGTAAAATGCCATCCCAATAGATCCAGTTTATCCGGTTGTCGCAATGGTAAGTCATAAATTATAGCCACATTTTCCGGTACAAACGTAGCCGTAAGCTGGGCCATATCCCAGGAATTGGAACTGATGTCAATAAGATTTGTAACGCGGAGTAGAGGATCAAAAGGTAACCCTGTACTCAGTGCTGGTCTCGGAGATTGAGCAGGGATCCATGGGTCAGACCATACAGAGATGGACACACCAGATCCTACCCGTTTAATAAGTCCTTTATTAACCAGAGAGCGAGCATAAACTATACTTCGCCACCCATAAGACGGCGAGTAAGATTTAATTGGATCTAAAGGATCAGAATGTCGATAGTAACGTCCTTTAAATACCCGTGCAAAAAGTGAATCCAGTACTGTGATCAAGCGCCAAAGCTGCTTCGCCAACAGAGCGGTGTTAAAATCATCTAGGCAGCAAAAACCCAGACCCCCTACATCTTTACCATTACATAGTTTATCCCACGCCACCAAATGTAAGTCTCTGGATTCTGCAGAGGAGCTCCACCAAAAATTAGAAATCGCACTTATCAACTTCCGCGTGACCTTCTTAGGCAGTCAAAAGCACGACATGACAAAAGTAGGAACCGCCGTAGCAACAGATTTAATTTTTATCTCTTTGCCTCCTTTCGATAACAATCTAGCCGGCCACCCACTTGCTCTGGCTTGCAATTTGTCTTGAACAAACGAAAAAATTTTCGTCTTTGCCCCGCCCAGGCTTTCCGGGATCCCTAAATAGGATCCCATTCCACCCAAATTTGTGATCCCCAACACCCCTTTAAACTCCTCACGCAAAGCATTATCCACCGTATGACCAAACTGGACCGAAGATTTCTGGAAATTGATTTGTTGGCCAGAAACCCGCTCACACTTCTTAAGGATACCTAAAACCACCTCGCATTGCTCCCGCGTGGCCCGACAGAAAAAAAACTATCATCCGCAAACAAAAGATGGGAAATGGTTGGACTAGCAGTCGAAACCTTCATACCGGTAAGAAGTTTCAGCTGTTTGGCTTTCCAAAAATGTGCAGTAAGCACCTCCATACAAAGAATGAAAAGATATGGCGAAAAGGGGTCCCCTTGACGTAGCCTCCTATGAGGAATAATGGAACCATATGCCTGACCATTAATAAGGACCCTTGTATTGAACCGACTTGATACAACACATAATCCAGGATATCCACTTTTCACAAAAACCAAACCGGCGAAGCAAATACTCAACAAAAGACTACTCCACCCGGTCGTAGGCCTTACGCATATCCGTTTTAATGGCCATGAACTTACCCTTACAATAAGGATTAGTCCGCAAACCATGAAACATTTCTTGAGCAATCAAGATGTTATCCAAAATTAACCAACCCTCCACAAACGCTGACCGCGTCTTTAAGACTAGAGATGGTAAATTAGTGCGGAGTCGCTGACATAGAACCTTAGAAATAATTTATACCCGACATTACACAGCCTAATAGGCCGTAACTCCGTCATCCTCGTTGGCTTGTCCACCTTTGGAATGAGACATATGTTTGTCACATTTAACCGTTTATCAAAATCCCCATTATGCAAGAAGGAATTGACAACCAGTACCAAATCTGTTTTAATCGTGGCCCATGCTTTTTGGTAGAAAAGGGCAGTCATACCATCCGGGCCTGGAGCCTTACCCAGATGCATTATGAAAAGTGCGTGTCTGATCTCTTGCTCGGGGAAATAGATGGTTGGATCTCATCCAACATCTCCACAAAATCCGATGGGTCCGAGTAAGTAAATAAATCCTGAAAGTAGGAGACTGCAATATTCTGAATATCACTCTCCTCCATCATCCAATTACCGTGCTGGTCATGGAGTCCAACAATGCGATTCCGGACCCGTTGTTGCTTCGTCTAAGCATGAAAATAACTGGTATTACGGTCACCAAACCGCATCCACCGACTCCTGCTCTTTTGATACCAATATACCTCCTCGTCCTGATACGCTTCCCGTAACCGCCAAGTAAGCTCCGCAAGCTCAGCAACCAAAGTAGCATCATTTTCCTGGGCAACCGCTTGTTTGGACTTTAAGTCCTCAATTGTCTCCCGCCTGTGAGGCACTTGCTCCTTCCGCCACCGAGATATGGCTCGGCGACATTTTGAAATTTTATCCACCAGGGTGGGAGCGGATGCTTTCCCTTGCGTAGACTCCCAACCCGCGGCAACCACACCTAAGAAACCCTCCTTGTCCAGCGTCTGTTAAAACGAAAACCACTCCGACCCCGCCGAGTGTTATCCTCAATAACAGCCCACAAGGGTTTATGATCCGACGCAATCATTGGTAGATACTCCGTAAACGAATCCTTGAACAAGTCATGCCATCCCTCATTTGCCAAAGCCCGGTCTAAACGACAGCGGATTGGTTTCTTGTCCCTCCACCCTCTCTAGGAAATACTATCCCCAAGAGCAGGGAACTCAAATAATCCGTAGTGTCGGATCATTGTGTTGAAAGGCACAAAAGAAGAGGCATGGCGCAAGGCACCACCCCGCTTCTCATGATTACCTTTTAACTCATTGAAATCCCTAATTAAAAACCAAGGAGAATCTCGACTTAACCCAATCCTTGTTAACCGTTCCCAAACCAAATACCGTTTCTTTGGAACCGAATCACCATAGATAAAAGAAATATAAATTAATTGTCTCTTAAATACAATTTCCACATCAATAATACTGTTGGACTCATAAAAAATGGAAACATTATTATTATTATTATTATTATTATTATTATTATTATAAAATAGTGCAAGACCACCACTACAACCAACAGGTTCAACCGCTTTTAAATCTGAAAAACCAAATTAACAAACAAAAGGCTCTAAAACAGAAAAAGATTGTCTAGTTTCATAAAGAAACAGAAAATCTGGCCTATGTTTCCCCCATAAATCCCTAAGATACCCAATAGAGGCTTTGTTACCAAGCCCTTGGAAATTCCAGCTTAAAATCTTCATTTATCAATCTTTGGAAGTGGTGGCTTGGATCCACCTGTTGCACCCGTATCCTCCTCCTTCGGTTTCGGGTTAGTCGGCTCCCCAGCCTGGCCACCGTTCTTTAAAGCAGGCCTCCTTCGGTTTTGGGTTAGTCGGCTCCCCAGCCTGGTGTGCCCCATAGATACAGATTGAGCTTCTTTGAGCCCACACCCTTCAGGCCCATTAATCCTTTGCCCTTGCGTGATTTGTCCAGCAAGCCCGAAGGTGCACCCGCAACCACCGAAGGTAAATCAGTGTCCATGGAAACATCAGTAGGGTTGGTGTAATGACCCTCACCAAGATTAAAAATCCAAATTAAAATTTTGGAGAAAAAGACTCGAAAAGGACTCAGCCAGAAAAATAATAAGAATTGCTGAAGGGAAGACCGACGAAAAATCAACGAGTCGGGAGATGGCCGGTGATTGGTGGTCAAGAGGCTAAGTCGAAAAGAAAACCGAAGAAGAAGGAGGTTCGAGCCAAAAACCACAAAATGGCCAAAATGCGGTTTGGACACATCGGACGTAACTGGACGGAGACAAACCAGACGGACGAGGATGGCCAAAGACGTTACAGACGCATCGGACGAACATGGCCAAACACAGACCGGACGCACTGAGACACACCGAGGATTACCGAGAAGTACCGAGACGCACCGAGAAGTACCGAGAAGTACCGAGAAGTGCCGAGACACACCGAGAAGTACTGAGGATTATCGAGAAGTACCGAGGCATATCAAGAAGTACCGAGAAGTACCGAGGATTACCGAGACACACCGAGGATTACCGAGAAGTGCCGAGACGCACCGAGAAGCACTGAGACGCATCGAGGAAAGCTTAGGCGCACCGAGAGTGCTGAGAAACTTGCGGTACTGCCGAGGATTTGCGGTACTACCGAGAGACTACGGACGAGACCGAATAACCATTGGACGTATCGGGCTTGATCGAGAAATGCCGGATGCAGCCGACGATTGATGGACGCAACACCGAGGAGCCGACAGCGTTCCGGATTTTGCGGCGTTTGTTGGCGGCGCAAGGAGGAGAGAATATTTTTTTTCTCTTGAATCAACCAACGAGGTTTCATGCAACCTTAAAAGTATAATCATTGTGTTGTTGAATCATAAGAAAGGAGACATAATCAATTTGTCTTTGGGAATTGGCCAATGGATGATCAAGGAGTGGAAAAGTGGAGGACAAAGGAGATTCATCCCCCACAAATCGCCCAATACCATTACATGCAAGGAGGAGAGGAGTTTCACTTGATCTTGTATAGCTTGCTCACCAAGTCGCCAAAGGAGTGGGGGAGAAGTAAGCAATGTGTTCGACATGCATTGGAGAAGTGCACCGCCCATAAACCTCTATAAAAGGAGAAGTTCACTTCTCAAGTGTGACATTCTCTCAAACACAAAGAAAGCTCAAAAATTATCTAAGTATTTGCTCTTCTAAATCGAGAGAGCGAGAGAGAGAGAGAGACGGAGTTGAGAGGCGAGATGCTGATCGAAGACAAGGCGAGGCGATGATCGAAGACGAGGCCAGACGCGGTTAGAGACAATGGAAGACGATGTTCAGAGACAAAGCAGGCGCGAAGAGAGGTTGTCTGATCCGTGGTGCCGTGAATCTCAAGACATCGATCCGCCGAAATCATTGTGAGTTCTGTGGTAGTTTTGTGTGGGGTACCGCATGGATCCTACGGACCGTGTGCGTACCTATTGCTTGCTGCATTTAGTCTAGGTTCATGTTAGAACTAGGTAGATGTTGCATGCTTAATATGGTAGGATTTATGCTAGAATTCATGCTAAAACACATAGAATTATGCTAGGAATCACCATGCATGTGAGAATTGAGTAGAATTGAACCGCATATTTTCATGATGAATTTTAAGCTATTTTAGCAATATTGGCTTGCTTAAAATTTGGACTATGGAATTGCATGTAGAAAGAACTGATAGATTTTTTAACCGCAATAAATTCTTGCTTAAAAATTGGTAGATCGGTTGCATGCATGTAGAACAATCTAGGATTGCTTGAATTTCTATTCTTGTTGCTGTTGCTTGTTGTGTGTTTCTTGCTTGATTTTTGTTGATTGCCTTGCTTGATTTAAGAGTAGAGAGTCTAAGTTTCGAGTCCAAGTTGAGTCTTGCTTGAACTAACCCTCTTTGATTGCTTGTTTGTTATTTACTTACGCTATCGTTTCTGTTGCGTTTGCTTTGATTGATTTGCTTTCTTGTTTCCTTGTTTGTTGGGGTAGTTGGGTTGGGGAAAAAGTAGAATGCATATCTAGGTTGGGGTACCCAGGCTCACTGAGTAATATTAGATTACTCATGATAATATTTTGTCTCGTAGGTAGTCTAGGTGGAGTCTAGTGCTGGAGCAAACTTAGGGTACCGGATAGGGCTTGTTTTCATGTGTTTTTGTAAAAACCCTATATTTTCAAAGACGTATTCTATGAATTATCCGACTATTTGCGTGTATTGCTTGATAAACTATTTTCAATGTAATAATTATTAAGTAATATAATCGGTGTTCAAGGAAACATGGCAAGTTGCATTTGATACATTGGCCTTGTCTGGGCCAACACAACGCGCCAGGGCCGCGAGGGTTGCAAAGCCTAAGCGAACCTCGGCCGCGGGCAGAGTCGCGTCCAGGAGGAGTGGTCGGGAAGCTGCAGCTTCCGTCCCTCGACCGGACCACCAGGGTGCGGTTCCCATACGTAGCATTCCGTGGGCCGTCCATGCTCTTGTCCGGGGCTTAGGACCGGTTTGGGGGCGTTACAGTTGGGATCATCACGAGGGACCAGAGTCTCCACAGCGGACTCATCCCTAATACCATTCGTGCTAGAGTCCCCTTCCCCCTCGACCGAAACCTCCGTACCATCAGCAGCTACACCTCCTGACATGGTAGTATCCTCCACATCCTCCATAGCCAAACCTGCAACACCCATAATAATACATGTATCCGGTAATCCAGAATCAGCACCCTGAGTAGTGTCATCTCCAGTAGAAGCAGCCATTGGATCCGCTACAGGCAGCACCGGTACCATATCGCCTGAAGTGGCCATAAGACCATCTGTCCTGGTAGCAGCAACCGGGTCATCAACCGCAACCACTTCCTCGGTCTGCTGTACAGACTCTGCAACTGCAGGCACCCAAGACGTCCACCTCACCGTCCTGAAATAAAGCTTTACGGACCACCTCGACTGCTACAGAAAGGTTATCCCTGCCCCGAGAAGTGGATGCCCTTGTGTCCTCCGCCTCTGCTTGCGGGTGGACTGGTTCCTGAGCAGCAGCAGCAGCCCTCGAGAACCTATGGTCATTGTATTGCACATAGGTTTGAAAACGCCGTTGCTTTGCCAAAGTTTCACCTACTACTGACTCCGATTGAGGCTTTGAGCTCCTCCCAAGCTTCCCTTCAAAAGGACGCTTGCCCTCAGCCTGAGAACCTTCCCCATTGGACCTCCCTCGATATCCCCTACGAGAAGGACCAGCCTTTTCATACCCTTGCTTCCGATCGGACTTAACAGCCCCCTTGTAACTCTGGTTGCGTCTGACATCAACCACCTCTGGTAGAGGGAGCACAACTGCCTCCTCAGGAACCACTTGCAACAGTGGACAATGCACCTTATCATGACACAAACTGAAACAATGAGAGCAGTAACCAAACAGAGGCTCATAGCGGAGAGATACAATGGTTTCTTTGCTATTATAGAACTCCACCTCAGTCTGAAAGCATAAGGGTTTAAACCCATCAACCATCACCTGAACTCGCCCCACCCCATCAATATCGACCTCCTGGACACGCCCGATGTCCTCACCAATGCTCCAGAAAGTAGGTTCAGCCCAGAACTGAAAGGGGACCCCCATGACACGAACCCAAAAGATCAAGGACGAAGGATACATGGGATCGATAGTAGGTTTCCATCGAACCATAGACACCATCCAGTGATCGAAGTGGAAAGGAGCCATTTTCAGCACCTCAATTATGTCCGCTTTATCGTCGAAATCAAACTGGAATTTACCCATTCCTAAGTCAGCACCAACAACCTTGCCCTCTAAATGCCAGATGCGAGGAAACATGAACAAAAGCATCTTCATGTCCTGCGATCGTGGGTTCATGCACCTGCCGATCACCGTCTTGGAATAACCCTCAATCAACGCCATATTATCGAAGTAAGGAATCTTGACCTTGCGTATCACAACCGCTGGTACTACACTCTTTGTAGCCGAACTCTGACTAAGAACCATGCTCTGAGACATGATGAAAAGCCAAGAAAAAGACGGGAGAACAAAAAGAAGCAACAACTGAACTCGACAAGAGGCAAAAGAAACCAGAGAGAAGTGTGTGCGATGAATCTGCTCAAACGAGGGAAGAATCCGTTTATACACCTGCACTAGAGAGATCCGCGTATCCTCCGTCTCAAACCACACAATCAAATCACAATCAATCAGATCCCGCAGAGGAGCTCAAACCTCGATACCATTAAAGTATAGATCCAAAGAATCGTCCCAAATCCCAGACCAGAACGGATCCTTACCCCCATTCAACCAATCAATCTGGATCTGTGATACTGCCAAAACTATTTGCTTTCCCTTTTCGTAATAGATGATGAAGAAAGCCTATAAATGAAAATCCTCAAAAAGATCGATAAACGATCGAGGACACCGTGAGATCCCAAGTTTCCAAAGGTTTCTTCAAATGCAAAATCGGATCTGCAATCCAATCATAAGGAGAAACAAGCGGAGATGAAACTCCAAGATCCCCAATATACCATCGTAATAACCATAAAAAACCAAAAGCACAACCGAATGAAACACTCGCATCAGAGATCAAAACCATGGGAACATTATCGCCATCGCTGTCGCTTAGGGTTTTTTCCTCTTAATGTGGATGTAAGAGTTTTTTACTCGGTTTAACTTTAAATACTACTAAATTTACATAATTTTAGAATTACTGTACTTGTTTTTAATATAGATGTCAATTTTGAAATGATGGTTTATTATAGTGTATATAGAGATGGTTTATTTTGAATATGGGATAGCTTGTGTTTCCCTTAGTATTATAGATTTCCTTTGTATCACTTGAATGAAGATATTTTTTCAAATTTTTTTTATCTCCGGATCAGTTAAAGTGTATTTATTTTGGTTGAACTGTCTTGAAACCTCTCTCTTCGGTAGCGTTCGCCCTAGCCATCATTTTCAGATCTACGAAAGAGCCTCCGCTCTCCGGCGCCGGTATAGCTTCGGCTTGCCGGCGTCGGACCTTGTCCTCGTCTTGATGCTCCGTTGTTCTCCCGTCAAATCCAAGTCCGTCTCGTTCCAAGATCTCGTCTAAACCGCACTTGCGGTGTCTTCTCCGGCGTTATTTCCGTCGTGAGTTGTCTCCTCCTCTCGCCTCTGGTGGCCTTTCACCTCCGCTCGCCTATTGGTGTTGTGGGTTCTTCGGATACTTCTCCGGGGTTTGCCCTTCTGCTCTCGCTCTTCAGTCAGTTTCTGGGGCTGAGATCTCCTCGATGAGCCTATGGAGACCCTTCCTCTCCCAACCCGTCGGCTTCCGCCTCCCGTCTAAGCTCTCAACCGCCTCTCTCCTTCTGGGCTACTTCTGTGATTTTCCGGATATGCCTCCTCCCAATTTAAATAAATGTCAATCGAAGTTTTTCTTATGTTAATAATCAAAACTCACAGGTTTTGGAAAACAGAATGGAATCAAATTGTTGTTTTCTTTGTTTACAAAGGATTCACATATAGAACATCTTCAAAACACAACAGAATGTGTGATTAAATATATGATAGTTTCTATTTCCATATTGATTGCTTTATTTTTTAGTTGGAATAAAATGTAAAATATTTAGGAAACAAAATCTGGAGTAATGTTAATTTTAGAAAATATTTAGGGGTTAATATTGTAAATAAATTTTTAAATAAACAAAAGTAAAAAAGCATAACACAAAATGTACTTAAAAAATGTTAATATAAATTTATCACTGATGCAAATAATTTATAGATGATGGAATTTTTTTTCTTTTTTTTTTTACATAGGGTCAAAGACCAAGCTTTAGGAATATTGCGGAAATGTATCTATCCTAAGTATATCACTCAAATGTGCCGAACGAGCTAAAATCTCATAACACCCTTTCTATCAAAACAAATTCTCAAAACTCCCTCAATGGTAAAAGGACAATATTACCCTTAATGAAGATTGTTTTAGGTTAAATATAATTAAATAAGTAATTGTTCAACGAAAAACACAGTAGCTTAGTGGTTGTGAGCTCCATGCGCACGCGCGCGCGCCCAGGGTTCGAATCCCACTATGCGCGGTACAACTGGTACAACTAGGGTGCAACTGGTACAACTAGGAGATATATGGTACAACTATGCGAGGTGCAACTGGTACAACTATGGTGCAACTGGTACAACTAGGGGATATATGGTACAACTATGCAAGGTGCAACTAGGAGATATATGGTACAACTATTCTTTAAAAATTGTTAGAGGGGTAGTTTCGTCCTTTCGTTAAAAAAGGGGTAGTGAGATTAAGTGGGGGTAATGCAGAGATGAATTTCTGGTATAGGGACACTAGAGATGAATTCTCCTTTAAGGGGATTACTATTATCTTAACCTTTTTTTGTTGTACACCGAACTTTTATATTAAATCAAAAAATGTTTCCCTTATACAAACTTAAACATAGCTTCGCAACAGAGTCAGCCAGTGGTGGATCTAGGAATTATTTTTATCGGGGTCAAAACATAACTAAACTTTTTTTTATATAAATATAAAAACATCTTACAAAACTATTCTAAGAGTTTTAAAATCCGGAAATCTCTTTTTCACAGTTTCATTTGTAATAGATAAAAAATACATCTTTTTCGATAAAAAAAACTAAACAGTCATTCAAAAACTGATCTACAATCTGATTGCGTTGATGAGTTTTCACAATCTTCATCGCTAAAAAGCATCTCTCAACAGTTACAGTAGCAACAGACAAAATCAAAAACAACTTCAACAGTCCAAACACCAAAGAATGTGACATATATATATATATATTACTAAATATATGTATACTAAATTTTTACTAAACTAATATATGTATTACTAATTTTAAAAAAAATTAATGAGAAGTCAATTGACCCCACACCCTTGTACGTGGATCTGCCCTTGGAGTCAGCTAACACATTTGCTGCTCGTGGGATATAACGACAGGTAAAACTAAGAAAACTATCTGCTCCCAACAGGATATCCGATAATACACCATGAACTTCCAAAAGAATTGATCGAGAGTTGATAGTTCCAACTAATTGTAGACAATCCGATTCAAGATAAAAATGCTTGACTCCCATTCTGATCGCATCCTGAATTGCAGCTCTGCATGCAAGGCTTTCCGCCATTAGAGCTGAAGATACATTCTTACAAATAGCAGAATGTTGAGTGAGAACACCAGACGATAAGAAGGTTCTTGTCCAACCAAGCCCCGCAACTCTTAGCTCTGCCCTCCAAGCGGCATCTGAGGTACTAGCCATACTTACCCCCGGCACTCGAATGGGCTCTGGAGTAGTTCACTTTTGTCTGGGACATGAAGAAACTAGAGAGAGTTTCTGGAATGAAAACCACTCCTTGGCATCCGCAATAGCTTTTGTCATGGTCTCTTGTGCAATAAACAAGTGATCACTGAAGACACTTTGATTTCTTGATTTACAAAGATTCCATCAGACCCACGGTGCCAAAGGACCTGCACTGATCCCAACGGTGGGAGGCAAATTTGGAAATTTGCCAACTTCAGACTATTTCTTACGTTTTCCACCTGAATACAGGGAAGTACCTGCTTAAAAGGCGCAACTCGCCAAACATCTTGTACAAAAAGACATGTGAAAAGTAAATGCACAATAGATTCAGATTCTTTACACCGGGGACAGGCTACATCAGTGTTAACATGTCTTTCCGCGAGATTTTGCTTTGTGGGTAAAGCCCCCAGAAGAGCCTTCAAGAGGAAAAGCTTAATCTTAGGCGCTGTAACAACAGACCAGACCTCAGCAATCCAATCTACTACTCCTAGATGCTGTCCCGGCACCAAGCTTTAGGAATATCGCGGAAATGTCTCTATCCTAAGTATATCACTCAAATGGGATTACTATTATCTTAACCTTGAAACCAATATTAAGTAGTAGATTGTTTGATGTTGTGATTGGATGGTGCTTTAGAGTCGGTAGTTTTAAAAAATGAAGTCACAGCCCAAAAATTTTAAAAGAAATTATATTGGCTGTGAGAAACAAGTCTTTTTCTTACCATTTTTCTTGTTACAAATTGAATAGAAACTGAACTTCATAGTCTTTTTTCTCATGAACTCTTAATAACTCTTAAGTATTATCTATTGGAACAAAAAAAACACTTCCGCTTTATTATCTACAGAAATTGAGTAAAATATATTTTTTTAAATTTTAAATAATATAAGGTCAACATATATATATAGTAACAGCTAAAAAAAGGGGAAAAATTATGGACATATATGCAAAAAAATACTTAAAAGATAAGATTATATGAAAATCATGACATGTGGTGATAAACAAATGGAGAAATTTGAATTACAAAAGAGAAAGAATCTTTTAAGTAATAGTTTTCATTTTTCATTCTTTCCCCTTCCAAGTTTGAATTATGGGAAAAATGTCATTAAAATCCCCAAGTCTACATTTTCGTTGATTTAAATCCCAAACTCTGCTTTTGGAGGAAAAAAACACCAATTATTTGTTGATTTCCAAATAAATCGCAAACTCTTGTTGACCTAGCCTTTTGAGGCACACCATTAAGTGGTCAAACGGAAAAATTAAACGGAGTTAATTATCTGTTAACGAGATCCGTTAATAGCAAAACGACGCTGTTTATAACACCCTAAAACCCCCAAATTAAGAAATCGATTCTCAATTCTCTCAATTCACAAACCCTAATCGATCTCAATTTATCTTTTCTTCTTTAATTTCAATTTTCTTCTTCGGTTTCTCTCTTCTTCTTCGAGTTGACGAGATGAGTTCTAGCTCAAAGACATCGGTGGTAGCTTCGTTCGACCGTGGAGTGCCATTGAAGTTTGTTTGTGGAGCCGGTGTAACGATCTTTACATCGAGAACTGAAGAGAATCTTGGTCGACCGTTCTTCCGGTGTATAACAAAAAGAGATCTAGAATCTTCTCGTCATCGAAGATATCATGTTCGACTAGGGTTAGATCGATTAGGGTTTGTGAATTGGAGATATTGAGAATTGATTTCTCAATTTGGGGGGTTTTAGGATGTTATAAACAACGTCATTTTGCTATTAACGGATCTCGTTAACAGATAATTAACTCCGTTTAACTTTTCTGTTTGACCACTTAACGTTGTGCCTCAAAAAGCTAAGTCAACGAGAGTTTGCAATTTATTTGGAAGTCAATAAATAATTAGTGTTTTTTTCCTCCAAAAACAGAGTTCGGGATTTAAATCAACGAAAATGTAGACTTGGGGATTTTAATGACATTTTCCCTTTGAATTATCAATTATAACAAAGAAATATTCCATTTTTTTATTTCGTCTAATCACATTTTTGGCGTAGTAAAGACTAATGAAATTACATGAGTATCCATCCATCCCCATCACTCCTCACTTCAAGTCATGAAAATGAAATCTCAAATGTACCAGCGAGTCCCAACAATGTCCACAGCCTCTTCAATGATGCTTTACCCGAACTATCCTTTTCTCATGTATTCATTTGGCCGCTCAGATGACCGTTGTGAGTCTGACGAGCAATTCAATTTCACTAGGATGTCGTGATGGGACATATGATTGGAGAAGGAGACAAGGCCACGTCTACAAAGGAATGTGAGTTTCACCCCTCTCTTTTAAAAATATATTTTTTAAATAAAAGATCACGATATTGCTAATATTATATACACAAATCAGAGCTGTTTGTAATATATACAACTCTACATTTAATAGATGCAACTTTCTAAAGAGACGTTACCATATAATCTTTTTGTCAAAAGAATAATTAAATAATATTTTTTAATGAAAAGTCACGATAAAAAGACGCAACTGAATTTTTTAATAAAAAGTCACAATTTTTTGAATAAAAAGTGTCACGATGAAAAGACGCAATTGTTCTTTGCATTTATTCATGCTAATATTATATACAAAAATCTCAACTGTTTGTAAAAGACACAACTCTACATTCAACAGATGCAACTTTCTAAAGAGACGTAACTATATAATTTTTTTGTCAAAAGAATAATTAAATAATATTTTTTTTGAATGAAAATTCACGATGAAAAGATGCAACTGAATTTTTTTAATGAAAAGTCACAATTTTTTTTAATAAAAGATCAAGATGAAAAGATGCAATTGTTCTTCCCATTTATTCATATTGCTAATCTTATATACAAATGTCTTCGTATTTATTCATATTGTTAATATTATATACTTTCGCATTTATTCATATTGCTAATATTATATACAAAAGTCACAACTGTTTGTAAGAGACACAGCTCTACATTCAACAGATACAACTTTCTAAAGAGACGCAACCATATAATTTTTTTGTCAAAAGAATAATTAAATAAATTTTTTTTAATGAAAAGTCACGATGAAAAGATGCAACTGAATTTTTTTTAATGAAAAGTCACGATGAAAAGATGTGATTGTTCTTCGCATTTATTCAGATTGCTATTATTATATACATTAGACATCTCTAGGTGATATGGGAAACAAATAAATGTATGTAGATAGAAATTTGAAAGAATACCTCAAACGACTTATCGTCTTTTAGATAATTTTTTTTGTCCTATTTTTTTTGTTTTTTGTCAATCTTGCTCTAAGATTAAATCACTTTATTTAATCTTGAAAATAAATTTCAAATTATTTTGGTGGAACAGACGGAAAAATAAAAGAGCAACTTTGGTAGATGACTATGTCATTTTGTAAAATAGAGAAAATATCATAGTGGCAGAAAACTTAGTAAATAACGTTTTCTGGGGGCTGAAAAATCGAAACAATCCTCGGCGAGTAGGCGGGAGTAAAGGTGCCCCACCAGTAGGTTATCCTATATAGGGAACAACTTTGGTAGGAGGTAATGATGACTGATATAAATTAAAATAACTTGTTACAACAACCGTTGTTTGGTTGTAATTTTTTTGGAGATAAACTGAGTATAAGCAGATGACACCTACGAATATTATTTACGATTCCCTTCTAAACGCATATTGTAGATTGTGCATAACTCATGCTTTGACGTAATAATTGATCGAGTGATTATGCAATGGCTTGATTTATTCCTGTACATGTAATACTAGTACGCATGCATTCGTGAAACTCCATTCCTGGAAATAACATATGTATGTCGTAGAACACTCACATGTACCCTACGTTATGCATTTGTGGGTTTCCGTTGTCCCTGTTCCAGGTTCTTTTGTACAAGTTTGACATACAGGTTCTTCGATATATGGAAAACGTTAACGGACCGCTAGTGGTGGTTACGGAAGGAAGTTTTAATCAAGTAAGCCCATGGGCCAAAAAATGATTCTCGAGGAAGATCAATTAAAAACTGGTCCGATTGATAAACCAAATTTGGAAGATCAAACAAAAATAACACGCAATTTTATAAGAACCCACGAATCATGACATCACAATTTGAGTTGCTCCAAAAGTCGTCCACTATACGGTCGACATGACACATTAAGGAGAGAGAAAACCTATCGGTGATACGTATCTAAGACATTTAATGCAGATGCATAGCCAGTAGCAGCTAGGACAGTAGCATTAGGAGGAAAACATTTTGGACTATCAATATATAGTATAATAACATGGGTTAATCTCATACAACAGAAACGCAAATTTGTATCCTGGCCACACGTGTATCGAAGGCAGCTAATACTCGCTAAGAAAAACATTGAAATACGCGGATGGTGTATGACTATCTCAAAAAATATCATGGTGCAGAAAGGTTAAACATTGACACTTTGACATGACAGCCGCTTTGCTGTGTAAACCTTCCTATCGCATCCCTCGGTTTATGGGGGGGGAATAATGAGGATTCGAAAATCTAAAATATGTGGACACTAGCCCCACATACACTATTCAGCAAAATATCTGAGTAAATATTGTAGCCCTAAAGTGGTTCTGCCTCGTTGACATATATATCTGATGCCGCCATAGCTAGCATTTACAGAGGAACACACTTATAAAAAAAAAACAAAGGTTGGCAAAAGAAGATCAAGGTAGAAGTAAAAGTTGCAGAGGTAGGTAAATACACTGTGGGTATAAGACAACTTAAATATTTCGTTTTGTTTTTTTAGTACAACTACATCTACTTTGCTACATTTAATAATGTATATCCTTCTCATAGGTACAAATGGTTGTTATAACTGAAATAACAGACCATAATGTTCGAGTAGTCAGCGGTTCATGGGGCATCGGTGGCGATAGTAGTTGGGTCTTCATATCAAACCCATTCAACGCCATGCGGAGAATGACTATACGTGAAGGAGAACGAGTAACAGTTGTTCGTGAGCTCGTTAGAGCCGCGTTCGGGTTGGAATATGATGGATGGGAAGTCCACCTTTCGTATCAATGGCCGGAGTGGATGGATCTCAAATTCTCCACCGGCTGTCAGGTCCAGACCCGTTACAATACGTACTGACAAGACCATGACCATATTCCAAGCACTCCATCTTGACCTAGACAATATTTGTCTGTATTTGTCAAAGGTTTCGATCGACGGAATATAAACGTACGATGGCAACAGCGCAGCGGCGAGCGCTGAGTTGCGCAACAACCCCGACAACTTTAGGCTATGTAAAGGAATGATGGATACTGATGTTGGTAGCACATCGGCAGCCCATGACAAGCGGGACAAAGGAAAACTGCCAATGGCATTTGATGGTCTCCCTCCACTCCCGAGTTACGACTCCAGTCTTGCGGAAAAACTACTCGATGAAGAAGCCATTCTATGTTGGATGATGGCAACAAAAAAAACTAATGAAAGCAATGGTGATTCGTCTTCTATGAACAAATATGATGGACAACGCAGTGACGCATGCCGCCAACTATTTTTCGACGAAGAAGATTCCGACACTGTATCAACACCAGAGGTACGTCTACAAACGCGTATACACCATATCATAGTAATACACATACATGATACTAATGTGTGTTTTTGTCTAATACATGACATAGTGTAGATGTCAGCCCGGTTGAAGTGGATTTCCTGGCTCACCTTGGTAGCCAAACAATTAACTTAGGAGATGCTACCGAGCCAGACTTTGAAATTGATGCAAGTGATGGAGTTGTACCAGTAAAGGAGTGTATTTTCTTTGGACCGTCGGCAAACTATATGGCTGAACCATTAAACCATGAACTGGACCACAGGGTCCCCCTTCAGGCGGCGCTTGAAGATATGTGTCTCAACTTCGCATCATTCAATCGAGATGCACAACCAACCCTAGATGAGCAACGAGAAGAAGGTAATGATATTTAATACATGATATATAGTAAAAACACATGCTATCTTAGTTATAACAGAGTCTCATATTTAACAAATGTAACATGCTAAGAGTATTTGTGTGATATATGAACAGATCGACTAGGGATGGAACTAGCTGTGCATGATGTATTGTACAAAGGGGACGAACTGTTCGTTGGGTGGGTTTTCAAAAATAAACAAGATTGCAACGTCAAATTAGCAGTTCACGCACTAAACCGGCATTTTCATTTTCGAAGGGATCGGTCATGCAAAAAACTTCTCACGCTGAAATGCATTTCACCAACTTGCCCATGGCGTGTCTACATAATCAAACTAGAAGACTATGACAACTACCAAATCAGGAGTGTTACGCTGACACACACGTGCACCATCGAAGAGCGCAGCAATTACCATAGACAAGCAACCACGCGGGTGATCGGTAGCATCATGCAGTAAAAATTTGAGGGAAACACACGCGGTCCCCGGGCAGTCGACCTCCAGTGCCTCTTGCTAGCAGATCACTCTGTAAGGATCTCATATTGGAAGGCGTGGAAATCAAGAGAAGTGGCCATGGAGGGCGCACAAGGATCAGCTGCTAATAGTTACTCCCTCCTGCCGGCTTTCATACATGTTTTACAGCAGGCAAATCCTAGCTTTGTCATTAAACTAAAAACAGAGATCGATGCTGTCGGGCAGTATAGGTTCAATTACATGTTCTTAGCATTTGCTGCATCGCTAGAGGGATTGCGGATCATTATCGACGGGACACACTTGAAGGGGAAGTATGGTGGCTGCCTGTTAACGGCGAGCTGTCAAGATGCGAACTTTCAAATATTCCCACAAGCATTTGCCATAGTTGATAGCGAGAACGACACTTCTTGGTCATGGTTCTTCCGTGTTTTGATCTCTGCCATACCAGATTCGGAGAAACTGACTTTCGTCTCTGACAGACATTCTTCAATTTACACAGGCTTGCGAAGGGTACGTTTCTTAAGTATTGCTCAACCAATAGCTCTATTATTTTTGATTTTACAATAGAAAATAGTACTAAACATGTTAGCGTACAAGTTACATGACCATCAACATAATATACGATGGCTGCAATGACATAGAATACAGGAATAATGTATGCAAGTAAATTGTCATGTTACATTACATAGTGCCTTGTTATAATGTTAAAGAACTTATGTAAAAAAGTAAAATGACATGTTACATTAAATAGTGTCTTGTTATTCTGTTACAAAAGCGTATTGGTATTAGTATATTATTAACAACCATGTCGTGCCTTACAACGGCGTACATGTTTTAAACGTAACCTAATCGTATTCACCACGTGTTGATCATACAGGTTTATCCCAGGTCACATCATGGTGCATGTATTGTTCACCTACAATGCAACATCACATCAAGTTTTAAGAAGAAATTTCTGGCGTTTCACGTGTAAAGGGCGGCAAGAGCATACCATATTTTCGACTTCCATACGTACTTCAACGAAGTCATCAAGCTTGATCCAGCATGTGGGGCTTACCTTGAAACCATCGGGTTCAACCACTGGACACGTGCTTACTTTCTTGGCAACAGATACAATGTTGTGACAAGCAACGTAGCTGAATCACTTAACTCGGTTCTCAAGGAGGCACGGGAGCTACCGGTAATCCCACTAGTGGAATTTATTTGGACGACCCTTATGAGCTGGTTTGCAATGCGTCGTGAAGCATCAAAGAAAGAGATGTCAACACTACCACCAAAGATGCGTGAAGTAACTCATCAGAACTTCGAAAAATCTGTAAGCTTCTCGGTCAAGAATGTTGACAAGTTCGATAACCAAGTCTAGTCAAACAGTGGTGGAAATTACCATGTTAACCTAGGGAAAAGGTCCTGCACGTGTAGAGCGTTCGACATGCTACGTTACCCTTGCCCACATGCCATATCTATAGCAGTGACAGAAGGCATAACACTGCAGTCCATCATGGCGCCGGAGTACTCGGTAGACAATTGGAGGCAATCCTACAAGTCGTCCATCAAGCATGTTCCAGATGTTTCCAACGCGTATACACTACCAGCCTCGATTGCATCTCTAGATTTGCAGCCCCCATTCATGCGTAGGCTACCAGGAAGACCAAAGAAATAACGCATAGCATCACGTGGAGAGTTCAAGGTAATGCGATACCGGAATTACACATTTGTTTTTTTTTGGCGTAGGCCGCGTTTAGTACATTCAAATAGAGCTAAGTATTAATTATCATTTTCAGGGGAGGCGGAGGAACGAGACTAGGTGTTCATGGTGTAATGGTGTGGGGCATATTCGTTCTACATGCACTGTGCCTATATGAAGGTAAAAAAAAAAACATGTTTCTTATACATCATGCATGAGAACCACCTCAACATTACTAATAATCACTTCGCATTAGGTTGCAATGAAGTGGGGGTTCTCGTGTCTTAGCAATGGGTTCTACTCAGTAGGGGAAGTCCATCAACGTATGGAAGAATTAAGTGGAGGGTTCTTACTATCTTGTACATATACGCATGGAGGTACTGTACTTTATGGTTGCAAATGGGGGTACAGGAGTCTGAATGTGTGGAAGAACCTACCACAAGCAGCCAGTGGCGCGTTTCTTATCTTCAGTTTTTTGTTGTTTCAGTATGTATAATATTGCACCTATCCCCCTTATTTTATGTATAACCCATGCTATTTAATGAAAACACGAGTGTTTAATATATATATCTGAAAACGATCACTATTACTGCCTTAAATAGGATGCTAGATGAGGTTCATCCAAAAACCTATGCTTGGAGTTATTCACTTATCTTCTTTGAAATTTGGTGAGTATTTATTGAAGAAGTGCCACTGACCAACTTCCTACCCACTTTTAACATAAATGAAGGGGTTTGCATTAAACTACTATAAATTCATATTTGAGGAGACACTACCACAACCACAAAAATGGGAGAAAACGTGTGGGGAGGGATAATGCGGCAGTTTTTAGAACATCCTTCACAGATGACTAAACATGGCATGTTCAGGAAGCAGTTCGAGAGAGCGTTGGCAGACGAAATACCGGAGGCAGACTACCTGGAAGGATTACGTTTAGCTTGCTGGGAGAAATATCTGACTTTAGCAAAAAAACACATGTTCAAGGCGGTGAACAGAGTCGATGAGGCTGTTTTCGTCATGGCGATGTTGGCTGCGTGTGGTGAGGAGACAGACGTAGGAGAGTTCTTCACGGAGCAATTGATAGGCATGCCCTGGGCAACTGTTCTGGGAATGGGGGAACAGTATTTGCAACACTGGAAAGAATGAAGGTCAGACAGGGAACCACGTACACCCTAACATGGAACTGTGCTGTACCAGAATGTTCAGAATTCCACAATATCTACGACCGCTGTGAGGAATGCTACATTTTCTGGTGCACCAAAGAGTTTTGCCGCCGTTGCTAACTCTTTATGTTTTATATCCTACGCATGTTTTAAAACGAAAACAGCCTATGAAGCAAAAAAATCAAAACCGTATAAACATGTTGTCTAATATATTATGAGTGAACTACTTTCAATTTTTAAATGAATGCGTATAACTTCTACAATTACCAAGGCAGACTTTGAATTAACAAATGAGTTTTGGAAAATCAAACTTATGTTTACATGAAACTTTTGTTTAAAGCATGTGTTTGCGATACTAACGTTGTGAGAAAATAAAATAACATTGTTTAAAAACAACCCCCATGTTCGCAGTAGTACTGAATTGCTTAACGCATATAGACAGATATAGTTTCGTCGGACCGGTAAAAAATCGTGTCTACCATTTTACAGGCCAATCAAAGAAGAAGGAAAAAAGTTGTGGAGGTATAAATCAGGCCGGCCCGTTCGCATGCTTGTAGGCGTCAATGAAAAGTTTTTTCGCAGCCGCAAAAACATCACACACCTTCACTTCCCTGCAGCCATCATTGCCAGCTGCCGCATGCAGTTCAATCAGGTGAGCTGTCATGACACCAGAATGCCGACGCAGACAAGCCTGTGGGATATCCTTATATCGCTGAATAGCCAAAGGTGCGAAATTGACGTTCTTCTTTCCAACCTGAGAGGACGCAAGCCAGAGTAGGTATGGGATCATCTCAGCCAATGGGAGAAGGCATGTTTTTATCTTCGACTCCCGCCAAAAAAGACACAAAGCAGTCAAGAACATACATGTGTCAGTCAGCCATTCTAACACACAGACCAACCCATTGTTGTTTGTCCAAACTATAAGGCATGTATAACCAGTCCACCCCACAGGGACATAGAGCAAGAGTAGCTGCATCAAACGCATACATTCCTTTCTCCGTCGCCTTACAGAATTTTGGGTAATGCTTCATCAACGCGGAGACGAATTCAGAATCACAAAACGCAACATTTTGTTCAACCGTTGCACACCATCCTGACGCCCAATTGTCCCTGATGCTATGCATGAAAGTGTCCATAATCTGCAAGAAAAACAGTAATGGGTTACTAAATATAGAAGCATAGCTATATTGAACAGTAACAACTTTGGCTAGGTAACCTCTGTAGAAATGTCTTCACGCATCTCAACAATATCTACAACAAATTTCACCGGAAATACCCGACCGCCACCAAAGTAAACATCACTAAAACAACAAGGAACATGAGTTCAGTTCGAACACATTAGACATATGTTATTGTAGCCAAATATTACTAACTTGGTTGTAGATGTGATGGCATACAATCTTCTCTAATTGCAACAAGTCATAGTCGGAGATTTGACTGGGCACAATTGCGGTTGACACTGAGGCATTCGAAGATTTAGCCTACAAATGAACGCATGCAATATTAGCTGTACATGAATAAAAGCCATGGGATATGAAATAAAAAATACTTAACCCTAAACCATGAACCCGTCCAATTTAAACAAAAAAAAAAAAAACCAACACATGTAACATACCAGTGAGGGGATAGCAACAACATTTCATACATGTGGGTTGCCATGTTGTGAAACTTTGGTTGGAGGCAAAGGGTCAATCTCGGATGCCTTGGTAGATGCTAATACATGGTCCGTTTCGTCTGCATCAGGAACTCCGTCTATATCAGCAACCACATGTCAAGTTTCTTCTGTAGAACCCTATGAGTAAAGTAAACATGCGTGCATTGAGTTTGCTAACTAGAAACAAATGAAGTGTTACACGGTGGCAGTACAAGCATTTTCCAACAGATAAGCGTAAGAAATATTGACGTTTATCAACAAAAACACATGAGATGAAATGAAACCAAATGCCGTAAGATGTTAAAACATGTTTTAAAAAAAATCGAAGCTAAACCACTACAAAGAATATACTCTAAATGGGCATGGGATAAACAGATATATATTTGTGGCAGACATGGTTACCTCAGAGATAACATGGCAATATGGTTTCACAACTTCTGCGCTAATTCTGTCTTGTCCAAATATATCATATGTTGTCCTCTTCTTCTACAATGCAAAGAAAATATTAAAAACGGAAACGGTTAGATAGTACCCAGAACCAACTAAGTATCTTGGGCATACCAAACAACTATGCGACGCTTTTGCTTGGAGATCCATTGCCGTTTCGGCTAGGGACTCTTTTGGATGGATATAAAGTAAGATGCAAAGTAAGGAGATTTATGTATTAAACATACTAACGCAGGTAGACGTCTTTGAAAAACAAATGTTCAAAGTGGACATACCAAAGGTGGTCCCTGAATGTTTACGTGATGATTAGAACTGCTACAATTCCCAACGTTTCCTGTGAGAGGCCGACCGTTTTCCACATTGGAAGAGACTGTTGGCACAGTTCCGACCGGGGAAGAAGAAGTTTGAGGCACTCAAACTGGATCAGAAACCGAGGCTTCCTTGTCTGATTTGTCTACTTTCTAGCCAAAAGACCCGGATGTCATTTTCTGGATGGCCTGTGTTATCATATCCGATATCCTAACCTCTGAGTCTGCTATGGCTTTCATGACACGTTTCTCAGACCGTTTAACCTTCGTTTCCACATATTCTTTCAGCCCCTCCGATAGGTGATCATTTGCCTTCCGCTTCCCATTTGAGCCTGGTCTCTGCTCAGATGGTATGCCTGGTTCTACACCTTTGCAAACTGTTGTGTCTATGCTACAAAGGTTGCTATTTTCATTCTTATCAACCCCGATGTCATCACTGTTCTTACCTCCCGCAAACATTGTATCCATAAAGTTGCAGTTGTCGTTGATCATCTCCAATAGTCTATCAACCCCTTCGTCTGGCTTGTCGTCAATGGCATCACCTAATTTGGGTCCAAGCAGAGAGTTAACTGTACACTACACGGACAAAAAGAAACATGTCAGATGGCAATCATAGAAAATATTAAGCACCAATCATCTATCATTGCAAATCGCCATCGTTACTATGGGTACTATGTCTAACAGCATAAAACTGTTAGCGAAATAGCGCAGATGCACGTTTACCCTGTGTTTTTATCGGAAATCACATATCTTTTTAATATAACACATGGATTTATCGAACATTCAAGCAAAGATGAGTGCAAAAACATACGACATGACTTACAACATAGTGTGCACGCGGACATCATGCAACAAAATTAAAAACAATCACACATTCTTCTGACAACATGTTATTTACTGAAATAAAGTGGGATTCTACAAAAGAACGTAAACGGATTATTCAATTGACGGAAGGACTTCGTGTGATTTAATAGTTAAAGGTATACTAAATGGTTTGGAAATCGAGATCTTACCGCTGCTTTACCATCGACTTTCCAAACAACATCCAGCTTCAATGTCCAGAGGCGCTCAATCACTTGTGTTTCTTCCATATCAGAATCACCATCATCGTTAGGGCCCAAAAACTGCACCTTGATCTGTGGAACGGCTTGAAGAAGTACCAGTTGCAGCGCTAAAGGAAATCCTTGTACGATTGTTGATTTCTTCTTTAATTTACGTGGCCCCCTCGCCTTTATAGAACGCATCGTTAGTTTGAAAGCCTCTGTCCCCCAAGGATAATTCAGAAACTCTTCCAAATTCTCAGACAGGTCAACGTGTACCGGCGAGATTTTGCTTTTCGCAGAAGTAGGGCAAAGGACCCCATCGAGCAGAGCAAGTACGGCGTAACGGATCGGATTATCCCTCTCAGGGACGAGGTGCCTCTTTAATCTGCTGACTAGCCAGTCGGCAGATACATCGGCCCGGTCAAAGTATTTATACCAATATTTACCGGCGACTACTTTCAGTTTGCCCTTCTTCTCTTTTCCGTAGGAAGCTTCTCGCATCTTAAACTGGTGACAACTGTAAATTCCACAATTGAGAACCGAATCGGGAACCCACCATAAATAACCCATATTTCGTAGTCTTTCTTCACCAGGAGTTGTCTCGTCAATAGAAAATGAATGAGTTTTCCAGAATAAGCCGCGCTCTCCGGTACCTCAAAAATTTTCCCAAACTGAGAGGATTTTATGATCTCGAGTTCAGATGGGACCAAGATTGAGGCGAGATCGTCTATGATAGAGAGCTCGCTGTACGAGTGTACCCTCTCACCGATGGGTTCGGATCCTTTAGCAAACATTCGTTCTGGCAAGCCCAGATTCGCCATCTAAATAGAGAAAATAACAACAGAAAATCAGTTGATCACGAAATAGAGACGAATCAAATGGAATCACCAGTTAATATGAAAACGAACCTCTCTATAATCGGCGACTGCTGTGAGTAAGGATGTCGGGAACGGCCGCCCAAAAAGCTGAGCCAAGTAAAACACAGTGGTTTTTTAGGGTTGGAGAGAACCGGCAGTTGTAAATATTTAGTTTCTTTATTTTTTGATGTTGTGAAACCCTAAAAACCACTGTGTGACTTTTGGGTTGCGAGTGAAATGTACAATCCTTTATGGGGAAACTATTAGAATACTAAATGACAAATGTGTGAGAGTAGATAACTTTCAAAATTCAAACTAGGTAATCATTTTGTGGCAGACAAATGGGTCCCTTGTGTTTGGTGGACACGGGAGGAGACAACGTAATTTTATGTTGCATAGGAAACATACAGACATGGCTCATAGTCATTTTATGAATTATTCTAAAAAGTATAGACATGGCTCATAGTCATTTTATGAAGATCGCCTTAAAGGTTCACAAGGTTTGGGAGGCAATTGAACCTGAAACAGCAGCAGCCGACAATGAAAAGAATAACATGGCTATGGCTCTACTGTTTCAGTCCATACCCGAGGCTCTAGTTCTGCAAATTGGTGATCTGGATACGGCGAGAAAGATTTGGGGCGCCATTAAATCGAGACATGTTGGGGAAGAACATGTTAAAGAAGCACGTCTACAAACACTTATGGCCAATTTCGAGAGACTTAAGATGCAAGATACAGAGAAAATTGATGAGTTTGCAGGAAAGATGTCCGAGATAGCCCCAAAGTCCGCTTCTCTTGGTGTAGTGATTGAAGAAGCCAAGATGGTTAAGAAATTTCTTAACTGTCTTCCTCCCAAGAAGTTCATCCACATAGTGGCATCTTTAGAACATGTGTTGGACCTTAATACCACTATGTTTGGAGACATCATCGGACGTCTCAAGGCCTACGAAGAGAGAATCAGTGAAGTCGGTGATGTGCAAGAGGGTCAATCTAAACTCATGTATGCAAAAATGGAGACACATAACTACAGTCGCGAGTATAAAAGCGATTTTTGGAACAGAGGACGAGGAGGTCGCTTCTACAGAGGGAGAGGGAGAGGACGAAGTAGTGGAGAAGCATTACAAGCTTAAGGAGGAGAATGTTGGAGTAAGCTTGACGCATAAGCAAGCCTAAAGAGATTAGAATTGGAAGTTTAGAAAGTTGTGAGAAATAAGAAAATTGTCTTCCTAGAGAGATTAGGAAAGTGAGGTTATGAAGTTCGTTATAAATAGAGATGTCGGGTTATGACTTCCTATCATTCAAGATGTGAGAGTTTGTGAGCTTTAGGTTTTTGAGGTATTTTTCCTAAAATAATAAAGAGAGTTCTTTTGAGGTTGTGTTAATTCTCTTTCTTGAATCCTAGAAGTTACGTCTTCCTACTTGTATTTTGGATGTCGTCTCACTATTAAGTATTTACGATTTGGGTTAGCGGCGTTCAGTTTTGTATTAGGGATTAAATTTCACAGATTTAAATTTACACGGTTTTTTTTTTTTGTCAACCATTGGGTCACAACTGGCCGGTCCATTAGCCAAATTCCTACATTCATAGGAACCGGGACTCGATCTCGGGTGTGATGGTGCCTTCTACAAATAGATTTACCCCCTGCCACTGCACTAAAGTCACTTCACATTTACACGTTTTTTTATAGATGTCAACTTTGAAAATTATGGCGTATTTATTTGGGTTGAACCATCATGAAAAAAAAAAAACTCTTATCCATTATATATATCCATTCCTAAAATAACAATCTATTTAATTTTGGTAGGTAAAACATCTTCATCGCCTATCCAAATATTTGGATATGTATAAGATATACAAATTGTGTAGGTAAGTTATAATCTATTCAAAAAAGCTGTAGCAATTTTAGCAAAGACTTAATGTTTTCTTGTATATATAATAACCTTAATGACCAAATTCTGCAGGATAATTGATATTTGTGATTCCTACTTGCATTTCTGATGTATCACTATTACTTATTTACGATTAGGATATAGGGTTAGGTTTTATATTTCTTATTTACAGTTTAACTTTTAACAGTATACAGGATAGACCCAAACAAGTCAATGCGAAGGAACATTGTTTACATAGGTAACTAGGTGCGGAACTGTGCGAACACGTCGCGCTAAACTATCCGCTTTACCATTCTGAGAGCGAGGGACATAGACTAGGGCAAAGGAAACAAACTCCTCTCTATCCGCCTGGATGTCCTCCAAGTAAGGTGTAAAGGCTGGCCACTCGAAAGGCGAAGACACCATCTTCACTAAATCAGAACAGTCGGTGAGGAAGACGACAGATTGATTATCCGCCCCAATCATACAACACATAGCCCAGATAAGGGCTTCAAACTGGGTGTAAAGAGGAGAAAGACTGCGGCGAAGGTTGGCAGCACCCATAGTGGGATTGTCACCCCAAAGCGACGTGCAAAACCATCCTCTTCCCGCAAAAAGATCTACTATTTTCGAGGAACCATCAATATAACAAGTATAACTTGAGAAAGACCTAGGAACCCCAAAACTCCCCCTCACACAGGGGACAGCCGTACTGGTAGTATCCGGTGCTAAGACCACATCGTCTGTCTGAGCCAGAACCCATGCTTTTGCCTCATCCTCCGCTAACCACAAGATGGCTAGGGGGTTGGAATCCATATTACTAAAAAGTTTATCATTCCAGGCCTTCCAGATATACCACAAAATCCAAGGAAAGATTTCCTGATTTTGAATATTTGGGAACCGCCAAAAAAGAAAATCCATATTTGTGAAGATTGATTCCAAGGGAAAAACACCTGGGGCCGTCGGAAACTGCGACAAGGCCCAAACCTGGCAAGCTGGCGGACATTCAAAGAGGGTATAATTAATCGTCTCGTCCCCAATTCCACAGAGCCCACATGTAGCATCACAACTCAGACCATATTTCCGTAGATTAGTTGTAACCGCCACACAACCCGAAAGCACTTGCCACATAAAATTCCAAATTTTTGGTGGACATCGAATTTTCCACACAAAGGCATGAAGGGGCACAACAGTCGGTCCAAAAACCTCTGGCCCGGCAGGAGCCATCGAACTGGAACGAAGAATGTGGTACCCTGATTTAACCGAGTATTTATTAGACTTGGTAAAATGCCATCCCAATAGATCCAGTTTATCCGGTTGTCGCAATGGTAAGGCATAAATTATAGCCACATTTTCCGGTACAAACGTAGCCGTAAGCTGGGCCATATCCCAGGAATTGGAACTGATGTCAATAAGATTTGTAACGCGGAGTAGAGGATCAAAAGGTAACCCTGTACTCAGTGCTGGTCTCGGAGATTGAGCAGGGATCCATGGGTCAGACCATACAGAGATGGACACACCAGATCCTACCCGTTTAATAAGTCCTTTATTAACCAGAGAGCGAGCATAAACTATACTTCGCCACCCATAAGACGGCGAGTAAGATTTAATTGGATCTAAAGGATCAGAATGTCGATAGTAACGTCCTTTAAATACCCATGCAAAAAGTGAATCCAGTACTGTGATCAAGCGCCAAAGCTGCTTCGCCAACAGAGCGGTGTTAAAATCATCTAGGCAGCAAAAACCCAGACCCCCTACATCTTTACCATTACATAGTTTATCCCACGCCACCAAATGTAAGTCTCTGGATTCTGCAGAGGAGCTCCACCAAAAATTAGAAATCGCACTTATCAACTTCCGCGTGACCTTCTTAGGCAGTCAAAAGCACGACATGACAAAAGTAGGAACCGCCGTAGCAACAGATTTATTTTTTATCTCTTTGCCTCCTTTCGATAACAATCTAGCCGGCCACCCACTTGCTCTGGCTTGCAATTTGTCTTGAACAAACGAAAAAATTTTCGTCTTTGCCCCGCCCAGGCTTTCCGGGATCCCTAAATAGGATCCCATTCCACCCAAATTTGTGATCCCCAACACCCCTTTAAACTCCTCACGCAAAGCATTATCCACCGTATGACCAAACTGGACCGAAGATTTCTGGAAATTGATTTGTTGGCCAGAAACCCGCTCACACTTCTTAAGGATACCTAAAACCACCTCGCATTGCTCCCGCGTGGCCCGACAGAAAAAAAACTATCATCCGCAAACAAAAGATGGGAAATGGTTGGACTAGCAGTCGAAACCTTCATACCGGTAAGAAGTTTCAGCTGTTTGGCTTTCCAAAAATGTGCAGTAAGCACCTCCATACAAAGAATGAAAAGATATGGCGAAAAGGGGTCCCCTTGACGTAGCCTCCTATGAGGAATAATGGAACCATATGCCTGACCATTAATAAGGACCCTTGTATTGAACCGACTTGATACAACACATAATCCAGGATATCCACTTTTCACAAAAACCAAACCGGCGAAGCAAATACTCAACAAAAGACTACTCCACCCGGTCGTAGGCCTTACGCATATCCGTTTTAATGGCCATGAACTTACCCTTACAATAAGGATTAGTCCGCAAACCATGAAACATTTCTTGAGCAATCAAGATGTTATCCAAAATTAACCGACCCTCCACAAACGCTGACCGCGTCTTTAAGACTAGAGATGGTAAATTAGTGCGGAGTCGCTGACATAGAACCTTAGAAATAATTTATACCCGACATTACACAGCCTAATAGGCCGTAACTCCGTCATCCTCGTTGGCTTGTCCACCTTTGGAATGAGACATATGTTTGTCACATTTAACCGTTTATCAAAATCCCCATTATGCAAGAAGGAATTGACAACCAGTACCAAATCTGCTTTAATCGTGGCCCATGCTTTTTGGTAGAAAAGGGCAGTCATACCATCCGGGCCTGGAGCCTTACCCAGATGCATTATGAAAAGTGCGTGTCTGATCTCTTGCTCGGGGAAATAGATGGTTGGATCTCATCCAACATCTCCACAAAATCCGATGGGTCCGAGTAAGTAAATAAATCCTGAAAGTAGGAGACTGCAATATTCTGAATATCACTCTCCTCCATCATCCAATTACCGTGCTGGTCATGGAGTCCAACAATGCGATTCCGGACCCGTTGTTGCTTCGTCTAAGCATGAAAATAACTGGTATTACGGTCACCAAACCGCATCCACCGACTCCTGCTCTTTTGATACCAATATACCTCCTCGTCCTGATACGCTTCCCGTAACCGCCAAGTAAGCTCCGCAAGCTCAGCAACCAAAGTAGCATCATTTTCCTGGGCAACCGCTTGTTTGGACTTTAAGTCCTCAATTGTCTCCCGCCTGTGAGGCACTTGCTCCTTCCGCCACCGAGATATGGCTCGGCGACATTTTGAAATTTTATCCACCAGGGTGGGAGCGGATGCTTTCCCTTGCGTAGACTCCCAACCCGCGGCAACCACACCTAAGAAACCCTCCTTGTCCAGCGTCTGTTAAAACGAAAACCACTCCGACCCCGCCGAGTGTTATCCTCAATAACAGCCCACAAGGGTTTATGATCCGACGCAATCATTGGTAGATACTCCGTAAACGAATCCTTGAACAAGTCATGCCATCCCTCATTTGCCAAAGCCCGGTCTAAACGACAGCGGATTGGTTTCTTGTCCCTCCACCCTCTCTAGGAAATACTATCCCCAAGAGCAGGGAACTCAAATAATCCGTAGTGTCGGATCATTGTGTTGAAAGGCACAAAAGAAGAGGCATGGCGCAAGGCACCACCCCGCTTCTCATGATTACCTTTTAACTCATTGAAATTCCTAATTAAAAACCAAGGAGAATCTCGACTTAACCCAATCCTTGTTAACCGTTCCCAAACCAAATACCGTTTCTTTGGAACCGAATCACCATAGATAAAAGAAATATAAATTAATTGTCTCTTAAATACAATTTCCACATCAATAATACTGTTGGACTCATAAAAAATGGAAACATTATTATTATTATTATTATTATTATTATAAAATAGTGCAAGACCACCACTACAACCAACAGGTTCAACCGCTTTTAAATCTGAAAAACCAAATTAACAAACAAAAGGCTCTAAAACAGAAAAAGATTGTCTAGTTTCATAAAGAAACAGAAAATCTGGCCTATGTTTCCCCCATAAATCCCTAAGATACCCAATAGAGGCTTTGTTACCAAGCCCTTGGAAATTCCAGCTTAAAATCTTCATTTATCAATCTTTGGAAGTGGTGGCTTGGATCCACCTGTTGCACCCGTATCCTCCTCCTTCGGTTTCGGGTTAGTCGGCTCCCCAGCCTGGCCACCGTTCTTTAAAGCAGGCCTCCTTCGGTTTTGGGTTAGTCGGCTCCCCAGCCTGGTGTGCCCCATAGATACAGATTGAGCTTCTTTGAGCCCACACCCTTCAGGCCCATTAATCCTTTGCCCTTGCGTGATTTGTCCAGCAAGCCCGAAGGTGCACCCGCAACCACCGAAGGTAAATCAGTGTCCATGGAAACATCAGTAGGGTTGGTGTAATGACCCTCACCAAGATTAAAAATCCAAATTAAAATTTTGGAGAAAAAGACTCGAAAAGGACTCAGCCAGAAAAAGAATAGAAAAATAATAAGAATTGCTGAAGGGAAGACCGACGAAAAATCAACGAGTCGGGAGATGGCCGGTGATTGGTGGTCAAGAGGCTAAGTCGAAAAGAAAACCGAAGAAGAAGGAGGTTCGAGCCAAAAACCACAAAATGGCCAAAATGCGGTTTGGACACATCGGACGTAACTGGACGGAGACAAACCAGACGGACGAGGATGGCCAAAGACGTTACGGACGCATCGGACGAACATGGCCAAACACAGACCGGGCGCACTGAGACACACCGAGGATTACCGAGAAGTACCGAGACGCACCGAGAAGTACCGAGAAGTACCGAGAAGTGCCGAGACGCACCGAGAAGTACTGAGGATTATCGAGAAGTACCGAGGCATATCAAGAAGTACCGAGAAGTACCGAGGATTACCGAGACACACCGAGGATTACCGAGAAGTGCCGAGACGCACCGAGAAGCACTGAGACGCATTGAGGAAAGCTTAGGCGCACCGAGAGTGCTGAGAAACTTGCGGTACTGCCGAGGATTTGCGGTACTACCGAGAGACTACGGACGAGACCGAATAACCATTGGACGTATCGGGCTTGACCGAGAAATGCCGGATGCAGCCGACGATTGATGGACGCAACACCGAGGAGCCGACAGCGTTCCGGATTTTGCGGCGTTTGTTGGCGGCGCAAGGAGGAGAGAATATTTTTTTTCTCTTGAATCAACCAACGAGGTTTCATGCAACCTTAAAAGTATAATCATTGTGTTGTTGAATCATAAGAAAGGAGACATAATCAATTTGTCTTTGGGAATTGGCCAATGGATGATCAAGGAGTGGAAAAGTGGAGGACAAAGGAGATTCATCCCCCACAAATCGCCCAATACCATTACATGCAAGGAGGAGAGGAGTTTCACTTGATCTTGTATAGCTTGCTCACCAAGTCGCCAAAGGAGTGGGGGAGAAGTAAGCAATGTGTTCGACATGCATTGGAGAAGTGCACCGCCCATAAACCTCTATTAAAGGAGAAGTTCACTTCTCAAGTGTGACATCCTCTCAAACACAAAGAAAGCTCAAAAATTATCTAAGTATTTGCTCTTCTAAATCGAGAGAGCGAGAGAGAGAGAGAGACGGAGTTGAGAGGCGAGATGCTGATCGAAGACAAGGCGAGACGATGATCGAAGACGAGGCCAGACGCGGTTTGAGACAAAGGAAGACGATGTTCAGAGACAAAGCAGGCGCGAAGAGAGGTTGTCTGATCCGTGGTGCCGTGAATCTCAAGACATCGATCCGCCGAAATCATTGTGAGTTCTGTGGTAGTTTTGTGTGGGGTACCGCATGGATCCTACGGACCGTGTGCGTACCTATTGCTTGCTGCATTTAGTCTAGGTTCATGTTAGAACTAGGTAGATGTTGCATGCTTAATATGGTAGGATTTATGCTAGAATTCATGCTAAAACACATAGAATTATGCTAGGAATCACCATGCATGTGAGAATTGAGTAGAATTGAACCGCATATTTTCATGATGAATTTTAAGCTATTTTAGCAATATTGGCTTGCTTAAAATTTGGACTATGGAATTGCATGTAGAAAGAACTGATAGATTTTTTAACCGCAATAAATTCTTGCTTAAAAATTGGTAGATCGGTTGCATGCATGTAGAACAATCTAGGATTGCTTGAATTTCTATTCTTGTTGCTGTTGCTTGTTGTGTGTTTCTTGCTTGATTTTTGTTGATTGCCTTGCTTGATTTAAGAGTAGAGAGTCTAAGTTTCGAGTCCAAGTTGAGTCTTGCTTGAACTAACCCTCTTTGATTGCTTGTTTGTTATTTACTTACGCTATCGTTTCTGTTGCGTTTGCTTTGATTGATTTGCTTTCTTGTTTCCTTGTTTGTTGGGGTAGTTGGGTTGGGGAAAAAGTAGAATGCATATCTAGGTTGGGGTACCCAGGCTCACTGAGTAATATTAGATTACTCATGATAATATTTTGTCTCGTAGGTAGTCTAGGTGGAGTCTAGTGCTGGAGCAAACTTAGGGTACCGGATAGGGCTTGTTTTCATGTGTTTTTGTAAAAACCCTATATTTTCAAAGACGTATTCTATGAATTATCCGACTATTTGCGTGTATTGCTTGATAAACTATTTTCAATGTAATAATTATTAAGTAATATAATCGGTGTTCAAGGAAACATGGCAAGTTGCATTTGATACATTGGCCTTGTCTGGGCCAACACAACGCGCCAGGGCCGCGAGGGTTGCAAAGCCTAAGCGAACCTCGGCCGCGGGCGGAGTCGCGTCCAGGAGGAGTGGTCGGGAAGCTGCAGCTTCCGTCCCTCGACCGGACCACCAGGGTGCGGTTCCCATACGTAGCATTCCGCGGGCCGTCCATGCTCTTGTCCGGGGCTTAGGACCGGTTTGGGGGCGTTACAGTTGGGATCATCACGAGGGACCAGAGTCTCCACAGCGGACTCATCCCTAATACCATTCGTGCTAGAGTCCCCTTCCCCCTCGACCGAAACCTCCGTACCATCAGCAGCTACACCTCCTGACATGGTAGTATCCTCCACATCCTCCATAGCCAAACCTGCAACACCCATAATAATACATGTATCCGGTAATCCAGAATCAGCACCCTTAGTAGTGTCATCTCCAGTAGAAGCAGCCATTGGATCCGCTACAGGCAGCACCGGTACCATATCGCCTGAAGTGGCCATAAGACCATCTGTCCTGGTAGCAGCAACCGGGCCATCAACCGCAACCACTTCCTCGGTCTGCTGTACAGACTCTGCAACTGCAGGCACCAAGACGTCCACCTCACCGTCCTGAAATAAAGCTTTACGGACCACCTCGACTGCTACAGAAAGGTTATCCTTGCCCCGAGAAGTGGATGCCCTTGTGTCCTCCGCCTCTGCTTGCGGGTGGACTGGTTCCTGAGCAGCAGCAGCAGCCCTCGAGAACCTATGGTCATTGTATTGCACATAGGTTTGAAAACGCCGTTGCTTTGCCAAAGGTTCACCTACTACTGACTCCGATTGAGGCTTTGAGCTCCTCCCAAGCTTCCCTTCAAAAGGACGCTTGCCCTCAGCCTGAGAACCTTCCCCATTGGACCTCCCTCGATATCCCCTACGAGAAGGACCAGCCTTTTCATACCCTTGCTTCCGATCGGACTTAACAGCCCCCTTGTAACTCTGGTTGCGTCTGACATCAACCACCTCTGGTAGAGGGAGCACAACTGCCTCCTCAGGAACCACTTGCAACAGTGGACAATGCACCTTATCATGACACAAACTGAAACAATGAGAGCAGTAACCAAACAGAGGCTCATAGCGGAGAGATACAATGGTTTCTTTGCTATTATAGAACTCCACCTCAGTCTGAAAGCATAAGGGTTTAAACCCATCAACCATCACCTGAACTCGCCCCACCCCATCAATATCGACCTCCTGGACACGCCCGATGTCCTCACCAATGCTCCAGAAAGTAGGTTCAGCCCAGAACTGAAAGGGGACCCCCATGACACGAACCCAAAAGATCAAGGACGAAGGATACATGGGATCGATAGTAGGTTTCCATCGAACCATAGACACCATCCAGTGATCGAAGTGGAAAGGAGCCATTTTCAGCACCTCAATTATGTCCGCTTTATCGTCGAAATCAAACTGGAATTTACCCATTCCTAAGTCAGCACCAACAACCTTGCCCTCTAAATGCCAGATGCGAGGAAACATGAACAAAAGCATCTTCATGTCCTGCGATCGTGGGTTCATGCACCTGCCGATCACCGTCTTGGAATAACCCTCAATCAACGCCATATTATCGAAGTAAGGAATCTTGACCTTGCGTATCACAACCGCTGGTACTACACTCTTTGTAGCCGAACTCTGACTAAGAACCATGCTCTGAGACATGATGAAAAGCCAAGAAAAAGACGGGAGAACAAAAAGAAGCAACAACTGAACTCGACAAGAGGCAAAAGAAACCAGAGAGAAGTGTGTGCGATGAATCTGCTCAAACGAGGGAAGAATCCGTTTATACACCTGCACTAGAGAGATCCGCATATCCTCCGTCTCAAACCACACAATCAAATCACAATCAATCAGATCCCGCAGAGGAGGGCAAACCTCGATACCATTAAAGTATAGATCCAAAGAATCGTCCCAAAGCCCAGACCAGAACGGATCCTTACCCCCATTCAACCAATCAATCTGGATCTGTGATACTGCCAAAACTATTTGCTTTCCCTTTTCGTAATAGATGATGAAGAAAGCCTATAAATGAAAATCCTCAAAAAGATCGATAAACGATCGAGGACACCGTGAGATCCCAAGTTTCCAAAGGTTTCTTCAAATGCAAAATCGGATCTGCAATCCAATCATAAGGAGAAACAAGCGGAGATGAAACTCCAAGATCCCCAATATACCATCGTAATAACCATAAAAAACCAAAAGCACAACCGAATGAAACACTCGCATCAGAGATCAAAACCATGGGAACATTATCGCCATCGCTGTCGCTTAGGGTTTTTTCCTCTTAATGTGGATGTAAGAGTTTTTTACTCGGTTTAACTTTTAATACTACTAAATTTACATAATTTTAGAATTACTGTACTTGTTTTTAATATAGATGTCAATTTTGAAATGATGGTTTATTATAGTGTATATAGAGATGGTTTATTTTGAATATGGGATAGCTTGTGTTTCCCTTAGTATTATAGATTTCCTTTGTATCACTTGAATGAAGATATTTTTTCAAATTTGTTTATCTCCGGATCAGTTAAAGTGTATTTATTTTGGTTGAACTGTCTTGAAACCTCTCTCTTCGGTAGCGTTCGCCCTAGCCGTCATTTTCAGATCTACGAAAGAGCCTCCGCTCTCCGGCGCCGGTATAGCTTCGGCTTGCCGGCGTCCGACCTTGTCCTCGTCTTGATGCTCCGTTGTTCTCCCGTCAAATCCAAGTCCGTCTCGTTCCAAGATCTCGTCTAAACCGCACTTGCGGTGTCTTCTCCGGCGTTATTTCCGTCGTGAGTTGTCTCCTCCTCTCGCCTCTGGTGGCCTTTCACCTCCGCTCGCCTATTGGTGTTGTGGGTTCTTCGGATACTTCTCCGGGGTTTGCCCTTCTGCTCTCGCTCTTCAGTCAGTTTCTGGGGCTGAGATCTCCTCGATGAGCCTATGGAGACCCTTCCTCTCCCAACCCGTCGGCTTCCGCCTCCCGTCTAAGCTCTCAACCGCCTCTCTCCTTCTGGGCTACTTCTGTGATTTTCCGGATATGCCTCCTCCCAATTTAAATAAATGTCAATCGAAGTTTTTTTTATGTTAATAATCAAAACTCACAGGTTTTGGAAAACAGAATGGAATCAAATTGTTGTTTTCTTTGTTTGCAAAGGATTCACATATAGAACATCTTCAAAACACAACAGAATGTGTGATTAAATATATGATAGTTTCTATTTCCATATTGATTGCTTTATTTTTTAGTTGGAATAAAATGTAAAATATTTAGGAAACAAAATCTGGAGTAATGTTAATTTTAGAAAATATTTAGGGGTTAATATTGTAAATAAATTTTTAAATAAACAAAAGTAAAAAAGCATAACACAAAATGTACTTAAAAAATGTTAATATAAATTTATCACTGATGCAAATAATTTATAGATGATGGAATTTTTTTTCTTTTTTTTTTTTACATAGGGTCAAAGACCAAGCTTTAGGAATATTGCGGAAATGTATCTATCCTAAGTATATCACTCAAATGTGCCGAACGAGCTAAAATCTCATAACACCCTTTCTATCAAAACAAATTCTCAAAACTCCCTCAATGGTAAAAGGACAATATTACCCTTAATGAAGATTGTTTTAGGTTAAATATAATTAAATAAGTAATTGTTCAACGAAAAACACAGTAGCTTAGTGGTTGTGAGCTCCATGTGCACGCGCGCGCGCCCAGGGTTCGAATCCCACTATGCGCGGTACAACTGGTACAACTAGGGTGCAACTGGTACAACTAGGAGATATATGGTACAACTATGCGAGGTGCAACTGGTACAACTATGGTGCAACTGGTACAACTAGGGGATATATGGTACAACTATGCAAGGTGCAACTAGGAGATATATGGTACAACTATTCTTTAAAAATTGTTAGAGGGGTAGTTTCGTCCTTTCGTTAAAAAAAGGGGTAGTGAGATTAAGTGGGGGTAATGCAGAGATGAATTTCTGGTATAGGGACACTAGAGATGAATTCTCCTTTAAGGGGATTACTATTATCTTAACCTTTTTTTGTTGTACACCGAACTTTTATATTAAATCAAAAAATGTTTCCCTTATACAAACTTAAACATAGCTTCGCAACAGAGTCAGCCAGTGGTGGATCTAGGAATTATTTTTATCGGGGTCAAAACATAACTAAAACTTTTTTTTATATAAATATAAAAACATCTTACAAAACTATTCTAAGAGTTTTAAAATCCGGAAATCTCTTTTTCACAGTTTCATTTGTAATAGATAAAAAATACATCTTTTTCGATAAAAAAAACTAAACAGTCATTCAAAAACTGATCTACAATCTGATTGCGTTGATGAGTTTTCACAATCTTCATCGCTAAAAAGCATCTCTCAACAGTTACAGTAGCAACAGACAAAATCAAAAACAACTTCAACAGTCCAAACACCAAAGAATGTGACATATATATATATATATATTACTAAATATATGTATACTAAATTTTTACTAAACTAATATATGTATTACTAATTTTAAAAAAAATTAATGAGAAGTCAATTGACCCCACACCCTTGTACGTGGATCTGCCCTTGGAGTCAGCTAACACATTTGCTGCTCGTGGGATATAACGACAGGTAAAACTAAGAAAACTATCTGCTCCCAACAGGATATCCGATAATACACCATGAACTTCCAAAAGAATTGATCGAGAGTTGATAGTTCCAACTAATTGTAGACAATCCGATTCAAGATAAAAATGCTTGACTCCCATTCTGATCGCATCCTGAATTGCAGCTCTGCATGCAAGGCTTTCCGCCATTAGAGCTGAAGATACATTCTTACAAATAGCAGAATGTTGAGTGAGAACACCAGACGATAAGAAGGTTCTTGTCCAACCAAGCCCCGCAACTCTTAGCTCTGCCCTCCAAGCGGCATCTGAGGTACTAGCCATACTTACCCCCGGCACTCGAATGGGCTCTGGAGTAGTTCACTTTTGTCTGGGACATGAAGAAACTAGAGAGAGTTTCTGGAATGAAAACCACTCCTTGGCATCCGCAATAGCTTTTGTCATGGTCTCTTGTGCAATAAACAAGCGATCACTGAAGACACTTTGATTTCTTGATTTACAAAGATTCCATCAGACCCACGGTGCCAAAGGACCTGCACTGATCCCAACGGTGGGAGGCAAATTTGGAAATTTGCCAACTTCAGACCATTTCTTACGTTTTCCACCTGAATACAGGGAAGTACCTGCTTAAAAGGCGCAACTCGCCAAACATCTTGTACAAAAAGACATGTGAAAAGTAAATGCACAATAGATTCAGATTCTTTACACCGGGGACAGGCTACATCAGTGTTAACATGTCTTTCCGCGAGATTTTGCTTTGTGGGTAAAGCCCCCAGAAGAGCCTTCAAGAGGAAAAGCTTAATCTTAGGCGCTGTAACAACAGACCAGACCTCAGCAATCCAATCTACTACTCCTAGATGCTGTCCCGGCACCAAGCTTTAGGAATATCGCGGAAATGTCTCTATCCTAAGTATATCACTCAAATGGGATTACTATTATCTTAACCTTGAAACCAATATTAAGTAGTAGATTGTTTGATGTTGTGATTGGATGGTGCTTTAGAGTCGGTAGTTTTAAAAAATGAAGTCACAGCCCAAAAATTTTAAAAGAAATTATATTGGCTGTGAGAAACAAGTCTTTTTCTTACCATTTTTCTTGTTACAAATTGAATAGAAACTGAACTTCATAGTCTTTTTTCTCATGAACTCTTAATAACTCTTAAGTATTATCTATTGGAACAAAAAAAACACTTCCGCTTTATTATCTACAGAAATTGAGTAAAATATATTTTTTTAAATTTTAAATAATATAAGGTCAACATATATATATAGTAACAGCTAAAAAAAGGGGAAAAATTATGGACATATATGCAAAAAAATACTTAAAAGATAAGATTATATGAAAATCATGACATGTGGTGATAAACAAATGGAGAAATTTGAATTACAAAAGAGAAAGAATCTTTTAAGTAATAGTTTTCATTTTTCATTCTTTCCCCTTCCAAGTTTGAATTATGGGAAAAATGTCATTAAAATCCCCAAGTCTACATTTTCGTTGATTTAAATCCCAAACTCTGCTTTTGGAGGAAAAAAACACCAATTATTTGTTGATTTCCAAATAAATCGCAAACTCTTGTTGACCTAGCCTTTTGAGGCACAACATTAAGTGGTCAAACGGAAAAATTAAACGGGGTTAATTATCATGTTTCGTCTCGATTAGGGTTTGTGAATTGAGAGAATTGAGAATCGATTTCTTAATTTGGGGGTTTTAGGGTGTTATAAACAGCGTAAGATGGCAACAGCGCAGCGGCGAGCGCTGAGTTGCGCAACAACCCCGACAACTTTAGGCTATGTAAAGGAATGATGGATACTGATGTTGGTAGCACATCGGCAGCCCATGACAAGCGGGACAAAGGAAAACTGCCAATGGCATTTGATGGTCTCCCTCCACTCCCGAGTTACGACTCCAGTCTTGCGGAAAAACTACTCGATGAAGAAGCCATTCTATGTTGGATGATGGCAACAAAAAAAACTAATGAAAGCAATGGTGATTCGTCTTCTATGAACAAATATGATGGACAACGCAGTGACGCATGCCGCCAACTATTTTTCGACGAAGAAGATTCCGACACTGTATCAACACCAGAGGTACGTCTACAAACGCGTATACACCATATCATAGTAATACACGTACATGATACTAATGTGTGTTTTTGTCTAATACATGACATAGTGTAGATGTCAGCCCGGTTGAAGTGGATTTCCTGGCTCACCTTGGTAGCCAAACAATTAACTTAGGAGATGCTACCGAGCCAGACTTTGAAATTGATGCAAGTGATGGAGTTGTACCAGTAAAGGAGTGTATTTTCTTTGGACCGTCGGCAAACTATATGGCTGAACCATTAAACCATGAACTGGACCTCAGGGTCCCCCTTCAGGCGGCGCTTGAAGATATGTGTCTCAACTTCGCATCATTCAATCGAGATGCACAACCAACCCTAGATGAGCAACGAGAAGAAGGTAATGATATTTAATACATGATATATAGTAAAAACACATGCTATCTTAGTTATAACAGAGTCTCATATTTAACAAATGTAACATGCTAAGAGTATTTGTGTGATATATGAACAGATCGACTAGGGATGGAACTAGCTGTGCATGATGTATTGTACAAAGGGGACGAACTATTCGTTGGGTGGGTTTTCAAAAATAAACAAGATTGCAACGTCAAATTAGCAGTTCACGCACTAAACCGGCGTTTTCATTTTCGAAGGGATCGGTCATGCAAAAAACTTCTCACGCTGAAATGCATTTCACCAACTTGCCCATGGCGTGTCTACATAATCAAACTAGAAGACTATGACAACTACCAAATCAGGAGTGTTACGCTGACACACACGTGCACCATCGAAGAGCGCAGCAATTACCATAGACAAGCAACCACGCGGGTGATCGGTAGCATCATGCAGTCAAAATTTGAGGGAAACACACGCGGTCCCCGGGCAGTCGACCTCCAGTGCCTCTTGCTAGCAGATCACTCTGTAAGGATCTCATATTGGAAGGCGTGGAAATCAAGAGAAGTGGCCATGGAGGGCGCACAAGGATCAGCTGCTAATAGTTACTCCCTCCTGCCGGCTTTCATACATGTTTTACAGCAGGCAAATCCTAGCTTTGTCATTAAACTAAAAACAGAGATCGATGCTGTCGGGCAGTATAGGTTCAATTACATGTTCTTAGCATTTGCTGCATCGCTAGAGGGATTGCGGATCGTTATCGACGGGACACACTTGAAGGGGAAGTATGGTGGCTGCCTGTTAACGGCGAGCTGTCAAGATGCGAACTTTCAAATATTCCCACAAGCATTTGCCATAGTTGATAGCGAGAACGACACTTCTTGGTCATGGTTCTTTCGTGTTTTGATCTCTGCCATACCAGATTCGGAGAAACTGACTTTCGTCTCTGACAGACATTCTTCAATTTACACAGGCTTGCGAAGGGTACGTTTCTTAAGTATTGCTCAACCAATAGCTCTATTATTTTTGATTTTACAATAGAAAATAGTACTAAACATGTTAGCGTACAAGTTACATGACCATCAGCATAATATACGATGGCTGCAATGACATAGAATACAGGAATAATGTATGCAAGTAAATTGTCATGTTACATTACATAGTGCCTTGTTATAATGTTAAAGAACTTATGTAAAAAAGTAAAATGACATGTTACATTAAATAGTGTCTTGTTATTCTGTTACAAAAGCGTATTGGTATTAGTATATTATTAACAACCATGTCGTGCCTTACAACGGCGTACATGTTTTAAACGTAACCTAATCGTATTCACCACGTGTTGATCATACAGGTTTATCTCAGGTCACATCATGGTGCATGTATTGTTCACCTACAATGCAACATCACATCAAGTTTTAAGAAGAAATTTCTGGCGTTTCACGTGTAAAGGGCGGCAAGAGCATACCATATTTTCGACTTCCATACGTACTTCAACGAAGTCATCAAGCTTGATCCAGCATGTGGGGCTTACCTTGAAACCATCGGGTTCAACCACTGGACACGTGCTTACTTTCTTGGCAACAGATACAATGTTGTGACAAGCAACGTAGCTGAATCACTTAACTCGGTTCTCAAGGAGGCACGGGAGCTACCGGTAATCCCACTAGTGGAATTTATTTGGACGACCCTTATGAGCTGGTTTGCAATGCGTCGTGAAGCATCAAAGAAAGAGATGTCAACACTACCACCAAAGATGCGTGAAGTAACTCATCAGAACTTCGAAAAATCTGTAAGCTTCTCGGTCAAGAATGTTGACAAGTTCGATAACCAAGTCTAGTCAAACAGTGGTGGAAATTACCATGTTAACCTAGGGAAAAGGTCCTGCACGTGTAGAGCGTTCGACATGCTACGTTACCCTTGCCCACATGCCATATCTATAGCAGTGACAGAAGGCATAACACTGCAGTCCATCATGGCGCCGGAGTACTCGGTAGACAATTGGAGGCAATCCTACAAGTCGTCCATCAAGCATGTTCCAGATGTTTCCAACGCGTATACACTACCAGCCTCGATTGCATCTCTAGATTTGCAGCCCCCATTCATGCGTAGGCTACCAGGAAGACCAAAGAAAAAACGCATAGCATCACGTGGAGAGTTCAAGGTAATGCGATACCGGAATTACACATTTGTTTTTTTTTGGCGTAGGCCGCGTTTAGTACATTCAAATAGAGCTAAGTATTAATTATCATTTTCAGGGGAGGCGGAGGAACGAGACTAGGTGTTCATGGTGTAATGGTGTGGGGCATATTCGTTCTACATGCACTGTGCCTATATGAAGGTAAAAAAAAAAACATGTTTCTTATACATCATGCATGAGAACCACCTCAACATTACTAATAATCACTTCGCATTAGGTTGCAATGAAGTGGGGGTTCTCGTGTCTTAGCAATGGGTTCTACTCAGTAGGGGAAGTCCATCAACGTATGGAAGAATTAAGTGGAGGGTTCTTACTATCTTGTACATATACGCATGGAGGTACTGTACTTTATGGTTGCAAATGGGGGTACAGGAGTCTGAATGTGTTGAAGAACCTACCACAAGCAGCCAGTGGCGCGTTTCTTATCTTCAGTTTTTTGTTGTTTCAGTATGTATAATATTGCACCTATCTCCCTTATTTTATGTATAACCCATGCTATTTAATGAAAACACGAGTGTTTAATATATATATCTGAAAACGATCACTATTACTGCCTTAAATAGGATGCTAGATGAGGTTCATCCAAAAACCTATGCTTGGAGTTATTCACTTATCTTCTTTGAAATTTGGTGAGTATTTATTGAAGAAGTGCCACTGACCAACTTCCTACCCACTTTTAACATAAATGAAGGGGTTTGCATTAAACTACTATAAATTCATATTTGAGGAGACACTACCACAACCACAAAAATGGGAGAAAACGTGTGGGGAGGGATAATGCGGCAGTTTTTAGAACATCCTTCACAGATGACTAAACATGGCATGTTCAGGAAGCAGTTCGAGAGAGCGTTGGCAGACGAAATACCGGAGGCAGACTACCTGGAAGGATTACGTTTAGCTTGCTGGGAGAAATATCTGACTTTAGCAAAAAAACACATGTTCAAGGCGGTGAACAGAGTCGATGAGGCTGTTTTCGTCATGGCGATGTTGGCTGCGTGTGGTGAGGAGACAGACGTAGGAGAGTTCTTCACGGAGCAATTGATAGGCATGCCCTGGGCAACTGTTCTGGGAATGGGGGAACAGTATTTGCAACACTGGAAAGAATGAAGGTCAGACAGTGAACCACGTACACCCTAACATGGAACTGTGCTGTACCAGAATGTTCAGAATTCCACAATATCTACGACCGCTGTGAGGAATGCTACATTTTCTGGTGCACCAAAGAGTTTTGCCGCCGTTGCTAACTCTTTATGTTTTATATCCTACGCATGTTTTAAAACGAAAACAGCCTATGAAGCAAAAAAATCAAAACCGTATAAACATGTTGTCTAATATATTATGAGTGAACTACTTTCAATTTTTAAATGAATGCGTATAACTTCTACAATTACCAAGGCAGACTTTGAATTAACAAATGAGTTTTGGAAAATCAAACTTATGTTTACATGAAACTTTTGTTTAAAGCATGTGTTTGCGATACTAACGTTGTGAGAAAATAAAATAACATTGTTTAAAAACAACCCCCATGTTCGCAGTAGTACTGAATTGCTTAACGCATATAGACAGATATAGTTTCATCGGACCGGTAAAAAATCGTGTCTACCATTTTACAGGCCAATCAAAGAAGAAGGAAAAAAGTTGTGGAGGTATAAATCAGGCCGGCCCGTTCGCATGCTTGTAGGCGTCAATGAAAAGTTTTTTCGCAGCCGCAAAAACATCACACACCTTCACTTCCCTGCAGCCATCATTGCCAGCTGCCGCATGCAGTTCAATCAGGTGAGCTGTCATGACACCAGAATGCCGACGCAGACAAGCCTGTGGGATATCCTTATATCGCTGAATAGCCAAAGGTGCGAAATTGACGTTCTTCTTTCCAACCTGAGAGGACGCAAGCCAGAGTAGGTATGGGATCATCTCAGCCAATGGGAGAAGGCATGTTTTTATCTTCGACTCCCGCCAAAAAAGACACAAAGCAGTCAAGAACATACATGTGTCAGTCAGCCATTCTAACACACAGACCAACCCATTGTTGTTTGTCCAAACTATAAGGCATGTATAACCAGTCCACCCCACAGGGACATAGAGCAAGAGTAGCTGCATCAAACGCATACATTCCTTTCTCCGTCGCCTTACAGAATTTTGGGTAATGCTTCATCAACGCGGAGACGAATTCAGAATCACAGAACGCAACATTTTGTTCAACCGTTGCACACCATCCTGACGCCCAATTGTCCCTGATGCTATGCATGAAAGTGTCCATAATCTGCAAGAAAAACAGTAATGGGTTACTAAATATAGAAGCATAGCTATATTGAACAGTAACAACTTTGGCTAGGTAACCTCTGTAGAAATGTCTTCACGCATCTCAACAATATCTACAACAAATTTCACCGGAAATACCCGACCGCCACCAAAGTAAACATCACTAAAACAACAAGGAACATGAGTTCAGTTCGAACACATTAGACATATGTTATTGTAGCCAAATATTACTAACTTGGTTGTAGATGTGATGGCATACAATCTTCTCTAATTGCAACAAGTCATAGTCGGAGATTTGACTGGGCACAATTGCGGTTGACACTGAGGCATTCGAAGATTTAGCCTACAAATGAACGCATGCAATATTAGCTGTACATGAATAAAAGCCATGGGATATGAAATAAAAAATACTTAACCCTAAACCATGAACCCGTCCAATTTAAAAAAAAAAAAAAAACCAACACATGTAACATACCAGTGAGGGGATAGCAACAACATTTCATACATGTGGGTTGCCATGTTGTGAAACTTTGGTTGGAGGCAAAGGGTCAATCTCGGATGCCTTGGTAGATGCTAATACATGGTCCGTTTCGTCTGCATCAGGAACTCCGTCTATATCAGCAACCACATGTCAAGTTTCTTCTGTAGAACCCTATGAGTAAAGTAAACATGCGTGCATTGAGTTTGCTAACTAGAAACAAATGAAGTGTTACACGGTGGCAGTACAAGCATTTTCCAACAGATAAGCGTAAGAAATATTGACGTTTATCAACAAAAACACATGAGATGAAATGAAACCAAATGCCGTAAGATGTTAAAACATGTTTTAAAAAAAATCGAAGCTAAACCACTACAAAGAATATACTCTAAATGGGCATGGGATAAACAGATATATATTTGTGGCAGACATGGTTACCTCAGAGATAACATGGCAATATGGTTTCACAACTTCTGCGCTAATTCTGTCTTGTCCAAATATATCATATGTTGTCCTCTTCTTCTACAATGCAAAGAAAATATTAAAAACGGAAACGGTTAGATAGTACCCAGAACCAACTAAGTATCTTGGGCATACCAAACAACTATGCGACGCTTTTGCTTGGAGATCCATTGCCGTTTCGGCTAGGGACTCTTTTGGATGGATATAAAGTAAGATGCAAAGTAAGGAGATTTATGTATTAAACATACTAACGCAGGTAGACGTCTTTGAAAAACAAATGTTCAAAGTGGACATACCAAAGGTGGTCCCTGAATGTTTACGTGATGATTAGAACTGCTACAATTCCCAACGTTTCCTGTGAGAGGCCGACCGTTTTCCACATTGGAAGAGACTGTTGGCACAGTTCCGACCGGGGAAGAAGAAGTTTGAGGCACTCAAACTGGATCAGAAGCCGAGGCTCCCTTGTCTGATTTGTCTACTTTCTAGCCAAAAGACCCGGATGTCATTTTCTGGATGGCCTGTGTTATCATATCCGATATCCTAACCTCTGAGTCTGCTATGGCTTTCATGACACGTTTCTCAGACCGTTTAACCTTCGTTTCCACATATTCTTTCAGCCCCTCCGATAGGTGATCATTTGCCTTCCGCTTCCCATTTGAGCCTGGTCTCTGCTCAGATGGTATGCCTGGTTCTACACCTTTGCAAACTGTTGTGTCTATGCTACAAAGGTTGCTATTTTCATTCTTATCAACCCCGATGTCATCACTGTTCTTACCACCCGCAAACATTGTATCCATAAAGTTGCAGTTGTCGTTGATCATCTCCAATAGTCTATCAACCCCTTCGTCTGGCTTGTCGTCAATGGCATCACCTAATTTGGGTCCAAGCAGAGAGTTAACTGTACACTACACGGACAAAAAGAAACATGTCAGATGGCAATCATAGAAAATATTAAGCACCAATCATCTATCATTGCAAATCGCCATCGTTACTATGGGTACTATGTCTAACAGCATAAAACTGTTAGCGAAATAGCGCAGATGCACGTTTACCCTGTGTTTTTATCGGAAATCACATATCTTTTTAATATAACACATGGATTTATCGAACATTCAAGCAAAGATGAGTGCAAAAACATACGACATGACTTACAACATAGTGTGCACGCGGACATCATGCAACAAAATTAAAAACAATCACACATTCTTCTGACAACATGTTATTTACTGAAATAAAGTGGGATTCTACAAAAGAACGTAAACGGATTATTCAATTGACGGAAGGACTTCGTGTGATTTAATAGTTAAAGGTATACTAAATGGTTTGGAAATCGAGATCTTACCGCTGCTTTACCATCGACTTTCCAAACAACATCCAGCTTCAATGTCCAGAGGCGCTCAATCACTTGTGTTTCTTCCATATCAGAATCACCATCATCGTTAGGGCCCAAAAACTGCACCTTGATCTGTGGAACGGCTTGAAGAAGTACCAGTTGCAGCGCTAAAGGAAATCCTTGTACGATTGTTGATTTCTTCTTTAATTTACGTGGCCCCCTCGCCTTTATAGAACGCATCGTTAGTTTGAAAGCCTCTGTCCCCCAAGGATAATTCAGAAACTCTTCCAAATTCTCAGACAGGTCAACGTGTACTGGCGAGATTTTGCTTTTCGCAGAAGTAGGGCAAAGGACCCCATCGAGCAGAGCAAGTACGGCGTAACGGATCGGATTATCCCTCTCAGGGACGAGGTGCCTCTTTAATCTGCTGACTAGCCAGTCGGCAGATACATCGGCCCGGTCAAAGTATTTATACCAATATTTACCGGCGACTACTTTCAGTTTGCCCTTCTTCTCTTTTCCGTAGGAAGCTTCTCGCATCTTAAACTGGTGACAGCTGTAAATTCCACAATTGAGAACCGAATCGGGAACCCACCATAAATAACCCATATTTCGTAGTCTTTCTTCACCAGGAGTTGTCTCGTCAATAGAAAATGAATGAGTTTTCCAGAATAAGCCGCGCTCTCCGGTACCTCAAAAATTTTCCCAAACTGAGAGGATTTTATGATCTCGAGTTCAGATGGGACCAAGATTGAGGCGAGATCGTCTATGATAGAGAGCTCGCTGTACGAGTGTACCCTCTCACCGATGGGTTCGGATCCTTTAGCAAACATTCGTTCTGGCAAGCCCAGATTCGCCATCTAAATAGAGAAAATAACAACAGAAAATCAGTTGATCACGAAATAGAGACGAATCAAATGGAATCACCAGTTAATATGAAAACGAACCTCTCTATAATCGGCGACTGCTGTGAGTAAGGATGTCGGGAACGGCCGCCCAAAAAGCTGAGCCAAGTAAAACACAGTGGTTTTTTAGGGTTGGAGAGAACCGGCAGTTGTAAATATTTAGTTTCTTTATTTTTTGATGTTGTGAAACCCTAAAAACCACTGTGTGACTTTTGGGTTGCGAGTGAAATGTACAATCCTTTATGGGGAAACTATTAGAATACTAAATGACAAATGTGTGAGAGTAGATAACTTTCAAAATTCAAACTAGGTAATCATTTTGTGGCAGACAAATGGGTCCCTTGTGTTTGGTGGACACGGGAGGAGACAACGTAATTTTATGTTGCATAGGAAACATATAGACATGGCTCATAGTCATTTTATGAATTATTCTAAAAAGTATAGACATGGCTCATAGTCATTTTATGAAGATCGCCTTAAAGGTTCACAAGGTTTGGGAGGCAATTGAACCTGAAACAGCAGCAGCCGACAATGAAAAGAATAACATGGCTATGGCTCTACTGTTTCAGTCCATACCCGAGGCTCTAGTTCTGCAAATTGGTGATCTGGATACGGTGAGAAAGATTTGGGGCGCCATTAAATCGAGACATGTTGGGGAAGAACATGTTAAAGAAGCACGTCTACAAACACTTATGGCCAATTTCGAGAGACTTAAGATGCAAGATACAGAGAAAATTGATGAGTTTGCAGGAAAGATGTCCGAGATAGCCCCAAAGTCCGCTTCTCTTGGTGTAGTGATTGAAGAAGCCAAGATGGTTAAGAAATTTCTTAACTGTCTTCCTCCCAAGAAGTTCATCCACATAGTGGCATCTTTAGAACATGTGTTGGACCTTAATACCACTATGTTTGGAGACATCATCGGACGTCTCAAGGCCTACGAAGAGAGAATCAGTGAAGTCGGTGATGTGCAAGAGGGTCAATCTAAACTCATGTATGCAAAAATGGAGACACATAACTACAGTCGCGAGTATAAAAGCGATTTTTGGAACAGAGGACGAGGAGGTCGCTTCTACAGAGGGAGAGGGAGAGGACGAAGTAGTGGAGAAGCATTACAAGCTTAAGGAGGAGAATGTTGGAGTAAGCTTGACGCATAAGCAAGCCTAAAGAGATTAGAATTGGAAGTTTAGAAAGTTGTGAGAAATAAGAAAATTGTCTTCCTAGAGAGATTAGGAAAGTGAGGTTATGAAGTTCGTTATAAATAGAGATGTCGGGTTATGACTTCCTATCATTCAAGATGTGAGAGTTTGTGAGCTTTAGGTTTTTGAGGTATTTTTCCTAAAATAATAAAGAGAGTTCTTTTGAGGTTGTGTTAATTCTCTTTCTTGAATCCTAGAAGTTACGTCTTCCTACTTGTATTTTGGATGTCGTCTCACTATTACGTATTTACGATTTGGGTTAGCGGCGTTCAGTTTTGTATTAGGGATTAAATTTCACAGATTTAAATTTACACGGTTTTTTTTTTTTTGTCAACCATTGGGTCACAACTGGCCGGTCCATTAGCCAAATTCCTACATTCATAGGAACCGGGACTCGATCCCGGGTGTGATGGTGCCTTCTACAAATAGATTACCCCCTGCCACTGCACTAAAGTCACTTCACATTTACACGTTTTTTTATAGATGTCAACTTTGAAAATTATGGCGTATTTATTTGGGTTGAACCATCATGAAAAAAAAAAAAAAACTCTTATCCATTATATATATCCATTCCTAAAATAACAATCTATTTAATTTTGGTAGATAAAACATCTTCATCGCCTATCCAAATATTTGGATATGTATAAGATATACAAATTGTGTAGGTAAGTTATAATCTATTCAAAAAAGCTGTAGCAATTTTAGCAAAGACTTAATGTTTTCTTGTATATATAATAACCTTAATGACCAAATTCTGCAGGATAATTGATATTTGTGATTCCTACTTGCATTTCTGATGTATCACTATTACTTATTTACGATTAGGATATAGGGTTAGGTTTTATATTTCTTATTTACAGTTTAACTTTTAACAGTATACAGGATAGACCCAAACAAGCCAATGCGAAGGAACATTGTTTACATAGGTAACTAGGTGCGGAACTGTGCGAACACGTCGCGCTAAACTATCCGCTTTACCATTCTGAGAGCGAGGGACATAGACTAGGGCAAAGGAAACAAACTCCTCTCTATCCGCCTGGATGTCCTCCAAGTAAGGTGTAAAGGCTGGCCACTCGAAAGGCGAAGACACCATCTTCACTAAATCAGAACAGTCGGTGAGGAAGACGACAGATTGATTATCCGCCCCAATCATACAACACATAGCCCAGATAAGGGCTTCAAACTGGGTGTAAAGAGGAGAAAGACTGCGGCGAAGGTTGGCAGCACCCATAGTGGGATTGTCACCCCAAAGCGACGTGCAAAACCATCCTCTTCCCGCAAAAAGATCTACTATTTTCGAGGAACCATCAATATAACAAGTATAACTTGAGAAAGACCTAGGAACCCCAAAACTCCCCCTCACACAGGGGACAGCCGTACTGGTAGTATCCGGTGCTAAGACCACATCGTCTGTCTGAGCCAGAACCCATGCTTTTGCCTCATCCTCCGCTAACCACAAGATGGCTAGGGGGTTGGAATCCATATTACTAAAAAGTTTATCATTCCAGGCCTTCCAGATATACCACAAAATCCAAGGAAAGATTTCCTGATTTTGAATATTTGGGAACCGCCAAAAAAGAAAATCCATATTTGTGAAGATTGATTCCAAGGGAAAAACACCTGGGGCCGTCGGAAACTGCGACAAGGCCCAAACCTGGCAAGCTGGCGGACATTCAAAGAGGGTATAATTAATCGTCTCGTCCCCAATTCCACAGAGCCCACATGTAGCATCACAACTCAGACCATATTTCCGTAGATTAGTTGTAACCGCCACACAACCCGAAAGCACTTGCCACATAAAATTCCAAATTTTTGGTGGACATCGAATTTTCCACACAAAGGCATGAAGGGGCACAACAGTCGGTCCAAAAACCTCTGGCCCGGCAGGAGCCATCGAACTGGAACGAAGAATGTGGTACCCTGATTTAACCGAGTATTTATTAGACTTGGTAAAATGCCATCCCAATAGATCCAGTTTATCCGGTTGTCGCAATGGTAAGGCATAAATTATAGCCACATTTTCCGGTACAAACGTAGCCGTAAGCTGGGCCATATCCCAGGAATTGGAACTGATGTCAATAAGATTTGTAACGCGGAGTAGAGGATCAAAAGGTAACCCTGTACTCAGTGCTGGTCTCGGAGATTGAGCAGGGATCCATGGGTCAGACCATACAAAGATGGACACACCAGATCCTACCCGTTTAATAAGTCCTTTATTAACCAGAGAGCGAGCATAAACTATACTTCGCCACCCATAAGACGGCGAGTAAGATTTAATTGGATCTAAAGGATCAGAATGTCGATAGTAACGTCCTTTAAATACCCGTGCAAAAAGTGAATCCAGTACTGTGATCAAGCGCCAAAGCTGCTTCGCCAACAGAGCGGTGTTAAAATCATCTAGGCAGCAAAAACCCAGACCCCCTACATCTTTACCATTACATAGTTTATCCCACGCCACCAAATGTAAGTCTCTGGATTCTGCAGAGGAGCTCCACCAAAAATTAGAAATCGCACTTATCAACTTCCGCGTGACCTTCTTAGGCAGTCAAAAGCACGACATGACAAAAGTAGGAACCGCCGTAGCAACAGATTTAATTTTTATCTCTTTGCCTCCTTTCGATAACAATCTAGCCGGCCACCCACTTGCTCTGGCTTGCAATTTGTCTTGAACAAACGAAAAAATTTTCGTCTTTGCCCCGCCCAGGCTTTCCGGGATCCCTAAATAGGATCCCATTCCACCCAAATTTGTGATCCCCAACACCCCTTTAAACTCCTCACGCAAAGCATTATCCACCGTATGACCAAACTGGACCGAAGATTTCTGGAAATTGATTTGTTGGCCAGAAACCCGCTCACACTTCTTAAGGATACCTAAAACCACCTCGCATTGCTCCCGCGTGGCCCGACAGAAAAAAAACTATCATCCGCAAACAAAAGATGGGAAATGGTTGGACTAGCAGTCGAAACCTTCATACCGGTAAGAAGTTTCAGCTGTTTGGCTTTCCAAAAATGTGCAGTAAGCACCTCCATACAAAGAATGAAAAGATATGGCGAAAAGGGGTCCCCTTGACGTAGCCTCCTATGAGGAATAATGGAACCATATGCCTGACCATTAATAAGGACCCTTGTATTGAACCGACTTGATACAAAACATAATCCAGGATATCCACTTTTCACAAAAACCAAACCGGCGAAGCAAATACTCAACAAAAGACTACTCCACCCGGTCGTAGGCCTTACGCATATCCGTTTTAATGGCCATGAACTTACCCTTACAATAAGGATTAGTCCGCAAACCATGAAACATTTCTTGAGCAATCAAGATGTTATCCAAAATTAACCGACCCTCCACAAACGCTGACCGCGTCTTTAAGACTAGAGATGGTAAATTAGTGCGGAGTCGCTGACATAGAACCTTAGAAATAATTTATACCCGACATTACACAGCCTAATAGGCCGTAACTCCGTCATCCTCGTTGGCTTGTCCACCTTTGGAATGAGACATATGTTTGTCACATTTAACCGTTTATCAAAATCCCCATTATGCAAGAAGGAATTGACAACCAGTACCAAATCTGCTTTAATCGTGGCCCATGCTTTTTGGTAGAAAAGGGCAGTCATACCATCCGGGCCTGGAGCCTTACCCAGATGCATTATGAAAAGTGCGTGTCTGATCTCTTGCTCGGGGAAATAGATGGTTGGATCTCATCCAACATCTCCACAAAATCCGATGGGTCCGAGTAAGTAAATAAATCCTGAAAGTAGGAGACTGCAATATTCTGAATATCACTCTCCTCCATCATCCAATTACCGTGCTGGTCATGGAGTCCAACAATGCGATTCCGGACCCGTTGTTGCTTCGTCTAAGCATGAAAATAACTGGTATTACGGTCACCAAACCGCATCCACCGACTCCTGCTCTTTTGATACCAATATACCTCCTCGTCCTGATACGCTTCCCATAACCGCCAAGTAAGCTCCGCAAGCTCAGCAACCAAAGTAGCATCATTTTCCTGGGCAACCGCTTGTTTGGACTTTAAGTCCTCAATTGTCTCCCGCCTGTGAGGCACTTGCTCCTTCCGCCACCGAGATATGGCTCGGCGACATTTTGAAATTTTATCCACCAGGGTGGGAGTGGATGCTTTCCCTTGCGTAGACTCCCAACCCGCGGCAACCACACCTAAGAAACCCTCCTTGTCCAGCGTCTGTTAAAACGAAAACCACTCCGACCCCGCCGAGTGTTATCCTCAATAACAGCCCACAAGGGTTTATGATCCGACGCAATCATTGGTAGATACTCCGTAAACGAATCCTTGAACAAGTTATGCCATCCCTCATTTGCCAAAGCCCGGTCTAAACGACAGCGGATTGGTTTCTTGTCCCTCCACCCTCTCTAGGAAATACTATCCCCAAGAGCAGGGAACTCAAATAATCCGTAGTGTCGGATCATTGTGTTGAAAGGCACAAAAGAAGAGGCATGGCGCAAGGCACCACCCCGCTTCTCATGATTACCTTTTAACTCATTGAAATCCCTAATTAAAAACCAAGGAGAATCTCGACTTAACCCAATCCTTGTTAACCGTTCCCAAACCAAATACCGTTTCTTTGGAACCGAATCACCATAGATAAAAGAAATATAAATTAATTGTCTCTTAAATACAATTTCCACATCAATAATACTGTTGGACTCATAAAAAATGGAAACATTATTATTATTATTATTATTATTATTATTATTATAAAATAGTGCAAGACCACCACTACAACCAACAGGTTCAACCGCTTTTAAATCTGAAAAACCAAATTAACAAACAAAAGGCTCTAAAACAGAAAAAGATTGTCTAGTTTCATAAAGAAACAGAAAATCTGGCCTATGTTTCCCCCATAAATCCCTAAGATACCCAATAGAGGCTTTGTTACCAAGCCCTTGGAAATTCCAGCTTAAAATCTTCATTTATCAATCTTTGGAAGTGGTGGCTTGGATCCACCTGTTGCACCCGTATCCTCCTCCTTCGGTTTCGGGTTAGTCGGCTCCCCAGCCTGGCCACCGTTCTTTAAAGCAGGCCTCCTTCGGTTTTGGGTTAGTCGGCTCCCCAGCCTGGTGTGCCCCATAGATACAGATTGAGCTTCTTTGAGCCCACACCCTTCAGGCCCATTAATCCTTTGCCCTTGCGTGATTTGTCCAGCAAGCCCGAAGGTGCACCCGCAACCACCGAAGGTAAATCAGTGTCCATGGAAACATCAGTAGGGTTGGTGTAATGACCCTCACCAAGATTAAAAATCCAAATTAAAATTTTGGAGAAAAAGACTCGAAAAGGACTCAGCCAGAAAAAGAATAGAAAAATAATAAGAATTGCTGAAGGGAAGACCGACGAAAAATCAACGAGTCGGGAGATGGCCGGTGATTGGTGGTCAAGAGGCTAAGTCGAAAAGAAAACCGAAGAAGAAGGAGGTTCGAGCCAAAAACCACAAAATGGCCAAAATGCGGTTTGGACACATCAGACGTAACTGGACGGAGACAAACCAGACGGACGAGGATGGCCAAAGACGTTACGGACGCATCGGACGAACATGGCCAAACACAGACCGGACGCACTGAGACACACCGAGGATTACCGAGAAGTACCGAGACGCACCGAGAAGTACCGAGAAGTACCGAGAAGTGCCGAGACGCACCGAGAAGTACTGAGGATTATCGAGAAGTATCGAGGCATATCAAGAAGTACCGAGAAGTACCGAGGATTACCGAGACACACCGAGGATTACCGAGAAGTGCCGAGACGCACCGAGAAGCACTGAGACGCATCGAGGAAAGCTTAGGCGCACCGAGAGTGCTGAGAAACTTGCGGTACTGCCGAGGATTTGCGGTACTACCGAGAGACTACGGACGAGACCGAATAACCATTGGACGTATCGGGCTTGACCGAGAAATGCCGGATGCAGCCGACGATTGATGGACGCAACACCGAGGAGCCGACAGCGTTCCGGATTTTGCGGCGTTTGTTGGCGGCGCAAGGAGGAGAGAATATTTTTTTTCTCTTGAATCAACCAACGAGGTTTCATGCAACCTTAAAAGTATAATCATTGTGTTGTTGAATCATAAGAAAGGAGACATAATCAATTTGTCTTTGGGAATTGGCCAATGGATGATCAAGGAGTGGAAAAGTGGAGGACAAAGGAGATTCATCCCCCACAAATCGCCCAATACCATTACATGCAAGGAGGAGAGGAGTTTCACTTGATCTTGTATAGCTTGCTCACCAAGTCGCCAAAGGAGTGGGGGAGAAGTAAGCAATGTGTTCGACATGCATTGGAGAAGTGCACCGCCCATAAACCTCTATAAAAGGAGAAGTTCACTTCTCAAGTGTGACATCCTCTCAAACACAAAGAAAGCTCAAAAATTATCTAAGTATTTGCTCTTCTAAATCGAGAGAGCGAGAGAGAGAGAGAGACGGAGTTGAGAGGCGAGATGCTGATCGAAGACAAGGCGAGACGATGATCGAAGACGAGGCCAGACGCGGTTTGAGACAAAGGAAGACGATGTTCAGAGACAAAGCAGGCGCGAAGAGAGGTTGTCTGATCCGTGGTGCCGTGAATCTCAAGACATCGATCCGCTGAAATCATTGTGAGTTCTGTGGTAGTTTTGTGTGGGGTACCGCATGGATCCTACGGACCGTGTGCGTACCTATTGCTTGCTGCATTTAGTCTAGGTTCATGTTAGAACTAGGTAGATGTTGCATGCTTAATATGGTAGGATTTATGCTAGAATTCATGCTAAAACACATAGAATTATGCTAGGAATCACCATGCATGTGAGAATTGAGTAGAATTGAACCGCATATTTTCATGATGAATTTTAAGCTATTTTAGCAATATTGGCTTGCTTAAAATTTGGACTATGGAATTGCATGTAGAAAGAACTGATAGATTTTTTAACCGCAATAAATTCTTGCTTAAAAATTGGTAGATCGGTTGCATGCATGTAGAACAATCTAGGATTGCTTGAATTTCTATTCTTGTTGCTGTTGCTTGTTGTGTGTTTCTTGCTTGATTTTTGTTGATTGCCTTGCTTGATTTAAGAGTAGAGAGTCTAAGTTTCGAGTCCAAGTTGAGTCTTGCTTGAACTAACCCTCTTTGATTGCTTGTTTGTTATTTACTTACGCTATCGTTTCTGTTGCGTTTGCTTTGATTGATTTGCTTTCTTGTTTCCTTGTTTGTTGGGGTAGTTGGGTTGGGGAAAAAGTAGAATGCATATCTAGGTTGGGGTACCCAGGCTCACTGAGTAATATTAGATTACTCATGATAATATTTTGTCTCGTAGGTAGTCTAGGTGGAGTCTAGTGCTGGAGCAAACTTAGGGTACCGGATAGGGCTTGTTTTCATGTGTTTTTGTAAAAACCCTATATTTTCAAAGACGTATTCTATGAATTATCCGACTATTTGCGTGTATTGCTTGATAAACTATTTTCAATGTAATAATTATTAAGTAATATAATCGGTGTTCAAGGAAACATGGCAAGTTGCATTTGATACATTGGCCTTGTCTGGGCCAACACAACGCGCCAAGGCCGCGAGGGTTGCAAAGCCTAAGCGAACCTCGGCCGCGGGCGGAGTCGCGTCCAGGAGGAGTGGTCGGGAAGCTGCAGCTTCCGTCCCTCGACCGGACCACCAGGGTGCGGTTCCCATACGTAGCATTCCGCGGGCCGTTCATGCTCTTGTCCGGGGCTTAGGACCGGTTTGGGGGCGTTACAGTTGGGATCATCACGAGGGACCAGAGTCTCCACAGCGGACTCATCCCTAATACCATTCGTGCTAGAGTCCCCTTCCCCCTCGACCGAAACCTCCGTACCATCAGCAGCTACACCTCCTGACATGGTAGTATCCTCCACATCCTCCATAGCCAAACCTGCAACACCCATAATAATACATGTATCCGGTAATCCAGAATCAGCACCCTGAGTAGTGTCATCTCCAGTAGAAGCAGCCATTGGATCCGCTACAGGCAGCACCGGTACCATATCGCCTGAAGTGGCCATAAGACCATCTGTCCTGGTAGCAGCAACCGGGTCATCAACCGCAACCACTTCCTCGGTCTGCTGTACAGACTCTGCAACTGCAGGCACCAAGACGTCCACCTCACCGTCCTGAAATAAAGCTTTACGGACCACCTCGACTGCTACAGAAAGGTTATCCTTGCCCCGAGAAGTGGATGCCCTTGTGTCCTCCGCCTCTGCTTGCGGGTGGACTGGTTCCTGAGCAGCAGCAGCAGCCCTCGAGAACCTATGGTCATTGTATTGCACATAGGTTTGAAAACGCCGTTGCTTTGCCAAAGGTTCACCTACTACTGACTCCGATTGAGGCTTTGAGCTCCTCCCAAGCTTCCCTTCAAAAGGACGCTTGCCCTCAGCCTGAGAACCTTCCCCATTGGACCTCCCTCGATATCCCCTACGAGAAGGACCAGCCTTTTCATACCCTTGCTTCCGATCGGACTTAACAGCCCCCTTGTAACTCTGGTTGCGTCTGACATCAACCACCTCTGGTAGAGGGAGCACAACTGCCTCCTCAGGAACCACTTGCAACAGTGGACAATGCACCTTATCATGACACAAACTGAAACAATGAGAGCAGTAACCAAACAGAGGCTCATAGCGGAGAGATACAATGGTTTCTTTGCTATTTTAGAACTCCACCTCAGTCTGAAAGCATAAGGGTTTAAACCCATCAACCATCACCTGAACTCGCCCCCCCCCATCAATATCGACCTCCTGGACACGCCCGATGTCCTCACCAATGCTCTAGAAAGTAGGTTCAGCCCAGAACTGAAAGGGGACCCCCATGACACGAACCCAAAAGATCAAGGACGAAGGATACATGGGATCGATAGTAGGTTTCCATCGAACCATAGACACCATCCAGTGATCGAAGTGGAAAGGAGCCATTTTCAGCACCTCAATTATGTCCGCTTTATCGTCGAAATCAAACTGGAATTTACCCATTCCTAAGTCAGCACCAACAACCTTGCCCTCTAAATGCCAGATGCGAGGAAACATGAACAAAAGCATCTTCATGTCCTGCGATCGTGGGTTCATGCACCTGCCGATCACCGTCTTGGAATAACCCTCAATCAACGCCATATTATCGAAGTAAGGAATCTTGACCTTGCGTATCACAACCGCTGGTACTACACTCTTTGTAGCCGAACTCTGACTAAGAACCATGCTCTGAGACATGATGAAAAGCCAAGAAAAAGACGGGAGAACAAAAAGAAGCAACAACTGAACTCGACAAGAGGCAAAAGAAACCAGAGAGAAGTGTGTGCGATGAATCTGCTCAAACGAGGGAAGAATCCGTTTATACACCTGCACTAGAGAGATCCGCATATCCTCCGTCTCAAACCACACAATCAAATCACAATCAATCAGATCCCGCAGAGGAGGGCAAACCTCGATACCATTAAAGTATAGATCCAAAGAATCGTCCCAAAGCCCAGACCAGAACGGATCCTTACCCCCATTCAACCAATCAATCTGGATCTGTGATATTGCCAAAACTATTTGCTTTCCCTTTTCGTAATAGATGATGAAGAAAGCCTATAAATGAAAATCCTCAAAAAGATCGATAAACGATCGAGGACACCGTGAGATCCCAAGTTTCCAAAGGTTTCTTCAAATGCAAAATCGGATCTGCAATCCAATCATAAGGAGAAACAAGCGGAGATGAAACTCCAAGATCCCCAATATACCATCGTAATAACCATAAAAAACCAAAAGCACAACCGAATGAAACACTCGCATCAGAGATCAAAACCATGGGAACATTATCGCCATCGCTGTCGCTTAGGGTTTTTTCCTCTTAATGTGGATGTAAGAGTTTTTTACTCGGTTTAACTTTTAATACTACTAAATTTACATAATTTTAGAATTACTGTACTTGTTTTTAATATAGATGTCAATTTTGAAATGATGGTTTATTATAGTGTATATAGAGATGGTTTATTTTGAATATGGGATAGCTTGTGTTTCCCTTAGTATTATAGATTTCCTTTGTATCACTTGAATGAAGATATTTTTTCAAATTTGTTTATCTCCGGATCAGTTAAAGTGTATTTATTTTGGTTGAACTGTCTTGAAACCTCTCTCTTCGGTAGCGTTCGCCCTAGCCGTCATTTTCAGATCTACGAAAGAGCCTCCGCTCTCCGGCGCCGGTATAGCTTCGGCTTGCCGGCGTCGGACCTTGTCCTCGTCTTGATGCTCCGTTGTTCTCCCGTCAAATCCAAGTCCGTCTCGTTCCAAGATCTCGTCTAAACCGCACTTGCGGTGTCTTCTCCGGCGTTATTTCCGTCGTGAGTTGTCTCCTCCTCTCGCCTCTGGTGGCCTTTCACCTCCGCTCGCCTATTGGTGTTGTGGGTTCTTCGGATACTTCTCCGGGGTTTGCCCTTCTGCTCTCGCTCTTCAGTCAGTTTCTGGGGCTGAGATCTCCTCGATGAGCCTATGGAGACCCTTCCTCTCCCAACCCGTCGGCTTCCGCCTCCCGTCTAAGCTCTCAACCGCCTCTCTCCTTCTGGGCTACTTCTGTGATTTTCCGGATATGCCTCCTCCCAATTTTTCCAGCATTTCAGCCTCCGCCTCTGCTCCTAGCCTGAAGAACCAGATGCCTTCTGGCGCGGCCTCTGCTACTCTTGACTCCTTAGTGGATCTATTGGGTCTCTGGTCCAACCAAAGTGTCATTCTGTTCTGCCCCTTTCCTCCCGCCATCACCTCCCAGAGCATTGGATACTTCTCCTGCTCCTCTCTGCCTGCATCGGATACTTCTCCGGCGGGTCCAGTTAGCCTTCAATCTAGTACCACTGATGTTGGTTTAGATTCCGTCCTGGTTGGACGATGCTTGATCACCGGCTCTGCTTCTGGTGTTCATCGAGGTTGCCTTCAACCTGTAGCCACTTGTATCGGCTCAAAATCTGTATTAAAGTCACAATGTTTGGTGACTCCCCCGCACTACCAGTTGAGGTCTTTGTGTTTGACATTGCTCCTGGTTCTCTATCAAGCATTGTTATGCTTGTGTCTCTATCTTTGTTACTTGCTGGTTTATTGTATTTTATTTTTCAAGACTGCGATTCGGATGTGTCCGATAGCTTATCCTCTTGTAACTCTTTAGTTTGAATGAAGAATTTGGTGCACAAAAAAAAAAAAAAAAAAAAACTGTCTTGAAACTAAAAGTTCCATCTTTTCTATATATCCCATTTCCTAAAAATAGTAATCTATTTACAGTAGAACCTCTATAAGTTAATACTCGGTAAATTAATAATCTCTATAAATTAATAAATTTCTCTGGTCCCAAGTTGGGACTAGTGTAATTTTGGACACTATTCAATAATATAATAAAATAATATTTTTTTTGAAACTCCTTTGTAAATATATGGTCCTATCAATAATATAAATTAATAATTATATAAAATTATGTAAATATATGTATATATCTATACATTAATTTTTATTAAAGTTTATTTATAATATTTTTACTATATAAAAATCTTTGAGTGCTATCTTCAAAACATGATAATTGTTATTTTCATTGTAATTGATTTTATAAAAATATTAGTTATAAAGATTAAATCATATTTTTAATATTTTTTACCAAATTAGGAAAGTCTCCTCTATAATTTAATAATTATTAATTTATCAATAAATTAAAACCTCTATAAATTAATAAAATTTCATGGTCCCGACTTTATTAATTTATAGAGGTTTTACTGTAATTTTTGTCGATCAAAAGCGTTCATTGTAGATCCAAATATTTGAGTTAATATAAGTACTTTGTAGGTAAAATCTAATCTATTTAAGAAGGTTATCTCGATCGTAACAAGTTCTAATGATTTTTCTTGTATATTAACCTTCCATTGATGATGTCTCACTATTATGAAATTACGTTTAAGAAGAAGAAAGTAATGAGTAGGATACTTCCTTTCTTCAAGACGTTCTTTACACCGAATGGGTGAAATGCACTTTTTGTGTGTTTTCCATAAATATGAAGATAATTTTTAGCTTCGTTTATTGCAAAACTCAGAGAAAGTTGGTAGACTAATTAAGAAAATGACAAGACTGAAGATTTTGTCATATGTTTGTTTTGTTAGCGTTTTTATAACTTTTGCAACATTTATTTAAAAGAGGAGCAAAAACAGAGGAGATTGTTTAAAAAAACATGGTTAGAATCTTGTTGCAAGCCAGAGGTGCAGTCTTTCAGCATACGGCACATCACCACCAAGGTTGATTGCTAGCAATTGTTGGTTCCGAATTTGTCTGTCAATCCTTTTGATAAGTTGTGCATGTGCGTTTAGAAAAGTCCCATGACGATGATCATTCTGCTCCTTCCAAAGGGTGTGGACTGTAATTTGTGGTATATATCGAGCAAGAAACCATGCTACCGGATTTGTCCATTGAGTAGAGACACAGTCAATAATTGCTTGCCAACCTGTGGAGTACCGTGTTGTGTAGATGTGCGAAAGGAGATCTTTCCAAATGCCAGTTGAAAAATCACTAGAGAAAAAAAAAGATGATCTCTCATTTCAATAGCATTATTGCAGAGCAAACAAGTGGCATCAGCTCCCCTATTCCATAACAGCATCATATCTTCAATGGAAAGACAGTTTTGGACGGCTAACCAGACAAAAAAAGAGTATTTCGGGGTGGCAGACGTGAACCACACACCACTGCTCCAGGGAACTGCAGTAGAAGGTAGCGATTCTAATATTGTTCCATGTATCTCTGGTGGAAAACCGTGGGCGAAACTCATCATTCTTCCCCCTCCACAGAACCGTGTCTGCTTCTGGCTTTCTAGCAGTCCATTGTTTTGCTAGTTCTGTTGGAAATAAATTGAAGTGATGGAGAAAGTGTTTTGAGTGTTTTGAGTATTTGAGAGGGTAGTTTAGAAAATAAAACTTTTATTACTTTGATTTTAACTTGGAACAACTTCACAACATCTTAGTTACAAATGAGAGTAGGAGGAGGTATTTATAGCCTCCATATTACAAAATATCTAGAATATTTTAATCCTTAATCTAGATTATTCTATCACAATATCTAGACTATAATAATATAATTATTTAGATAATTCTAATTAAATATCCAGATTTTTATGTTTAAGGAAGTGATACATTATTCTAGAACTTAGATATTTTTTAAGGAAGTGGAGATTTTGATATTTCTAGAGAGAACTCTAAAACATGGATTTAATTAACCTTGATTAAAAATCAAGTTTAACTCTCAACAAGTTCGTCCTCAATTTAATTTAGATGGGTAGTACCATGTCGTCGCCTGCAACGGTTTTCCCAAGCCTAGGCGACTTATGTAATTCGGCTAATTTCCATGCTGATTATCTCAATTGTAATAAGTTTTAATGATTTTTCTCATGCTAAACCTTCCCATTGATAACAAAATTTTGCAGGATAAAAGATAGTTGCATCTTCCTACTTGTATTGTGGATGTCTCACTATTATGTATTTACGATTTGGGTTAACGGCTTTAAGTTTTCTATTTAGGAAATTTCATAGATTTAAATTTACGTAATTATAGAATTACACGTTTTGTATTAGCTGTCAACTTTGAAAATTACGGTGTACTTATTTCGGTAGAACCTTCGTGAAATTTTAGAAAACTCTATCCTTTATATATATTCATTCCTGAAATAACTATTTATTTAATTTTGGTAGATAAAATGTGATCATCGCCTATCAAAATATTTGGATATGTCATATGTATAATATATGTAAACTTTGTAGCAAAGATTTATGGGAAAATTATAAATAAAGGATCTTTTTCCAAAAATTTGGCTATCTACATTTTTTTTTTAAAGTTTGGTCAAATAGGTTTTAAGGGTTAAAAAAAGTCAATAATACCCTAAATAAAATTTTCAGACATAATTTGTTGATTTTTAGTAACTGAAATTAATAAAACAGTTTGAACAAACTATTTGTTTTTGTTGGGTCTTATTTTGAAATCGAGTGGGCCTTATTTGGGTCTTAATTTACAATTGAGAATACAAAAAAACTGAGGAAGAGTTAAAAAAAAATTTACTCGAAACAAAACCTTGTTTCGCCTTCCGCCGTCTCTCTCCGTCATCTGGTTCTCACCATCGTTTCGCCGTCCGCCGTCTCACCGTCCGCCGTCTCACCGTCTCTCCGTCTTCACCATATCTTTTTCTTTCGCTGTCCGCCATCTTTCTCTGTTGTCTGGTTCTCACCATCGTCTTTCACCGCCTCTCCATCTCACCTTCTCTCCGTCTTCACCATCGGTTCATCTCTTCATGTATTGGGTATGTAGAATTCTTTATTTTCTTGAGATTATGTAAATTTTATAACTTGATTTCAACCCAGATTTGTGTAAATATAAGTTTAGATCCGTTTTGCAATTTGACCATATAATTCTTGATTTTTTTGCATGTTGATTATTATGATGTCTTAGTTTCATTAGCTTATGTCATTATTTTAAAAATCGATTTCAGTCCAGATTTGTGTATATATAAGTTTTATACAATAAATTTCAATGATTTTACTTAATAATGTGAATATGATGAAATTGAAGCTCTTCGTTTGTTTTAATTTTAGTATTCTATTGACTTTAAAGTAAAAATTGTGTACTAGGGTTGATGAAACAAGATCGATAAAGCTAATTAACAAGAACAAGAGTGATGATCGAAACATGTGTGAACACTTTTTTTTGAACACGTTTGCATAAATCTCTTTTTCATATAAAGTTCTTCGTTTTTTCTTTTTCTTAGTTTGTTTGATTCTAAGTAGGGTGATATGAGCTTAGATATGAGTGATTACGGTGTTGATTGAAGCTTATCCACACTTGTAGCAGCAACAGATAGTAACGTTGTTTTGTTTTTATCATCATTTAGTGAAAAAGTTTGCATACATCTCTTGATTTTAGCTGTGTTTGTGAAAGTTTGCATTAATCACATGGACCTATTGACTTCCTGTCTATATCAGTCATGACCCTCTTTATATTCTCTTTGCAGTCAATTATATTTGTCAGAGATTGACCTTGGCTGAGAGCAGAATTGGATCATAAGGAGCTTTTGTCAATGTCCTCATCAAAAGCATCATCTGATTCTGATACAAGTAAGAACCGTGATTTTTTTTTTAAAGTCGTATCTCGTTTGTTCTTTTTTTTTTTTTTCAAGTTCCTGTTTGCATCTAAATGATTAGTAGTCTTAGTTTTCATTTATGCCAGATAAAAAAGGTTTGCGTATGTTACTTGTGAATCATTTTATTTAACTGTGAATTATTTTTTGGGTTTTATATATCTGGAATCACGGTTTGGTTCCTTTTTGCATATGTTATTGTTTTTAAAATCATGTGTTGCATCTAAATGATTAATAAACAAAGTTTTTTTGTTCTTAAATTATAGCTTTAGTAATCTTTATTTTTTTAAACTAAATGCTTGTTTGGTAGGAATTATATCTTGTTTGTTGACCTTATAAGCATTATATTTACACAAATACATTATCTCAATAAATTGAGTAAGCATCATCTCACGGTTCCTTTTTACGTATGTTGCATCTAAATTATTAATAAACATAAACAGATTTTTTTTGTTCTTAAATCATAGCTTTAGTAATCTTTAGTGTGTGATTCTATTGGTTCTATTGGGTTTATGATTGACTCTTTTGGTTCTATGGACTTATAAATCATACGTTTAGTAATCTGTTTTTTTGTTTTGCAAAATTTGTTGATTTATTTCAGTTTTGGCTAATTTATACTAATTCATTTTTTTACTTTTTTCGGCAGGAATGGAAAAGAAGTACCCTAAACGGCTTATGGAAGATGGAAGCGAGCCACAAGTTGGGCAGATAAATAACACTTGTCGAATGTCAATCTTACACAAAATCAAGAAGGTATTACCAGAAGAGTATGAGATTGTGAAGGGTGATCCAGTTTTCGCATCTGTATTTGCATTGTATGAGAATGGTCTTGGGTACTCAGCTCGGTTGATACACAGCATCATGTGTAGGCAGTTGGTGACTAAGAGAAGACATGAGTTGTGGTTTGTGTTTGGTAAGAAGCCGCTTAGATTCTCAATGCAAGAATTCCATGCAGTTACTAGTCTTAAGTACTCAGCCGATTTCAGTCATGATTCAGAGAGTTGGACAGATGATAATGGGTTTTGGAGCAAATTGTTGAAGAGAGGTGGTATCATTACGATTCAATACTTGATGAAGACCCACCTTGAAGCAGCTCCATCGTGGAGAAAACAAGAAGATAGAATTCAGTTTGTGTATATTTGTGTGATTGCTGGGTTGGTAGTGGCTAAGGATGAGAAAAAAGCTATACCACATTCATACATCAAGCTGGTCATGGATCTAGAGAAGGTTAGGACTTATCCTTGGGGTCTTGTAGCTTTTGACCATTTAGTTAGCTCTATAGTGGAAGCAAGAAAGAAACTGAAGAACCCCATTAGTTACATCCTCAATGGTTTCTCATATGCTCTTCAAGTTTGGGTTATGGAAGCCATTCCTCTCATTGGACAACTTATGGGAGAGAAGATTGACACAGAGATTACACTTAGCCGAATCTCCAATTGGAAAGGTGCTGCTAAAGTATCATATGATGAGCTCCTCCTTTTAGAGAAATCAATTGGAAAGAAGGTCAGTTGACTTCTTCTTTTTTCTTTTAATTTTAAATTCGAATACATTGAGTTTTGTTTTGAATTGGTTTCTTTGTTTTTGTTTTTTCAGGATGTTGTTTATCCATGCATTTCCTCCACTGGAAACTTTGATGTATTGGAGTCCATTGAATTTTTGAGGGGTGATGAAATTGAAGATTGTGAAGTCGACAACTTGGAAGCCTTGATCAGATCTGACTATGATTTTGGAGATCATATTTGGGAGAGTGTCGAAGGATATGGTGTGGAAGCTGATAACATTGAGGATGTTGGTGTGGAACAATCTCAGACTGTTGGAGGGGACAATGAAGTTCCGGTTGGAGAGGAGAGTGGTGAGAAGCAAGCTGATATCCCAGAAGTGTCTAGCTTGAAGAAGAGGAAGAAGAAGCTTGTTGACCATGGAGCAGAGACACAGAAAAGAATGGTCTTAAATCAGAGAGCATCAACTTCACATTGTTCTTGTGGAGATGATATGAAGCGGTTCTTTAAGGAGTTGATTGACTCTTCTTTCAAGAGCTTCACAGAGACCTTTGGGGAACGATTGCTAACTTTGGAGAAAGATGTATCAGATATCAAGACCTTGATATCCAGACCAGCAGCAGTGGATCCTAAGCCAGCAGCAGTGGATCCTAAGCCACCAGTAGTGGATCCTAGTCCATCACGAGTGAAGCCCAAAACTTTGGTACGTAAGAAGTAGCTCAATGCCTTGTTTCGATTGTAATATGTTGTGTGGTCTTTCCTTTTTGTTGTTTCCTTGTTTGTATGTGTATGTTGTAAACATAATTTATGTGTTGTAACTTATGTGTTGTAACTTATGTGTTGTAACTTATGTGTCGTAAACTTATGTGTCATAATTTATGTATTGTAACTTTAACTAAAGCCTTTTCATAATTTTTTTTTTTTTTTTTTTTTTGACAGGTTCAACTGTTTGATTTAGATAATTTGTTGATAGACCTCAATGTAGATACACAAGTCAATTTTTAGCGGTGTGTGCCTTGGAGGGGCTTGTGTGGCCTTTGTGGCAGAATTTTGAGTTAGTGTGTGCCCGTGTGTGGCGGTCTTCTGAGACATTGTGTGGCCGATGTGCTTACTGGTGTTGTTGGAGGTCCAGCAGGTTCTGTGAGTGTGGTAACAGGTTTTGCTCAGACCGAGATGACCTTATTGCAGATTTAATAAGATGATTAGTTCTTATGAAATTTTGACGAGGGATGGGTTAAGGGATTATGTGATTCTAGGAGTGGGAAGTTTCCATAAATAGAAAGTTTCTAAATATGGAAAGTGTTTAGGGAGATAGAGCTTTGCTGTTTATGGAAAGTGTCGTTGCAAAGGAAAAATAAAAAGTTCCAGAAAAGGGAAGTTTCCATAAATAGAAAGTTCTATGAATAGATAGGACTTGACTATTTTTGGAAAGGGGATGTGGAATGCCTGGAGTGGCGGGAATGTTTAGAGGTTGACCTGAAGAGTGGTCACAGATGAGATGATTGGTTCTCAAAGATTTTTGATTGGTGGTGTTACGGTGCTACGAGATGTGCGGGTTCTAAAAATGAGAAGTTTTATGAATAGTTAAAGCTTGCCTATTTACGGAAAGTGCGATTGCAAATAAATAGAAAGTTCTATGAATAGTTAGAACTTGTCTATTTATGGAAAGGGCGTGTGCAAACACCCAAATGGTTGAGATGTTTTGAGTTGGCCTGAAGAGTGGTCATGGTGGTGGTGATATTCTGGTGAGAGAATATGGTGATTGGTAGTGCATTGCGATGTTTTACGTGAATCACATGAGGTAGTTCCCGTCGGGAGATGCTTATTGACGTTAGGACTTGTTTGCTCACGTGGAGATGATTAGTTCTCTAGAGGAGATGATTAGTTCTCCTGTGGAGATGATTAGTTCTCCTGAGGGGATGATTAGTTCCCCTGGTGCACCGCGGGCTTGACGGGTTGCGACCCTGAGGGCGGTAGAGGAGATGATTAGTTCTCCTAGGGGATGATTAGTTCCCCGGAGGGGATGAGTAGTTCCCCTGGTACCGAGATCTCGAGGGTGACGATCCGAGAGTTAGACGGTATGGCTCGAGGACGACGGTCTGAGAGTGCAGGCGGTGCAGTTTGAAGGTTGCGACCTAAGAATGTATGAGTGAGAGATCAAACAATGTCTAGAACGTGGTTATGAGCGTAGTGACTGGATGTAAACCTCGGAGGTCGGGATTGATCTCGTGTTTTGGGTTGTCTTGACTAGTGGGGCCAGGGTTATGTGGACCGTTGGGTCATATGGATGTGCGGGCTGTTGCGACAGTTGCACGGAAAACCTTTACTGACGGTATTCAGTCCGGTCGGGGAATGTGCGGGCCATAGTGACGGTTGCACGGAGGTCCTTGGTGGAGGGACAATGCTCTCAGATTCGAGGACGAATCTTTTGTTAGAGGGGGAGAATTGTAACGTCCGTGTCCCAAAGAAAAGTGGAAGAACCGATCAATTTATGTGAAATCATGAAATTGCCCGGTTTGGTTTAAGTTCACCCGGTTTAGAGCAGGTTTTGGGAAACCCTAAGTGATATATTTATAATGAAATGGACGCCTCTTCTCTCTATTTGGTCGTGGCTGATATTCAATACTTGTGTTGAGAGGAAGAAAGAGATATAGAGAGAGGAGAGAGCCTATTGTGGTGTGAAGGAGATTAAAGGAGAAGGAGCAGAATCGTTAGGGTTTGGGAAGAAACAGTTTCGATATATCAAATCGTTGTCAAAGGTAACGAAATTTGGTAGTGTTATTCTCAAGCCTTTCATCGTCATTCTCCTTTTTACAGAAGTGGATTTGGATTTAAACTCGATGAGTTATGTGCAGTTTCGTGAGACACGTTTTCTCAGACGCGAGTTGTAACCATCGGGGATTGTAACTGAGATCGTGGTTTCGTCTGGTTTCTGATCGGCACGAGATTTTGTGGGAAGCTTCGTGACGTCTCGGACTAGCTTTCACCGGAGGGATTTGATAGTTAACGGTTGGTTTTTATTTTAGGGTTTCGTCTTTAAGATTGTTCTTTTCTGATGTTTCTGTCCAGTTTGCTTCAAGGTTGTTTTTGGTTGTGTCACTTGTTGTAGGACGTTTCTGGACTGTTTCAGACGCAAGGAGAATTTCTCCTGGTTGTATTTGTTGTTAGAATCAGCTTGATAAGGTGAGTGCGTGACTATGAGCTTATCTAAGCGATTGGGTTGTATAACTTGTTTTGTGTGAAGTTGTGTAGGTGTGATGAATGTGTTATTGGATGTTCTGTTCAATGTCTGGTTTGTTATGTTTTATTTGTGGTTGTACTCTTGATTTGCTTGTGTGTATAGCTCGTAGATGGGAGGATCGTCTCACTGGGTATTTCTGGTAATACTCACGCATCTCATTGTGTTTGTGGTGCAGGTATTGTGTGGTGTGGAATCATGGCGATGAGGAGGAGGATGATCTAGGGTCTCGGTTGTGTGTTGTTGGACTTGGTTATATTGTTTATGTTGGAACCTTGGATAGAGTTATGCTAGGTTGATGGATAGAATGCTTAGGAATGTTATTGCATTGATGATGTGTTGGTTCTGTATATTGGTATGTTTCCGCTGTGCATATTGGTTGTTATCGGTTTAATGAGGAATTGTGGTTTGGGTGGTTTAATTAAGTAGTATGAGATGCTTAATTATGTATTGCACTTATTTAAAAAAAAAAAACGGGTCCGGTTGTTTTACCTGTAAAGCTTCCTTACTGCTGAAATATTCATCCTTTTTTACCATTGAATCTTCTAACTTTAAACCAGCAGCATCACCAAGATACAAATCAGTAGGATTTTCTAATATATCAGTAGTCCGCTTAGGTGAATTCCTTGAAATAATACCTACTGATTTTCCCACATCAACTTCCACATTACAACCATTGCTACTATCAACTGGGAACTTATTCAGATCGAACTGGACTTTACTCCTATCACATCAACTACTCTTTTGAATGTAACACACAACCGAATCATGTTTATCTTTTTCAGATATGCAAGAAAATTTTTCATACCTCTATCATTTGTCAATACAACAGGAGGACAATCAACTTTAACCTCTGTGGGTAGATAACTGAATTCCACATCAAACATATTTTGCTCTATTTCATAGTCTTCTGAAACCATCACCTTCAACTCTTCAAGAGATGTAGTGGGTTGCAAAGTCAGTAACCTAGCACGTTTTTCTTCATCATCAATAAATCTCCACTCTTTCTTGGCATCTAGTGTCCATACACCACAAGTAACATAGATTTGCATCATAAACAGGTAAGTGAAAGTTTTTTGTGGAAGGTGGAAGAGATGGTGACCGATCATAAACAGTTAAGGTATAATGTCGATTTTTCTTAATTTGTTTATCTTCTAAAGAATTTAGAATACGCATTCTAAATTGTAGTAGAACAAATCTAAACAGTAATTACGAAATCTTAACCATAAATGAAGAATATTTAAAAAATATTTACTTTCCTTATTTAATTTATTTTCTTTCTATTTTTGGGTATTCTAAGGTTTACAGATTACAAGTTCTAAAAATTTCTATGATACATCTTCTACTTCTTTTAGTATATAGGGTAAAACGTAGAAAATGAATTCTGAATTGATATAGAATGAAGAAAAACGTAGAATACATATTCTTAATTTTGTAAAACATACAAAATTAAGGTTCTGAAATTTTTAGAACAATTTTCCGTCTAAACTTCGTAGAACATGTACAAACTGTAGAATGAACAATCTAAATGTTTCAGAAAGAGGAAAAAACGTAGAAAGTCTATTCTAAACAATTTAGACCAGAAATCAGTAATTTACAAACTGATTTTTGACACCCAAAACATTTTTTTTTCAAATTTTTTTTTTCACAGTTGTATACTAACATGGGTTTTCTGTTTGATTATTGGTTCAAACTCTAAAAAACTTCAATATTTCTATTAGTAGGGGCATTTTCGTCACAATTGACAATCTTGAAAAAAAAGTGTAGATGGCCAAATTTTTGGAAAAAGATCCTTTATTTATAATTTTCCCAAGATTTATTGATTTTCTTGTATATATAACCTTCCATTGATGACAAAATTCTGAAGGAAAAATTATATTCGCATCTTTCTACTTGCAGTTGTGATGTCTCACTATTACTTACAATTAGGGTTTAGGGTTAGGCTTTATATTTCTTAATTAATGTTTAAATTTTAATACTTCTAAATTTACGTAATTTTAATTTGAGCTACAACAAGTTTTTATATATATGTCAATTTTGAAAATGACGGTGTATTAGAGTGTATATAGAGTTGGTTTAGTTCCGGTTATCTATCTTTTGTATAGTTTGGTTTTCCCTTAGTGTTTAAGCTTTCTCTTGTATTGAATGAAGATAGTTTCTCAAATCTGTTTCTATCCTAATCAATTTGAGAGTATTTATTTTAGTTGAACTGTCTTGAGATTAAAATTCCCATCTTTTCTACATATCCGATTTCATAAAATAGTAAGCTTTTTTTTTTACAACAAAATACTAGATCAGCTCAAACGAACCAATTGAAGGAAAAATCATTTACATAGGTAATTAAATGCGAAGCAACACGAGCACGACACGCCAGCTTTTCCGTTTTACCATTCTCCGATGGGGGGCTAAGACTAAAGAAAAGGAGAAAAATTCATCCTTATAAACTTCAATCTCATCCAAATAAGTCTGGAATGCAAGCCACTCGGAGGGCGACGACACCATCTTCACCAAGTCGAAACAGTCGGTAAGGAATACGACATTCTGATTATCTGCACCAATCATACACCACATTGCCCAGACTAGAGCTTCTACCTCTGCATGAAGGGGGGAAAGACTACGTAGGAGATTAACGGCACCATAATGGGGGGGCTCCCCCATAGGGGAAATACATTACCATCCTCGACCAACATATTGGTCTATTGTCTTCCAATACCCATCCACAAAACACCGATATCTTGTTACATGCCTATCCACTACCAAATTATCGTTGTCCCTAAAACCAGGTCGGGACCGAACTTGTGGAAGTTCCCCCAAAGCATCATCCTGTGCCGAGGACCAAACCTTTGATTCCTCCTCCGCTAAGCATAGAATCGCTAGTGGATTAGAATCCAGATTACTAAAAAAATTATCATTCTGAGCCTTCCAAATATACCATAGAATCCAAGAATAGATATTCGCCGAAGAAATCTGCTAGAATCTCCGAAACAAAGAATCCATGTTTGCATAAATAGACTCTGAGGGAAAACACCCCGGAGTTGTCGGAAACGGGGATAAAGCCCAAACTTGTCTCGCCTGAGGAAACTCAAACAGAGCATGATTGATTGTCTCTTTCGAACAGGCCCAAAGCGCACACTTGATATCACAGCTTATTCCATGTTTCCAAAGATTAGTTGTTGTTGCTACGCAACCAGTGATTGCCTGCCACAAGATATGCCGAATTTTTGGAGGGCACCGGAATTTCCAAACAAAGGCTTCTAATGGAGTTATATTTGGGCCAAAAGCTTTCAGAGCAGAGGGAGAAACCTGATGCTGCCGTAAAGCATTATACCCATATTTAACCGTATAGAGACCAGTTTTTGTCAAATGCCAATCCAGCCTATCCGGTGATTTTGGACTACCCAAAGGTAAAGCATAATGATGGCAACATCCTTCGGCGCAAAAGTGGCCGAAAGCAAAGCCAAATTCCAGGAATTTGAGGTCATGTCAACGACGGTTTTAACTCGAAGTGCATGATAGAAAGACAATCCTGAACTGCAATGCTGGTCTCGGGAGTTGAGCAGGAATCCAGGGATCAGACCATACTAAGATGGAATCACCATATCCTACCCATTTAATAAGTCATTTGTTTACCAGAGAGCGAGCATACACCATACTTCTCCATCCAATGAGGAGAGATATTTAATTGGATCCAACGGATCAGAATGCCTATAAGGCTATAATAGCGGTCTTTAAAAACCCTGACAAATGGTAAATCTGGGACTGTAATCAATCTCCAAAGCTGTTTAGCCAACAAAGCAGTGTAACAGTCATCTAAACATCGAAAACCCAATCCCCCATCCAGCTTACTAACACACAACTTGTCCCAAGTGACCAAATGTAAACACCGCGATTCCTCAGATGAGCTCCACCAAAAATTAGATATCGTATTAGTAAGTTTTCGTGTGACCGTTTTTGTTAGACAAAAGCAAGACATGACAAAAATAGGGACAGCTGTAGTCACCGACTTAATCATCACTATATATTGTTTGTTATTAAGGAATCTTTGATTTTGTAAAGAATAGTTGAAACTGAGTTAAAGATCACATTATCCAACTTTACTATTATCTCTATATTCCCTGTTCTTTATCAAGGAATATTTTGACTTTTTTTAATATGGTTAGGTAATTAGGGAATCTTAAAACTAATTGGAACTGAAATTAACACAGTAGCTCGGACGCGACAAGTTCTCGACATCCGTTGTTTTCGTAATTATGGGACCGATTATTTTTATTTTTGTATCACGAAGTGTGAGCATTTCAAAACGTCGATAGGTTTATGTAGTAAACGTATGGGTATCAAATATATAATCATTGATGATGTGTGTTACATTTCTTATTTCTGTCGTCCGTGTGTGTTACAAATATTCAAACCCGAAAAATATCCTATAAATTTAATTTAACTCTGCCAAAGTACCGGCCTTCTTTATAATACATTGTCCACTCCACCCGAATATATACGTATAGTATATGCATGTGAATTATTTGAACATATATCGTAAATATTAATCTTCTCGTCTTATACACCTACATATGTAATCAACTTACTGTGTGAATATCGCAAACAAAGTCTGGTCCCCAATGAGATTCAGCCTATAGTTTGTTCGAACTAGTTAATCCAGTTGACATGGTAATGATTGTAGATTTACTACAAGTACTGGATGTGTCGACTCTGACTTGATTTGCGTAGAGAGAAATAATGTAAAAATACAGTCGTTACAACTTGCACTCTCCTAATTTCGTAAAGATGATAAGAAATTATAATCTAACAAACGAAATGAGAAGTAGGACTAGCATTAAGTTGTAAAACATAATTTCACAGCTTATGTATATTGTAAAACACCACCGTCTCTTTTTTTTTATTATTATTATTGAACCGGCACTTCAGCAAATGCTCAAGCCCTCACACTTAGGAAACTTACACTGTTAAACATGCTTACGAGAGTGAAAATAATACAATATTGATGGGCTTTTAAATCTCAACGATATCTAACTAATAAGCCCATATTGAGTCTTGTTTCCATTACAAAGGTCGAAATTGAAGTGTTAAAACTAGAAGATAAGAAGCTTCCTCCCTAAGTGGTGAGTGTGTGTTGTGTTCGGTCTTATGGCAATGCCTAAACCCTAACATGTATTTGCTAGGTTTTTATTTCAATTTTTTTTTTTTTTCGAGTTCTACAAATGGGAACACTTATTTAATGTAGCTCTTTTGATATGGTGGATATTCTGACCTAATCATATAAGCTCGATCGGCAACAAAATCTCATTTTATGGAAACATTTATTTAATGTAGCTCTTTTGAGATGGTGGATGTTTATACATTGGCATGGCGTTCTACAAATGGGAACACTTATTTAATGTAGCTCTTTTGAGATGGTGGATATTCTGACCTAATCATATAAGCTCGACCGGCAACAAAATCTCATTTTATGGAAACATTTATTTAATGTATAGCTCTTTTGAGATGGTGGATGTTTTATACATTGGCATGGCGTTGTCAACTTATATGTGATACATATATAGTCACATAGACTGGAACAGAAATATCGTAGGAAAGATGGACGGTAAGTTTTTTTTTTTTTTTTTTGTTAAAAAAAGATGGACGGTAAGTTTGAAAATCTTTTCGTCATATGTCTATAATATCGAAGAACCCCATATGTCTTACTCGGTTGCGAACGTCATTGGCTGTGAGTACATTAGTATGTAAACTATAAACAAAACTAGGATACAATGGACCTTGGTTACCTGATTATTTTATCTAATCTTTAATCATAAAAATTGATAGAAGATTATATTATCAGTCAGTCATGAAAATTATTGGCAATGAAAATAAGATTTATTTAAAAAACAATATATAAAATTTTATAGATATAAAATTAATAAAATGTATAGTAATTCCAGATTTGTTACCATCTTTCTCCTGCTATATACAATACATTGCTGTATACAGCTCATGCATAAAAAGTTTTTCCAAAAGAGTTGCACATAGAGTCCACATATATTGTTAAACATATTAAGAAAAAAGCTACTTAAAGATAAGATTATAAGAAAATCAAGAGATGTGGTGGTGAAAGGACAAAAAAAAAAAAATTAAAGATAAGCTTGGTAAACGAGACCATTCATGCTCATTGGTAAACATTTACTGTAATACTAATTAGTATTGATTTTCTCGTTTTTATACTATTAATTGTCAATTAACATTTTTAGCCAACATACACGTCGAATAACAACTCGTAAGATTACAGAATCAACCCCACATGTTGTAGTATTATAAATAAGCCCAAGCATTTCCTCTATCACTCATCATCATCAACACTTCATCTTTCACTAATCATCCTTAGTCCTCTCAATCACTTCCAGCCTTAGCGCTGGACTAATGGCTTTCTCAAACAAGAAATTCAATTTCAGTATCAGCAGGGAATTGCTTCTCAACCCAAACGATGTCTCAGTGGGAGAGATGATTGGAGAAGGAAGCCACTCCATCGTCTACAAAGGATTGTATGTTCCATCTCTCTCTTATTTTTTATAATGATGAGATGAATTTAACATAATGGATAAACTAATCCGTTTAATTAAAAGTTATCACCTATTTCGTATGTTCTTTATAATAATTTTATAGGTTCAGAAACCGAGTTCCCGTTGCTGTGAAGATAATGCAACCAAGTGTAAAATCTGCTGTAAGCATAATGGACAAAAAGAAGTTTCAAAATGAAGTTTTGTTACTATCCAAGATGAGACATGCCAACATTGTGAAGGTAAAAAATGAGAAAAAATAATTAGTTATATTGGTGTTTTATCAATATAATAGTGAGAAACTAAACATGGTTTTTGGTGATGGTATAGTTTGTTGGAGCTTGCATAGAGCCGCAGCCCGCGATAGTTACCGAACTCATGGAAGGCGGCACTCTTCAGAGGTTCATGTGGAGTTCTCAGTCGAAACCTCTAGATCTACATAAAATCTTGTGAATAGAGAAACAAATTTGAAATTTTGGTGTGTTGGTTGGTGTAGCGAATTTGTTGTTAACCGGTGATCACAAGCATGTGAAATTGGCTGATTTTGGAATTGCTAGAGAAGAGAATAGAGATGGCATGACCGGTGAGGCTGGCACTTGTAAATGGATGGCTCCTGAGGTAATGATTCTTTTGAGCTAAATCTTCTATTTCGAAACATATAAAATGATTGATTTTTTCTGTTTTTGTAACCGTAGGTAAGTAGTCGTGAGGCACTGAGAGTTGAGGAGCCAAAGCACTATGATCATAAAGTGGATGTTTACAGCTTTGCTCTAGTTTTCTGGGAGCTGCTTAATGGTGTAGAGCCATTCCCTGACGTGCCTAACATTTGTGTTCCCCCACTTGTACAACATGTAAGGTCACAAATCAACTTATAAAATCTAAAAAGGGTGAAGAATTTTAAATGCTGGATTTGCTTTCCTTACAGGGTGAGAGACCAAGTCTTGCGAATACACCAGAGGAAATGATCCCCATCCTTGAATTATGTTGGGCACAAGATTCGGATGCGCGTCTTGAGTTCAAGGACATTAGGCAATTGTTAACAAGCCTGTTAACAAATTTGACCTCAGATGATAGTATTGACACACTACTACTATCGGATGAGGAAGCTTATGACGGTGATATCGATGAGGATTCGGAGACCCCTCCTCTGAGTCTGAGTCAAGAGCATTGTTGCAAGGTGAACAAACCTAAGGAGAAGAAGAAGAAAATACTGGTGAAGATGATGCGTCCTTTCGTTAAGATGTTCAGGGCTTGTTACAAGCCATGATCATGTCTTTCGTTGTTTTTTTTTTGTCCTCGTTTTTTCTTGTTGTAATAAGATTTTTCTTTTAAGAAAAAGCAATGCAATTCTCATTCTTCTTTTCATGGACATTTCAATTTGCTTTCTTTACCGAAAATATATTCTTGTGGTCATCATATATAAGCTGAATAAATCACAAGTTGATACTGGTAAAATTCAACATTCTTCATTAGAATTGATAATCATAGTAAATGACAAAAGATTGTTGAAGGTACTCAATTGTCTAAGGAAGAAGTACACAATCCTTTTAACAATCCTTTGCTAAGATTTTATTTGAAAACATCTTTCCTCACTCACTCAAAGGACGAAGTACCATTCAAAGCGCCTCCGTATGTATTCTTTTTCTTGAAAGATAGATAAAATTACAACACATTTATCACTTAACATGAAAATGATTTTTCGATGATGGAATTTTTTATTTTTTATTTTAATGAAACAGACTAAAATTGCATATAGTAATAGGTATATTTATTAAACCTTGAAACCAATATCAAGTATGTCGTTTGATGGTGTGATTGGATCTACAATTAGTGCTTTAGAGTCAGTAGAAAGTTTTTTTTTTAAAAAGGCCTAATTGTGAACCAGTCATTCTGTAGTTTTAGAAAATGAAGGCATAGCCCGAAAAGTTAAAAAGACATTACAGGTTGGCTGTGAGAGTCAAGTCTTTTTCTTACCATTTTACATGTTACAAGTTGGATAGAAACTGAACTGCAGAGTCTTTTTTTTTTCATGATCTGTTAACTCTTAAGTATTATTTGACGCAACAAAAAAACACTCCCTCTTATTATCTACAGAAATTGACTTAAATATATATTTTTCAATTTTAAATAAGTTTAGTTTGCATACAGAGTCAACATATATATAGTAGGGATTTTTGCCATTTATGCTGTTATGAATATAGAGTTTAGGGATAAAGCTCTTGTGTATTCTTATTGATTATTCTCAAGGTTACATGCATATATATAGTAGAGTACAAGTCTAGACTTAAACCGACATAAGGAAGGAATGGCCGAATAAGGCTTCGGCTAATGGGCCGAAGGTGTGCGGACTGAGTATAGCCGATGGACCGAGACTCCATGGATAATATGTGGGCCGGTCTAGTGAGTCCACTAAGTGTTTCACAACACTCCCCCTTGGACGAAACGACCGTGCCTATGTTGGATGGGATCGCTGCAATGTGCTTAGGGGATGCTGCCTCATTAAAACCTTACCAGGAAAACCCATTGGGACAAAACCTTGGTGAACAAAAAAGAGTACAGCACACATTGCTCCCCCTGTTTCAAACATCACTCTAAGTTCCTAAGTCTCCGCATCCCAATCTGGTGCGCGAGCTTCTTGAACGTTGTTGTCGGTAGCGATTTGGTGAAGAGATCGGCTGAGTTATCACTTGACTGAACTTGCACTATAAGAACTTCTCCGGCCTTTTGTAGTTCATGTGTATGGAAGAACTTCGGTAATATGTGCTTCGTCCGATCTCCCTTGATGTAACCTTCCTTGAGCTGTGCGATGCATGCTGTGTTATCTTCATAAATTACGGTTGCCTCTTTGCTGTCTTCCAATCCACTGTCTGTCCGAATATGCTGAGTCATGGACCGCAACCAAACACATTCACGGCTGGCTTCATGCATTGCTAGTATCTCTGTGTGATTTGATGATGTGGCTACAAAAGTTTGCTTCATAGAACGCCAAGAGATTGCTGTACCACCGTGTGTAAACACATAGCCTGTTTGTGATTTCCCATTGTGTGGATCGGATAGATAACCTGCATCAGCAAAACCAACTAAACCATCTATGTTATAGTTAGTGTAATATAGACCAAAGTCTGTCGTACCCTGTAGGTATCACAGAACATGTTTTATACCATTCCAGTGCCTTATGGTCGGACAAGAACTATATCTTGCTAGGAGGTTCACGGCAAAACTTATGTCTGGTCTAGTGTGGCTAGCCAAGAACATTAACGCTCCTATAGCACTGAGGTAAGGCACTTCAGGTCCGAGAACTTCTTCATCGGCCTTCTTAGGAGCAAATGGATCTTTATCAACATCTGTGCTTCTCACAACCATGGGGCTAGTCAATGGGTGAGCTTGCTCCATATTAAACCTCTTGAGTACCTTTTCTATATATTCCTTTTGATGCACAAGGATACCATTGTTTCTGTACTCAAGCTGCAATCCCAAACAAAATTTTGTCTTGCCTAGGTCTTTCATCTCAAATTCTTTCTTGAGGTATTCTACAGTTTGGGCGATTTCCCCAGAGGTTCCAAGGATGTTTAAATCATCCACATAGACTGCTATTATCACAAATCCTTTGTTTGCAAACTTCTTTATAAATATACATGGACTGATGGGGTCATTCCTATAGCCTTTCTTTGCCAAAAATTCGCTAAGTCTATTATACCACATTCGACCACTCTGTTTCAGTCCATAAAACAATTTGTCTAGCCTTATGCAGTACTGTTCTCGAGAACCACTCTTATCTTTGAGTTCTATTCCCTCTGGTAATCTCATATAGATTTCATTATCCAGTGGACCATATAAGTAAGCAGTTACAGCATCCATTAACCGCAAATCCAGTTTTTCTCTTACAGCCAGACTTATTAGATATCTAAAAGTCGTTGCATCCATCACAGGGGAGTATGTCTCCTCATAATCTATTCCTGGTCTTTGAGAGAATCCTTGTGCTACAAGCCGTGCTTTGTATCTCACAATTTCATTCTTCTCATTTCTCTTTCTTACAAAGACCCACTTATGTCCAACTGGTTTAATTTCAGGTGTTATCCTTAAGATCGGACCAAACACACTTCTCTTCTTCAAAGAGTTTAACTCCACATCAATAGCTTCTTTCCATCTAAGCCAATCTTTGCTTTGAGTGCACTCTAATATAGATGTGGGTTCTAGATCCTCATTTAGCTCAAGTGCTACCTTGTATGCGAATATATCATCGATGTCGACATCCTTACGATTCCAAGTAATTCTAGACATGCTATAATTTATTGAAATCTCATTATTATCAATATTCTCAGGACCTAGAGGTTCAGCGTCCTGAACCCCATCCGGCTCCTTATCATTTGCTGCGGCCATGTCTGTACTCTCGGTAATTCCCTGAACCTCGGTCTGTTTTGCACCCTTAGACTTTCGAGGATTTTTATCTTTGGAACCTAATGGTCTACCTCGTTTCAAACGGGTTTTAGACTCTGTTTCAATGCACTCTAATATTGAACATCAATTCGTACTGGTGCATTGCAAGCTGGTATGTACGATTTTGTCACTCTCTTTGGGTCAGCAAAGGAATCTGGCAATTGATTAGCTAGCTGCTGTAAATGTATAATCTTTTGAACCTCTGCATCACATGCTAGAGTTCGAGGATCTTGCCAATTTAAGGATGTTTGATTCCATGTTAATTTCTTGACCAGCTTGCTAGTCTCACCACACAATACAGGGAATTCGGACTCAATAAATTGACAGTCCGTGTATCTGGCCTTAAATAAATCTCCTGTGAGTGGCTCGAGATACTTTATGATGGTGGGAGACTCATATCCAACATATATTCCCATCCTCCTCTGAGGTCCCATCTTAGTTCTCTGTGGTGGAGCAATCAGTACATAAACGGCACAACCGTATGTTTTGAGATGGGATATGTCTGGCTCATGACCCGTTAATAGTTGGGATAGTGAATATTTGTGTTCACTAGATGGCCTGATGCGCATGAGCTCTGCTGCATGCAATACTGCGTGTCCCCAAGCCGACACAGGGAGCTTCGATCTCATTAACAATGGTCGAGCTATCATTTGTATTCGTTTAATGAAGGACTCAGCCAGTCCGTTTTGTGTATGGACATGTGCCACATGATGTTCCACACTCACCCCCATGGACATACAATAATCATTAAACGCTTGGGATGTGAATTCACCAGCATTATCTAGACGTATAGTCTTAAGTGGAAAGTCTGGAAAGTGTGCTCTTAGCCTTATAATTTGAGCCAACATCTTTGCAAATGCAAGGTTTCTTGTAGATAACAAGCAAACGTGCGACCATCTGGTTGATGCATCTATCATCACCATAAAATATCTAAACGTCCCACTAAATGGGTGTATTGGTCCACATATATCACCTTGTATCCTTTCCAGAAAGTTTAAAGTCTCTCTTGTGACTTTTACTGGTGAAGGCCTTATAACAAGTTTCCCTTGTGCGCATGCTACACACGTGAGATGTTTAGGGATAACTTTCCTTTCGCTTAGGTTGTGCCCATTCGAACTCTTAATCAGTTTACGCATCATGTTCGAACCCGGGTGGCCTAGCCGGTCATGCCATAAAGTGAACTGTTCATTAAACATTCTATGCTTTGCCAAGTTAGCCTCTATCATGTTAAGCTTAGCATGGTATAAACCAGTGGCTAGTGCAGGTATAGTCTCTAGGACCTTCTTTTGTCCTTTTACATTTTCTGTAATATATAGGAACTCTCTAGTTCCTTCACCCTTGGTTTCCACATGATAACAATTTAATCTTATATCTTTAAAGCTCAACAAGTTTCTCTTGGAGCTGGGTGAATATAAGGCATCACTTAATTCAATATGTGTGCCATTAGGCAACAAAATGTGAGCCTGGCCGTAGCCCTCTATAAGGTTTGCTATACCCGCAATTGTACTAACATTGGCATTTTTCATGGTGAGGTTTATAAAATATCTTTTATCTCTTAAAATAGTGTGGCTGGATCCACTGTCCACCACTAGTTCACTCATATACTCAGCCATGTCTATATAAAACAACATTTGTGTTTTAATTCAATAAGGCAAATAATTTATAAAATAAATCCTTGAATTTAAACCAAATCAATTATCCAATACATAGAAATAAATCAAAGCATAAAAGCATAGTTTTAAACCAAAATAAAACCGAAAATCATTCATCCTCTTTAAGGAGATCGGAAGTCTCTAGGGAGTCATCATTCTCATGATCGAAGTCTCCTTCATCATCGAGATGCACCAAGTTGGCTTCTGGGTTTTTCTTCAAACTTTCTTGGTATGCATCAATAAGATGTTTGGGAGTTCTGCAGTTTCTCATCCAGTGGTTAGACATACCACATCGGTGACAAACCGATTTTGCCTTAGCTTGTGGCTTGGAAATACCACGGCCTCTACCACCACGCCCGCGGCTAGCTTGGCCTCCTCGACCACCACGTCCTCTGCCACCATGGCCACGGCCGTAGTGTCTCTCTCTGTGGACGTAGTTGGTCTCTTTAGGCTCTTTAGGCTCCTTAGGCTCTGCAGCACTTTTCTTTCCCAAATCAACTTTGTGTGCTTCTGGTAATGGGGCTGTACCAGGAGGTCTCATAGCACTATTCATCAGCAACAGTTCATTGTTCTGCTCAGCTAGCAGTAACACCTCATTGAGTGCCCCATACTCGACATACTTTGTTTGCCGGTATTGTTGCTAAAGAACCATGTTGTTAGGACTAAAGGTAGACAAAGTCTTATCGATTAGCTCCTTTTCTGTTACCACAGTACCACACAGCCTAAGGACTGAGACAATCCTAAAAAGCTCAGAATTATTTTTGTCCAGGGTTTTGAAATCCTGGATCCTTAGGTGTTTCCAATCATACTCGGCCTTTGGAAGGAGCACCGTCTTTTGGTGCCCGTATCTGTGTTTAAGCGTTGTCCAAAGGTCGAGAGGATCTTCAATGTATAGGTACTGGTTCTTGAGACTCTCAGCAATGTGGTGATGCATGTGCTAGATACACTTATTCTTTTGCTTGTCCGAGGACTTATCACCCTCTTCGACGCACTCGAACAAGTCTTTTGACTTCAGGTTGATCTTGGTGTTCATTGCCCATAGCAAGTAGTTGTCACCAGAAGCATTCAAGACTGTATAGTCTAAGCTCTTGAGGCTTGCCATCTGCATATAACAGAAATAGACATCCGAATATTAGCATGCGATATTTGAGATCGAACCATGCATTCAATCAATAGGACACGCGATATTTGAGATCGAACCATGCCTTAGGCCATGCGATATTTAAGATCGAACCATGCCTTGCCATATTTGGTTTTTTGGTTTAAATTCATGCATGCAACAAAAGCAAATAGTCTAAGCATGTAACAATTTTAGATAGGATTTCCTTTTTCTTAAGTTTCCTATTTAGTCTAGGATTTAATATCTTAATACTTTGGATAATTGCTAAATTAATTTAGGAACTTATCCTAATGTTTTAATTCCGAAAATATATGTTTTTCATGTTTATGGATATCTAACAAAATTTTCTCTTGATCGGATTCAATCCTAGAACAAGACTAATTCATGCAGCCGATTTTCTAACATTCTATACATGGCCCGATTTCAATTTATGATGCATGAAACAATCCAAGTTTATCATCCTAGAACAGCTTGATCAAATTCTATCTTATGATCCTAACAACATATAGTTCTAGGTTCTTATGCAACACAACAATTCAAGCAACTTTAAACAATCAATTCCGATTTTAAGCTTGACAAAGTTTGGTGCAATTATCAATCAATCTAACAACCTAACAATCCGATTTTAAGTCTTAGGATTTATGGAATTTAAACTTTGTTAGATTGTGTACTTGGATGTTTTAGGGTCCGATAGTTTTAAGGTTCAATTCGGTCATAGGGTTTTAAGAGGGTTCGATATTGTTTACCTTAACACCACAAGGATTCTGACCGGATATGATCTGGGAGCTAAAGACCTCAGATATCTCACGAACCTCGAACCTCGAACAGCTTCCACGAACCACGAACTGCTTCCCGCAAACTCGAACTGCTTCCCGCGAACAACTCCTTGCGCGCGAACTCACCCCCGAACCAAGTAACCACAAACCTCGATAAGGTTTTGAGAAGATCTCGATCACGAGCTAAGGATGCTCGTGTATCAATAGAAAAAAACTTTGAGACCAAGAGAAGATCTCGAAGGAGATGAAGAACAAGAGGCGGTTTAGGGTTTTAGGGAAGAAGAGAGAATCGGCGGCTGCCTTTAGGGTTTTTAGGGTTTGAGGCTATCGTGCTGATAACGTGTTATGAATATAGAGTTTAGGGATAAAGCTCTTGTGTATTCTTATTGATTATTCTCAAGGTTACATGCATATATATAGTAGAGTACAAGTCTAGGCTTAAACCGACATAAGGAAGTAATGGCCGAGTAAGGCTTCGGCTAATGGACCGAAGGTGTGCGGACTGAGTATAGCCGATGGACCGAGACTCCATGGATAATATGTGGGCCGGTCTAGTGAGTCCACTAAGTGTTTCACAACATATGCCATATTTTCTGTAATTGTTTTGCAATGTGCCATATTCAAAAAACATTTTCAAATCTGCCATATTCAATAAACATGGCAGTATAAGTTTTACTAGATTACCCTCCTTATTACATTATTTCGACGGCGGCACGATGAGAGGGGACGGGCGCGTGGAGAAAATATGAGCGAGTTGAAGAGGGCGCGTGGTTAGAAGCTGAGCGAGTTAACGCGGCAGTCTGGAAGTTGTAAAGAATATGTGTAAAATTGTGGACAAATATAATTATCAACGAGGTGTAAAATTTCCCGAGAATCAATAAAGCTATTATGGACAAATATAATTATAGACGAAGTGTTAAATTGGTGGACATAAATCCGTGGACTACATACAATGTAGACAAGATACAATATCGAGAAAAGTAAGTGACGAATATAATTATAGACGAAGTGTAAAAGTGGTGGACTTTTAGTAATCCTATTTGAAGTTGTCTACCAAACATAATTCCGTGGACAAGATACATTGTAGACAATAAACCATGTGGAGATAAGTTAGTGAATGGTATGAATTACTAATAGACCCTCCAAATTGGCGGGATTAAAAGTGTAGTTGAGCGGCCTCATTAGCGATTGACAAGACGTCTAGTTAATGCCTATGGGTTGGATAATAGGGTGTTTGTTGAATAATTTGCAGAGGATCCTGTTATTTTAAGATTGTGAGAAATTGGACCAAAAAAATTCAACCTGGAAACCAAGAGTTGGAGGAGGTGATTTTTTAAGAGACGACCGTCGTGAGGATTTGTATGGTGGTGGTGGACAAAAATTTGACGGAGAAGCTTTACGTGTTGTCCTCCGAGGCAGCCATATAAGGTATAGTCGTCCGCCATAAATGATGGTGGTTGGGGAGATGTACAGGTTCTCTCAATAAATATCGTGGGACTTATATAAAGGTGTAATTTCGAATTTTGTTTCATGGTTTTTGGCAGGACTTAGGGTTTAAAACATGAAGAAACCATATGTGCCCTTCGTGGCAAATGGGAATGTTGTGAAACCGGAGAATGGAAATTTTTCCCTGCCCATGGTGAAATGGGAAGATGTGTGCCATATGGAATTGAAACATGTTTCCGGGAGTTTGAAACATGCATAAAAACGTTTTTCGTTTAAACAAGGAGTATAGCGTTTTTTTGACTATTTGTGATTCTTCAGGGGAAACAGGGCCATTAAGTAATGGGAAAATGCCCCCTGTTATAGTAAGCAACAATGTCGAGTTGGCGCTATTGAAAAGGAGAAATAGTCAATTTGTTGGGATGAGGCTGTATGTTACAGTTAAGGAAGTTGTGGAGGCTGATGTGTGCGGAGTGGAAGAAGAAGGTCTTTCGGATGATGTCCTGATAGCGTATCTGGAAGGATTAGAAGCACAGGAAAAAGGTGATAGAGTCGACGGTGTAGCGATTGGACAAGAAGGGCTAAAGTCGCACGATGAAGATCAAGAAAGAGCGTCAACTTTTATGGATGACTATATGTCTACAAGGTTGTCGTCCACCACGACATTATTGGAGAATGATGGTGGACAAATCGAAGGTCGTCCAAACAAGCCGATGAGTAATATGATGGTATGTTCTTGGGGTCCAGCTTGAGTAACGCTGTGATAGATTTAAGCGTTGACAGGACAAGTGAAATTCATGCGTCACAGACCAACTTGTCGACGGAAGACAGCCTGGTAGAAGATGAAATTAGGTCAACGAATACATTTACTAATGATGAAGATATGAGGGATGTAGAAGGATCTGTTTATGTTTCTGATGATGAGCCAGATTACAATTTCGATGAGTGGAGTGAGAGAATTAACAACGATTATCCACTTGACTGGGATCCTTACGCAGGAACGGGTACAGTGGAGGGTGTTGTGCCTGTTGAAGGAGAGACGGCAATAGGAGACATTGGGTTGAGGATGGGTGATGAATTAGATGTGTTTAGGGAGGGTTTAGGCAATAATAATGTTTTGGAAGAAAACCCAAGAACAGGTAGCCAGGACAGCATTGGGGATGAGGAGTTTGAGAGAGCTAGATCTGCAATACTTGACGTTCATGACCCCTTGCTGTTGGAAGATGCTCCACCATTTCATGATAATGTAAAAGGTGTGCCACGCCAGGAGAGAAACATGGACCTTAAAAGAGAAGAAGATTCAATTTATATATGACGAATTTTTGAAAGCAAGGGAGCCCTTCGACAAGCACTGTGTGTATATGCCATGAAAAGGCTATTTAAATTTATAATTTGGAAGTCGGACAAAGGCCAGGTCATTGCAACATGCGTGGACAAGAACTGTGGTTGGCGAGTATATGCAACCAACCACCCGAATTCGCTCAATGTGGAAATCAAGACTGTATGCTTGAAACATAGCTGTGATGTTTCGTCCAGGTCTAAATATGGGGATAAAGCGACAGCAAGGATTTTGTCCGAATTAATACAAGCAAAATTTGCAAATGGGAAGAGAGGTCCACGAGCGTGTGATATACCTGAGATGGTGCTGGCGGAGCAAAACGTTACAATTTCCTATATGAAAGCATGGAACACATAGGAATTGGCCATGAATGCTGCCCGTGGGAATGAAGAAGAAGGTTATCGTTTTTTGGCAACATATTTTCATTTGGTTGCGTCCACGAATCCAGGGACTATCTACGATATTCAGACATGCGTTGATAAAAAAGGGAACACTAAGTTTAAATATTTATTTTTTGCGTTTGGTGCGTCCATCAGCGGGTTTAAGTATCTGAGAAAAGTTATTGTCATTGACGGATCAGCTATGAAAGGTAAATACAAATGATGTTTGGTTGCTGCAAGTGGCCAAGATTGGAATATGCAGATCTTCCCCCTCGCTTTTGGAGTGGTCGAAGTGGAGAATGATAGTGGTTGGTTATGGTTTATTAAACATTTACAACAGTTTGTTCCTGACGAAGAAGATTTGGTATTTGTATCAGACAGACATCCATCCATTTACTCTGCACTTGGCAAGGTTTATCCACTAGCCCACCATGTCGCATGTGCAGTCCACCTTTTTAGGAATGTGAAGCATAAATTTAAATGCGGTGGACTTGCTAGCATGGTTTCAAAAGCTGCAAGGGCATACACAGTAGGTGATTTCGAGTACTGGTGGAAAGAAATTGAGGACCGGAAGCCAGCTTGTGCCGTCTATCTTAGAGAAATTGGTTTGTCTCATTGGACTCTTTCTCACTTCTCTGGAAATCGGTACAATGTAATGAGTAGCAACATCTCTGAGTCCCTAAATGCAGCAATGGTTAGGGCGGTGGATTACCCTATTGTTTTGATGGTAGAATTCATAAAAGCTATGTTGATGAGGTGGTTTTGGTGTAGGAGGACAAAAGCACGTAAAACGAAGACAAGATGTACACCAGAAATGGAAGAAATGTTGATAGACCACTTAGAAGCGTCGGTGGATTGTGCTGTATCATCCGCCAGTGATTGGATATATCAAGTTAACGACGGAATCGGTTGTGTTTTTACAGTAGATCTGGAGAATAAAACATGTACCTGCAGGCGGTTTGACGTGCTCAAGATTCCTTGTTGTCACGCTTTGGCAGCCTCACAAGTTGGGGGAGTTGATAAGTACACTTTGGTTGATGAAAATTATTTTGTAGGTCCGTGGATCAACAAGTACAAGGGTATAATTATGCCAGTCCCTAATGAGAAAGACACGGTTGTCCCAGAAACATGTACGGAGGTTGATGTGAATCCACCAAACACAAAAAGAGGTGGTGGAAGACCACGTAAAAAAAAGGATACCATCTCAGGGGGAAGGGTATCACGTAAGTAGTGTAAATTCTCTCTATACTTCAGACTTTGGACTTTTTGTTTACTTAGCTAACATGTTATAATCATTGTTTAACAGGGCAAGCAAAAAGGAGGAAAGCAGAAGAAAATCCGTAAATGTGGCAGATGCAATAAAGTTGGCCACAACAGGAAGACATGCTCCACTCTTATATGAAAGGGGTGGCTGCCATTTTAAAGTTTGCTGACGAAAATGTGTGCCACTCAAATGTATTTCGGGGGGGTTGTTAACGGTTGTTAGCATATTAAGTTTTGAGGACACCTTACTTTTATCTATAGATGTCTACCAATCGTGTGATGGACAAATTAAGTTGATAGACAACTGAATTTTATTAATAGATGTCTACCAATCGTGTGATGGACAACTTAATGGTATGTTTTAGTTGTCTACATTTTAAATGATAGACAACTTAATATCAATTGAATTTGTCAACAACTTAATGGTATGTTTTACTTGTCAACCCTTTAATTGATAGACAACTTAATATCAATTAAATTAGTCAACTAGTCGTGTGATGGACAAGTTGATACGTTAAGTTGTCTACAAATCACACGATAGACAACTTAAAAAGTCGGACAAACAGCAATACTACGATGGACAACTTTTAATAAGTAGGTAGACAACATTCATAATAACGTTGTCTACCTATCAATTGATAGACAACTTAATAAACAGCAATACTACGATGGACAACTTTTACTAAGTACGTAGACAACATTCACAATAATGGACATACATATGATAGGACATACATATATAGATAGACAACATTCATAATGGACATACATCTGATCGACGAATGGGAGATGAACAAAGACGTCGAAATAGTTTAACAAGGGAGATGAACGACCAACTTAGTTTAAGAAGACCTGTCCCGTGGACAAACGCTACAAATAAAACTATGGACTTCTTGAATGCATAATAAAGGGTGGCAACCAAGACAAAGAGGAGAAACCCAATCGCAACCCCTAGGAGAACATGAAACGTACTGTTTCGTGTTACAGCTAATCCAGAATAGTTTGACCCTTGGTTTTTGATGTTCCCCCTCACTTCATCCAGTAGCTCCGTGTAGCCATCAACTGTGGGACGGATTTGATGCCTCAGTTCCCTCATTTCTTGACCCAGGAATTTGACTTCAGCCAACATCCTTGACGGTTCGATGGTTTCGCCACCAGGTCCTAGAGTGAGGTACGATATATGGTCCTCCTGTTGAAGAATCTTCATGTGGAGGTCGTGAATCTCGTCTAAGACAGCTTTTTCCCAGGACTTGACGAGATGAAGGCCACCGTCCTAACCAAGATGGAAAACAGTATTTTAGCAGAGATTAGTAGATCTACTTTGTATAAAATAGTGGTTGGGGCTTACCGTGTAATTTTCATACGTGTAGAATAAGCGGCTGTGGCCATTATTGATCTCTGGTTCCAGAAACAAGGCACCACCAAAGTTACACTTCTTAGGGATCCCAAATTTTCCGCTACGTCGGTCTCGGGAATTGATTGACGAGGCGGATGAGGCAGATGAGGAAGAGGGTTAGCTATAGCTATAACGACTCATTCTCAGGAGAACTTGTTTGCAGTTGATTCTCTTAGTTCTCAGGGAGGAAAAAATTAGGGTAATAATGTAGGAGATATTAATTTTTTGTAGGTGTTATCGGTATTAACAAAAAATATAAATAAATAAAAGAGAGATCTCTATTAACCAGTTCTGACAACACGCAAAGGGTTTGATTTAGTACAGTGCATAGTGCATACAAGTAGGTTGATGGACCCCATCTTATAATAAACGTACACAATTTAATTGTTTAAACGATTAATGTTGTCACAATGTCAATTAAGTTCTTGTAGACAAAAGTAGACAACATTATAAAGAACAGACAACATTAAGAACGGACAACATTAAAAAGAAGGACAACATTAAAACGGACAACACATAAATAGAAGGCACAAGAAGCATTGTTTAAGGTATTAGGAACAATTGTTTAAACCTTTGGCATCGCCACCAAGTGTAGCATGTCGGACACCTGTTGCAGGGACAACACTTCGCGCAAATGCTTCTACATCTTTCACCATCTCGACAGTTTTTTCGAAGCTCTCACAGTAGATGAGTCGCAAAGTAATATACCCTCAACAATTACAATTAGCGCCAATTGCAACCTCCTTGCGCCATCCATTTTCTTCGACTTTGGAAACCTCTTGTCTAGCTTCAACATATTAACAATCTCTTGTATAGTATATGAGTTGTTAGGTCCTAAAAGAGACTTACAGTAAGGTTCATCACCTTCCCCCGGATTCTGCAATTTGGCAATTTCATTTTGACTTGGCAATTGGTCGTAGTTCAAACCAGTGACAATAGCAAACTCTTTGAGTGAAAATCGTATGGGATGACCGCCAAATACAAACCAGAGCTCATTTCTCTTCTTAGTAAGAATCGATCAACAAAGTATTTGATGGACCAGTTTTCCTGACAGCAAACTCTTCCTTACTGGTAGGCGGAACAAACAACCAAAGGAAGACGACTTAAGCCAATCAAACTCTTTCGTCTCATCCAAGACTTCAACAATGTCAAGGAGATACTCTGGTTTCGAGTAAGAGTTAATACGTCCTTTCTGAGGATAGCGATCAGCTGCGAATAGGCGAGGAGGCAACGTTTCGTTATTAGTCCGCAAGACTGTCGGTGTGGGGTTCAGATTCCTGTTAAAAGAGAGACAGGTACTTAAAACGAAGTATGTAAAAGTTCTACGAAGGATAATAATGATGGTGGACAACATTGTCCTTCTTAATAGACAATATCTAATACGAAAACGTAATAGACAATAAAGTTGGTGATAGACAACTTAATAGACAATATCTAGTACAATAGCGGTAGACAACAGTGACCAAAGGACAATAAAGTTGGTGAAAAAGAGGACAACAATGTAATAGACAATCTGTAAGGTAATATATGAAAATGTAATAGACAACATTGACTGGTAGAAATATATGAAAATGTAATAGACAATATGTAAAGGACGATAGACTACAACAATGTAGGGAGCAAAGTATACGGTAGACATGTTATGGTGGACAAAATTAAAATTCATTATTCTCGTCCACATTCCTTATAATGGACAACATATACGATATTGACAGATCTGGTCCACAATATGATGAAAACCTAGCCCGCTGTGGTCCACTAGAATTGAGAAATTTTTTTTGAATATGCTTACCCTTCGGCTCCTTCGGCTGTGTTGTCGACGGAATCAGAGGCATCTGTTGGACGACTGTGACATAATTGAAAGATTATAAGTGAATTATAATTGAAAGAGATCCGTTATATCTATAAATATATAACGGCGGGAAATAATGAAAAAAGTACCCTCCGACGACAGCCAAGAGAGTAGAGAAACTCATAGCCGCGAAGGCGAAGTGATTTCCGGCGGAAATAAGTGACGAAGGAGATATTCAGTGACGAGGACCGGCGGCTATGACAGAAGATTTGACTTAGTAGAGACGAGTATACGGAGTGAGGAAAGGCGATTACCGGAGACGACGTTTGAGTTTTACAAAGGAGTTAGTTTTTAATTTTTTCAATATTTTAGTCGAAGGTTAATTGGGTAATTTGACTCCACACCCAATGCCATCGAGATGGCAGATTTCAAAAGGCTTTAGCGTATATGGCAGATTTGATAACTTTATTCACTGTACATGGCACATTTGTTAGATTTCTCTATATAGTAACAGCTAAATAAAAAGGGAAATAAAGTTGACACATATGCAAAAGACACTACAAAAATCAAGGTAGAAGGCGTCAGTTATTTAACGTCATAAGTTAAATCGACGTTAAAAGTTTAAGTGGGAAGCAATATAAGACCATCTACACCGGTCATACTCAGACAGTTACTCAGTCATTAAACATAAATAAATAATAATAAAAGAGGAAAGAAGGTGAGAAAATGAAGGAGAGAGAAGAGAAACGATTCTTCAAGAAGTAATTGTAGTACCGTTTCTCAGACACATGTCACATAATTAGTAGTTAATTTTTTTTCCTGATTTAATCTTTAAATAAATATTCATATTATATTAAAATAATATATATAGAGTAACCCATTTGGTTTTAACCAGTGGAGGAGACTCTTGCTTTTAACCCTCTCGGCGCCGGTGGAGCTTCTGCTCGCCGGCGTCGAGATAATTTCACTATCACCTCCTTTTGTTTCGAGATCCTGCTCTTGTTGTTTTTCTTTTCAAGTTCTCCTCCTAGTTTTTCATTATTTTTTTCAAGCTTTTCAAGCCATTTTGAACTCTTTATATCCGATGGCTGTTTATCAATCAAAGGATAGAAGCGGTTTCCGGTGAATTCCCTCTCTCAACATGTATTCGCAGCACCAAAACAAAAGCTTCTGAAATTCAGCGAGTTACAAAAGTTAGTGCAGTACTTACAGATGAATGGCTCCTGAAGTAATGAATTGATTATTTCCAGACCTAAATCTTCTTTTTGTAACATATCAGTTCATAATTTTATGTTTTATATCCACAGGTATGTAGCCCTGAGCCACTCAAAATTGGAGGGAAGAAACAGTATGACCACAAAGTGGAATCCAGCTTTGCACTAATTTTCTGGGCATTGTAGACTAATCAAACACCATTCAGTGGGATAAATAGGGCTTCTCTGTTCTCTATTTTGTGAAATAGGCAATTTATTAAATGTTACAAATCAACACTTTTAACTTGAAATTGGAGAGGAGTTAAAGATTATGGACCTTCTTAATTTTCCTTCTAGGGCAAGAGACCAAGCTGTAAAGGTATAGAGAACACAACACACACTATAAAACCCTTGGAACGCGCCAAGCGAACGCTTTATTTAATCTTATAAAATCTTCCGTTTCTTACAAGACTTGAACCTAAGCTTACTCTCTTATCTATCTAACACAACACCCCGTGTAGATCTAAAAGAGTTAAAAACACACACTCTCCTTCAAGGCTTTTTGTTTCTTGAAGGTTTACAATTCTCACCACTTTATCCCCACGAGTGCTGACTCTTTTTGTGGCTAGCCCTCGTCTCTTTATACCCTACACAAATGATCTCTAACCTAGATCTTTGTGAATCCCTAACTAAAAGAAAATATTCTTTATCCTAAAAAATATCCTACCTTATCTCTCTCGATCAAATATACTCTCAATATTTACGTGTATATCTTGATCCTCTACTTTCTTCCTTCCCACGCATCTTGTCACGGCATCCATAATATTTCTCCACGTCAGTCCATCAGCCACGTCAGCAAATCAGCACTCTGAGACACTTCACAGGCTCCTGTCGTCTTCAGAGCTCTGATGCACTTTCAATCTCCCCCTTTTTGACTGAATCTTGCCACACAAGCAACCATCGCATTTAACCTGTCAACAACAGAAACAACCAGCAACAACCAACAACCAGACACAACTGCACTCACAGTGCATCACAGCTTACAAAAGCATCAGAAGATTAAATGACCAGCAAGTAAGCATTTCAACCAGGCATAAAGCTCAGATAAACCAGAACCAGTCTCAAAACCCAAACAAACCAAGTTCAAAGCAAAGAAAAATGAGCAGGAGTATAACATCAGAACCAATAAACAATAAACAGAAAAACAACAGCTCCCCCACAGCTCAAACTCCCCCTCAAGCATCTGAATCAGACTCATCTCCCCCTGCTTGGTGGACACAGATTAGTCAAAAATGTCAACATACACACGAAGGAATAGCCAGAGATGTGACAACTTACCAGCGCCCAAGGCGTCTTGCAGAATTTGAATAGCCAACCGGATGGCTTTACGCTCTGCGGATGAACCACTACGAATAGTCTTCTCTGCGGGCCGTGACACAGTCTTCTTTCCCTTTGTCATTTTCGCGTCTTGTTGCTGAAGACTCGGAACAGGGCGCTGAGCTTCCAGGAGCTGATGAATAAGGCTGGGAAAAGGTAGACAAAACCCTGACTGAGCTTGCAGGCCCAATTGTATGATCTGCTCATAGATCATTCTCCTAAAATCAAACGGAATGCGATGCATGATCATGTAGATTACCATGGCTCTGTTCGCTGAAATGTACCCTGTATTCACCGTGGGAGACCAGTTGCTGCAGCAAATCTTATGCAAATCCTTGATCACTGGGTCCTTGATTGCCGTCGACACCAGCTTGCAGGTCTTCACTTGACCACCAGATAGAAAGAGCGCAAGATACTCCTCCAGGATTGCAGCTATCTGTAGCTTTTGTTCACGTACATCAATAGCTTGAAGACCGAACAAGGCATTAATGCGGCTTGGGGAAAACTCATACATCCAATCTCTGACAAGCACATCAACTGAGTTTCCTTCAACCTTAACTGTTGGAAGATTTGCCCAGACTCATAAACAACCTCAGAATCATAAGAGACGATTTGGGTGACTGTTTTCAACAGACCAGCTTGATCAAGCAGCTCCCTAGCAGAGACACCTACTCCCTGAGTATAGAAAACCTCAGCAGCAATGGTTCGAGAGGTGAAGAAACTATACCATCGAGCAGCCTCAGCAGACATGAACCGTTTTGTGTCAAATTCCTTTGACGATGCACCGCGTGAAGAGGACACACCCTTGTCCTTATGAAGAGACGGACGCTCTTGGAGTCACGACCGTCTGTATCAGCAGCTGATTGTCTCTTACGCAAACAAGACGAGATTCCCTGATTCGACACAGTGGGAACAGGAGCATCACCAGTGAGATCGACCACCAGAAACCTAGAATTCACCTCTCTCGGCGGAGAAGACGAAGAGTCGCAGGTCTCGTGATTCCCGTGAGAAGGCGAGGGAAACGGATCCACCCGAATCGGAGATGCAGTGACGGACTCCTCACGAGGCTGGTATACCACCATGGCTGTCGCGGGATCGATCAAAATGTGTGGAGTTGGCGGAGGCAACGAAGACGGTGGAGTGTGGAGCTCCTCATCCGAGCTGGAGTCATAGTGGAAACCACTAAAGATGGATTTCATGATGTTCAGAGAATTGATCGACAAGAGAGAAGAAGAAGATTGAGCAGAAGTTTAATCGACACAGGATTGAAATCGCAGAGGTGATGAGGAAAACGCCAAAACCCTAGCCGCTCCTTTTTATACACACCCGTGAGTTTCAATGGGCTGCACACCACTCGGCCCAAAACATTAAAGATTTCCTGAAACCACTCAATTAAACATCAGTGTACACCGCATCTATTTCCTCTTTTGACTGGATTCAATCGTTAATTCATTCAATCATAATGAATACCGGTGCATTAATAAATCTCATTCTTCCTCTTTTACGACCCAAATTAGCAGATTCATGACTCAAACACACAGATACATACAACCACTAATCATTTATTCTGAGGGACCCAGATCGAGAATTAAACACACATGAGCATTATTTTTTTTTTAAAAATATTAAAACAGTTCAAAAATCAGAACACTAACCAGACCTTTCTCGTATCAGCCACTTGTTCAGAACCTTCACTAGGAGCTATCACAACCTCTTGAATTGTCGAAGATCAGAGTAATGTTGCATGTGGGTAGTCTTTCACACTGGCATGCCTTTAGCCTTCAGTCCATCGCAACATGTTAAGGCAGCTGGAGTTCATCTCTTTGAAGAGCACACACCTTTTTTTTTTTTTTTCTCTAAACAGCCTCATGATGACTGCTTCAGCATCTTGAGCTTCAGTGACATTATTTGATTGGGACAGTCACTGATTCTGAACTCATCATTCCCTAGGTTATTAAACCTTAGAATGACTGTGCATGTCTCTTCACAGCTCTTTGACCTCCTTAAATTATGACAACGTTTAAGAGGATGGACAGACCGGCATGACAGGCAGCTATTTCCCACATTTTTCAGAAGGATGATCTTCTATATATTCCAGGATTTTCATGATCTGTCCTAGCTCCAGTTCCTGCCTTAGACCAATACAACTCAGAGAAAACTGTTAGAGTTCACAGACACCAATAGACTTCCTCAGATTTATGAATCTGTTGAAGTCCAAAGGCTTAGTAAACAAATCAGCCAACTGAAAATCAGTGCTCACATAATCTATCTCAATCAGTTTCGCCTCAACAAGTTCACGAACAAAGTGGTGTCTAATATCTATGTGTTTTGTTCTAGAATGCTGGACAGGATTCTTAGAGATATTTATTGCACTCAAATTATCACAATGAATTAACAGAGTATCAGAATCCATACCATAGTCAGAGGACATTTGACGCATCCATAGGAGCTGTGTACAACCGCTGCCCAAGGCAATGTATTCAGCCTCAGCGGTTGATAGTGAGACATTGTTTTGCTTCTTACTGTGCCATGATATTAGATTGTTGCCCATAAAGAAGCATCCTCCACTTGTACTTTGACGATCATCCACAGAAACTGCCCAATCAGCATCGCAGTATCCACTCAGACTGGTGTTGGTATCCTTGGTCCCTTTGACGTATTTGATGATCTTCTTGACTGCCAGTAAGTGAGACACCTTGGGCTTGGCCTGGTACCTTGCGCATATCCCCACTGACAGACAAATGTCAGGCCTACTCGCTGTCAGGTAGAGCAAGCTTCCAATCATACCTCTATATAGTCGTTCATCCACATCCTCTCCTTCCTCATCTTTTGAAAGCTTGTCATTGACTCCCATAGGTACCTTAGCTTCTTTACTCTTCCCTAAACCAAACCGCTGTACCAATTCTTTGGCATAGGTGCTTTGAGACACAAAGATCCCATCAGCTGATTGTTCAACTTGCAAACCCAGGAAGTATTTCAGCTCTCCCACCATACTCATCTCAAACTCCTGTGACATGTTTTTCACAAACCTTTGCACCAGAGATTGACAGGTAGAACCAAAAATGATGTTGTCCACATAGATCTGAACAAACATCAGAGCATTGTCGATGTTGAGAACAAACAGTGTCTTGTCTACACTTCCACGAACATAGCCTTGATCCAAAAGAAATGTAGTCAATCTCTCATACCATGCACATGATGCCTACTTTAGTCCATACAGGGCTTTCTTCAGTCGAAAAACATGCTCAGGGTGCTGTGAGTTTCCAAAACTTTTTGGTTGCTCAACATAAACCTCCTCTTGCAGTGTTCCATTTAGAAAGGCACTTTTGACATCCATCTGATGCAAAGTGAACTTAAGAGCACATGCCATACCGATCATAAACCTGATGGACTCCAACCTTGCCACGGGAGCAAAGGTTTCATCAAAATCAATTCCCTCAATTTGAGAGTAACCTTGAGCTACCGACCTTGCTTTGTTAAAACAGCCACTAGCTTCATTCTTATTCTTGAATATCCACTTTGTGTTTACGACGTTGACGTCAGCAGGGCACTGAGTAAGCTCCCAAACATCACTTCGTGCGAATTGTTCAAACTCATCTTGCATAGCAGCAACCCAGAACTCATCACGAAGCGCCTCCTTGGGATTCTTGGGCTCAATGGAAGAGACAAAACATGCAAATTGCACTACATCAGAGACCTGAGAGACAGACTCCGGAACTTCAGGCTTTTGTTTCTTCCCAGCCAACTGAGCAAAATGAATCTGCTTCCCTCTGGTAACTCTACCCCCCTGAATCGCACCTATAACATCAGTAGAGGAGTGACTCCGATGGCCCTGAGAAGGCACATAATCCGGACCAGAAGGTGATATAGGCCTGACAGAGACTACATGACTAGCAGCTTCTATCATAGACTTCGCAACATCAGTTACCAGGTCTGTGCCGGAGACAATAGGCACCTGTGCCACTCGTAGATATGAGGTGTCGTCAAACACTTCATTGACAGTCTTCTGTACGGATCTTAGGCGTTTGTTGTAGGCACGGAAAGCAGTGTTGTGCCCAGAATAACTCAGAAAGGCACCTTCATCACTTTTAGAGTCAAACTTATTCAACTGATCTTTATCATTTAAAATATAACACTGCCATCCAAACACATGAAAGTAGTGCACAGTTGGAGACTTCCCTTTCCACAGCTCATAGGAAGTCTTGCTAGTTCCTGGACGAACATGCACACGATTGATGATGTAACAGGCTGTGTTCACAGCTTCATCCTAGAACCAATGAGGCACTTGATTTCCATGTAGCATTGCGCGTGCCATTTTTTGCAGCATTCTGTCCTTACATTCAACGGCACCATTCTGTTCAGATGTTTTTGGTGCAGAATACTGATGAGTAATCCCTTGATGTTCACAGAATTGCTCAAACTTGTCGTTTTGAATCTTACCACCATGATCGCTTCTAATGGTCTCGATTGAACACTTCTCACATCTAATTTGTATAGGCCCCATCAGATCCATGTGAACCAGCTGTAACGCATGACTTGTGCGAATATCTGTTAGAGACCCATGAGATGCTTTGGTCTGTTTTCCCTTATTGCATGGCCCACATACAAAGTGTGGATCACCTTTCAGCTTTTGCAGTCCATGTACCACCTCTTGGTTTGCCAACTTCACCATTGTGCGAACATTCACCTGACTAAGTTTCTAGTGCCACAGCTCTGCGTCTAACTCAACAGTTGCATTGAAACATGCCCTTTCTGATTTCCACATGTAGCAATTATTCCCATATCGTTTTCCTCTGAGTCTGACAGACCCTTGTTGGTCAACAGCTTTACAGTCTTTCTTTGTGAAAGTAACATCTAAGCCCTCATCACACAGTTGACTGACACTGATCAGGTTGGCCTTCAATCCATCTACCAAGAACACATCATTCAATTGAGGTTGACTGGCATCACTAGTTGTACCCTTCCCTCGAATTGTTCCCTTTCTTCCATCTCCAAACGTGACTCTTTCAGCAGAAACGTCCTCCATGTGAGACAAATTGTCAAGAACTCCTGTCATATGTCTGGAACATCCGCTGTCAAAATACCATTTTGCCTGATCAACTTCAGTTCTATCAGCTGTGTATGCTACATGACAGTAGAGATCATCTTTTTTGACATAGCCTCGTCTCTCTTGATCAACAGGTCAATTAAAACCTAATGTGTACTCCACCACGATCTAGTGGTATCGTTGTAACACTTCAGGATCGAATCCACAGGGACCAAACAATTGCACTAAGAAATTATCAAGATCAAATATAGCTAAAACAATGGAAAAGTTTGTGAATTAAGTAACTATCTAAAAACGGAAAAGTAAATAAGTTGTTTCTAAATCAAAAAGGAAATATTGGGCGCAGGGAATCAGTTAGGGGACATGACCACGAAATTAGATGATAAATTGGGATAGCATTAAACATCGTTCTTGAACTCAAATCTCGAATGTAAAACTAACCTACTGTCGCAGCATTAGCTATCTATGCAAGGAATTGATAAAACTCTAAACTGTCGTTTGAATCTAAACAATCCTAGCAAGCAATAAGTTCAAGTTTGATTATGTTCACAAGGTGCCTCAACTTCAACTGTCGTTGGCTAAGGATCACCTTGCTCACCTATGTTCTTTTCAAGCAACTCAACAACACTTTTGGTGCCCCGATGAATTAAACCTAAGATCTTAATCTAGGTGATCAATCTAGCTTAAGCATTAAGAACAACTATAGATGAAGAACAATAAGATCAATCCCTAATCTAACAAATCTAGCATCAATTAATCATAGAAACCCTTCTGAAATCCTAAACCCAACAGTGAAACTACTCAGACATGGAAAAGCAGAAACAGCAAATCAATGATGAAGATAACATAATTGAATTGCAAAAGAATAGAAAATAGGGTTTAGAAATCTTCTCCAAAGTGTCAAGAAGGATTAGAGATCTTCTCCCTTTGCTCTCAATACAAAATAGTCTCAGAAAATAATGCTTCTGTCTCTGGAGGCCGTGCCTCTAACTTAAATATCAAAATAAAACCCTAAAAGTTGGTTTAAAACAAATAAGGAAAAGTTGCGTCGGGGACGGGAATGGTCGATCTCGCGAGGATCAGTCGATCCGGAAAGTTTTTCTGCTTTCACTCCATCCGCTTACTAGCCCGAATCAGTCTTCAACCAATTAGCTCCAGATGCATGTTTTCATCCCCAAAACGCTCAGATTCCTTCCAAAGTCACCTAGAACCTGTAAAGACTCACAAAGGACTAAAAGGACTCTAAAAGCACACTTGGACCTAGGAAAAGACTCAAAACAAACCTAAAAACTATAGTTAAAACCCTATAAAATGCAGACACATCAATTCCCCCGGACTTGAATCTTTGCTTGTCCTCAAGCAAGAACAGACAAAAACTCAGGAACAGAGAAAAGGTTTGAAAGTGGAAACTCACAAATGCTTGGAAAATTCTTTGTTGCATTCTTCATCACATCAAATTGAGAACTACTTTCTGTACTATGCCCATGATCAGGATCAACACTCCCTACTTTGAACTCCACGGCCTTAGAGAACCTTTAGTCTCCCCATCGTTGTCTCTCTACATCAGATTAGTAAAAAGGTGCGGTCTTACCATGGGAGTATCTATCATTGAACTATTGACTCCTTCAACCTCTTATCGCCCAAGACCTCCTCTTATGCTCCCTTTCCTTTCTCTTTTCTCACTTCCAAAGGATTGATTTCTCCCTAATTTTCTAGGGTATCATTGTATTTTTTTTATCAATCCTTTGCTCTTTTCTTGTGGACAGGTTTCCATGAGTTCCGAAAGATGCACGGGTTTACGCACAACCCTCGGTTCACTTCTTTTATTACCTATATCCTCTTCTTCTTATATTTTTTCTTTTCTCTTTTATTTTACTGAGTACTGAAGGGAAGAGAGAGGGGAAGCATACTTTGTGAGGAGATGCACGTCTTGTAAGGCTTGAAGGGAGGAGTCTTGTCCGATGTATACCAAGCCCAAGGTAAGAAATTAAATCCGGTTAAGTCTTGTCAAAGCTAGAGACAACTTCTGGTTCAACTTAGTGTTCTCCTTGGCGAGTGTCTTTTGGGGCGTGTTGATAATGCTCATGTTCATTCCAAGCTTCATTTCAAATCAGAGGTACAAAAGTAATCACAAGAGTGTTAGTTCAAAGCAAAAGACTCCTAGAAATGATCATAGTTGCCCAAATTTTTTTTTGTTTTTTTTTTATAGACTCGATAAAAATAAGAAAATAACTCAAAGACTCGAAAAATCAAAAGAAAACAACCAAAGAAAACGACATCAGTAACTTGGAGACATCCCTCCCCCGGACTTACTTCACACCGTCCCGGTGTGAAAGAAAAACCAAGAAAAGAATGAATCCGACAAAAAAAATAAGAAAAATGAAAAAGAAAAAGAATGGAAAAGAAAAAAAAACCGGTGATCTCGCATCTGGTTTTGGAGTGGTGTTGGAGTGGTGTTGGCAAGGGTGGGGACCGATCGGTCTCAGGGTGGGATCGACCGATCTGCAACATTATTGAACTTGGAGATACCCGCAGAAAACCAATGGGATCGATCGATCTGTAAGGAGGACTGATCGATCCTAAGCTCCTGGAACAAAACATTTTGCATCTTCTGCGTTTGGAACCTGTTCCTGAAAACACTTAACACCGGACGTGATTTCACCGTAATAAATCCTAAAAACAAAACCAAAATCCTAAGACAAATAAAAATAAAAGGGTAAGCCAGCACAAACCCCATGGGTTGCCTCCCATAAGCGCTTGTTTAAGGTCTATAGCTTGACCGCTCAACACAAAATGTTAATCATAAGTATCAAAAGGCTGAGCCAATGGACCTTTAGTCCTTCTCTTGTTAATGCAATAAACAATATGTGTCATATACTTTGAAATGTAGCATATACTTTGAAATATTCCTTGATGGTTGGATGCTCATGAGGATCAAATGCATTTAATGGGAAAATAAAGTCAATTTCAGGTTCAAACGAGGTTTTCACAAAATAATTAACTTCATCACCATTAACTTCATAAAACACAATATCCTCATTCATATAATCAACCTCAGGGTCTTTTGTTTCATGAAAACTTGTATCAATATCAAGAACACACCCTAGGTAAGATTCTTCAAGAAGAGAGCTAGATACATCAGGTATTGAAAACTTAAACTCGAGATCATGAGCATTCAAAGCACAATGATATTCAATATCAAAACATATTTCATGATAATCCCTAGCAAGTTTTTCTGCTCTTAACATGTCTAGACGTTGAGACTCACATATCAAATCATAGCATTCATCAATGAGCAATGGAGTATCCAAACTAGAAGTCACATCTTCAATGCATGGCATGTGAATATCCTCAAAATCATGAATTTCAAGGGTGGAAACGCATGTACCTTCTATTTGGCTTGGTGGAATCCAATATATTACCTTTTCGCAAAAATGGGCTTCCCTAATCTCTGTGAAAGTGGGCTCCCTCCCTTCAAGTACTGCTCGATGTGAGATGAGATTCAACCGGATCATTGCTGCTAAGTTCCTCCTTTCCGCTGTTGGATTCTCCATGTAAAGCCCATCCAACTTAAATCTTTGATCTGGTGTAAGAACACTCTCATCGAACGGTGGCTCCACATAAGGTTCATCTAGAATGTCTTCATCAAATGTGGTCTCCTCTTCCTGCTGCCAGTCATCGTAATCCATGGCCCCAAAGACATTTTTCATTTTTTTTTATCTACAAAAAAGAGAAAATAAAAATAAATCTTAGACTATACTCAATTCTAAAATCTCAAAGGCAATCGTTTTGGTCCCCGGCAATAGCGCCAAATGTATCAACAGGTCAATTAAAACCTAATGTGTACTCCACCACGATCTAGTGGTATCGTTGTAACACTTCAGGATCGAATCCACAGGGACCAAACAATTGCACTAAGAAATTATCAAGATCAAATATAGCTAAGACAATGGAAAAGTTTGTGAATCAAGTAACTATCTAAAAACGGAAAAGTAAATAAGTTGTTTCTAAATCAAAAAGGAAATATTGGGCGCAGGGAAGCAGTTAGGGGACATGACCACGAAATTAGATGATAAACCTAAAAACTATAGTTAAAACCCTATAAAATGCAGACACATCATCTCTCTTCTCACAGCTGGGTAGAAGCTACCATTATGTACTAGATTTGTCACACGATTCTGAAACCTGAAACACTGGGCCTTGTAGTGATTTAGATGACCACAGTACCAGCATCCTCTTCTCCTACTGAGACCAGCAGGTTGCTGAGTAGTCTGAGGATAGCTCTGCAGACCATACATCCGTCTCCCCGGTACCTCATGCTGCACAAACATCTGCTTGGGATGCATGTTTGCCTTAGGAGCTTGATTATAACGTCCGTTTGATGCATTAGGTTGTCCTTTGAGTTTTGGCTCAGGGTTCTGCCCTTTAACGAACTGAGTAGACTTGTTAGAGCTTATTCCCTGGTAACCTAGACCCCACTTTGCAGTGCTTGATTGTCCTGAACTGAGCAAAGAATCCAGATCTTTAGTTCCTTTACTTAGCATCTTGATGCTCTTCAGCTGTTCTTCCAATTTCTTCTCAAGACGCAGAGACTTGTCTTTTTCTTCACTCAGTTCCTTAGACAACATTGCCATGTTCATCTGAAGCATATCTCTTTCAGCAGATAACTCACTGTTATCTTGCATCTTTGCACAATAGTCTGAATAAGAAGACTTATCTGATCTTCCATCGACAAACCATCATCCTCTCCATCAGAGTCTGACTCATTTTTCTTGTCAATCTCTTCTGTCAACAACCGATCTTCATCTTGTTCATCTTCCTCGATTACTCCCAGCAGAGCCGCAATGTTGTTCAGAATTTCACCTTTGTTATCTTCTTCACGCTTATGAGATTTAGCAAGCCTCTGTTCCTTTATAGCTTTAGGAGCAACTGACTTAGCATTTACCTTCACTTTCTTCTTTTGAAGCAACTCAAAAGCCTCCATCATTCCGACAACTTGATCGTACTTGAGTTCATCAAAGTTCAAAAAACCATCAATAGCAGATCTGTGCAGCTGGAACTTGTCGGGAAGTCCTCGGAGGAATTTTTTGACCAGCTTCTTGTCCTTGTATCGTTTGCCCAAAACAGCAGATTCTTGAGCAATACTACTCAAACGACTACTGTAGTTTGTCACAGATTCGGTTTCAGTCATTTGCAAGTTCTCAAAAACAGATGCAAGATTGTCCAGCTTTGTATGTCTATCACGACAAGTGCCTTCAAACATGACAACCAAAATGTCCCATACCTCCTTGGCTGATACACAATCTTGAACTTGGTTAAAGATAACCCTTGGCAAAAATTCGAAGATGACCAGCAACGCCCGTGAGTTGTGCTTAGACTCATCCTTTTCTTCAGCTGTCCATTTCTCTTTGTGTTTCTGCACCAGTTCAGCTTCCTCATTCTTCTCAGTTGGAAGAGACCAGCCGTCTTCCACTGCAAGCCAAGCTTCCATGCCAATGCTTAAGATGACTTGCTTGATTGAGATTTTCCAGTAACCAAAATATTCTGGATTCAGATTCAATGGTCTTTGTAATACAACCCTCTCCAGTGATTTCTCCATACCCTAGTCACAAGATCTCACCTGTTGAAAAAGATACCAGAACCTTTTATCAGGTGCTTGCTCTGATACCAATTGTAAAGGTATATAGTACACAACACACACTATAAAACCCTTGGAATGCGCCAAGCAAACGCTTTATTCAATCTTATAAAATCTTCTGTTTCTTACAAGACTTAAACCTAAGCTTACTCTCTTATCTATCTAACACAACACCCTGTGTAGATCTAAAAGAGTTAAAAACACACACTCTCCTTCAAGGCTTTTTTTTCTTGAAGGTTTACAATTCTCACCACTTTATCCCCACGAGTGCTGACTCTTTTTGTGGCTAGCCCTCATCTCTTTATACCCTACACAAATGATCTCTAACCTAGATCTTTGTGAATCCCTAACTAAAAGGAAATTTTCCTTATCCTAAGAAATATCCTACCTTATCTCTCTCGATCAAATATACTCTCAATATTTTCGTGTATATCTTGATCCTCTACTTTCTTCCTTCCCACGCATCTTGTCACGGCATCCATAATATTTCTCCACGTCAGTCCATCAGCCACGTCAGCAAATTAGCACTCTGAGACACTTCACAGGCTCCTGTCGTCTTCAGAGCTCTGATGCACTTTCACAAGCTTTAAGAATATTCCAGATGAAAGTGTTCCCATCTTGGAATCTTGCTGGGAAGAGGACTCAAAGGCACGTCTTGAGTTCAGAGAGATCACTATCTTATTGGAAAAAATGTTAAACGACTTGAGCTCAGCTGGGACTAGTAATGAAACAATGATTATATCTGATGAGGAATCTTATTGTTGACAAAAAAAAGAAAAAAAAAAGATGAGGAATCTTATGACGGTGAAATTGAAGATTTGGAGACCAATTATTATTTGAGTCAAAAGGGCTATCGCAGGCTGAAGTTAACCTAAGGTGAAGAAGAAGAATAAAGTGATGAGTATGATACTTCCTTTCTTTAAGACGTATATTTACATATTTATGTTATATTGTGAATATACTCTAATAGGGTTTAGGAAGTTATATTGCTTGGTCTCCAAGTTTAGTATATTCTCGTTTCTCTTTGTATATATACATGATGTAATGCTTTGAGATCAATAACACAAACATTCTGAATACCTAGCAATCTCAAGTCTGACATGGTATCAGAGCGACAGAGCCAAACACCTAAATATAGTTTTTCATTTTGGTGTTCTTGTTTCTCTCGTCTCTTTTTCTTTCTTTGTTTCGTTTTCTTGTTTCTCTCGTACCTCTGTTTCGTTGGATCCTTTTCTTCGTTTTGTCACGATGACAGAAGAAAAAGGAATCGTTTCCAAGGCCCCTAACTCCACCATAGTCACGTCTTATACTTTGTCTTCTGCTGATAATCCCGGGTCTATGATCTCTTCGGTCATGTTGACGGAAGATATTTATTCTTAGTGGGCTACAGAGATGTTTAATGCTCTTTGATCCAGGAGGAACATCGGCTTTATTGATGGATCAATCTATAAATCACGAGAGGCTGGTTCTGAGTTGTAGTCTTGGATGAGTGTGAATTCGATGGTTATTGGCTGGTTGTGAACATTAATCTCTCTGCATGTGAGATTTACGGTGTCTTTTATTGAAGATGCATCTGATCTGTGGGAAAACTTGAAGAGTTGTTTCTCAATTGGGAATAAGGTTCGGATTCACTAGATTGTATGTCAGTTGGCGTCTTGTCGGCATGAGGGTCAATCCATTATGGATTACTATTGTCGACTTGTGAATTTGTGGGACGAACTAAAACGGTATCGTCAACTTCCTACTTGTAGTTGTGGTGCTGCTGCTAAAATTGCGAAGGAAAGAGAAGATGAGAAAGTTCATCAGCTTGCTATGGGACTTGCTAAGTCTCATATTGGGAATGTTGTTTGTCAGATTGTTGATGTTGATACACTGCTGGATTTGGCACAAGCTTATTCCAAAGCTATTCGTGAGGAGCAGAGACTTACTACAAAGAAGAAGAAGCAACAAAATGATACTGTAGGGTTTACAACTCGACGAGACCCACCGTAACAAGAGTCTTCTCCTACGGCTGCTGGAAATGAAGTAGGTGAAGCTTCAAGATTTGTGACTCTCGTTCTAGTTTTTCTCATGGTGATGTGTCTGCATTTTATAGGGTTTTAACTATAGTTCTTACACTTGTTTTGAGTCTTTTGTTAGGTCCAAGTGTGCTTTTAGAGTCCTTTTAGTCTTTTGTGAGTCTATACAAGTTCTAAGCTACTTTGGAAGGAAACTGAGTGTTTTGGGGATGAAAACAAGCATCTGAAGCCAATTTGGTGAAGACTGATCGGACTAGCAAGCAGATGGAGCAAACAGAGAAAAACATCCAGACAGACGGGATACAGTCACATTAGTACAAACAAACAAGTTGGCTGATCCGCATTCGGGATCGACCAGTCCCGTACCCGAAGCAACTTTTCCTTTTTTTGCTTTAAACCGACTTTTAGGGTTTTATTTTGATATTTAAGTTAGAGGCTCGGCCTCCAGAGACATAAGCTTTATTTTCTGAGACTATTTTGTATTGAGAGCTGAAGGGAGAATATCTCTAATCCTTCTTGACACTTTGAAGAAGAATTCTGAACCCTTTTTAATTTCTCTTGCAATTCAAACATGTCTTTTCATATTGGATTTGTGGTTGTTGTTGTTCGATGTTTGAGTAGTCTCTCTGTTGGGTTTCGGGTTTCAAAAGGGGTTTTATGATTCTCTAAACTTAGGTTGTTAGATTTGGGATTGATCTATTGTGTTCTTCATCTATTGTTGTTCTTAATGCTTAAACTAGATTAGCTACCTAGTTTATGATTATAGGTCTAATTCATCTAGGCATCAAAAATGTTGTTGAATTGCTTGAAAAGAACATAGGTGAGCTAGGTGACCCTTAGCCAACGAAAGTTGAAGTTAAGGCACCTTGTGAACAAAATCAAATTTGAACTTATTGCTTGCTAAGATTGCTAGATTCTGATATGATCGTGGCAAGCAAGGAGCCAGAGGCTGCAGAGCAACCGGAGGTGGTGGGAAGGATCACTCGTTCAAGAGCTAAGGAGAGGGCCAAGGAAGCTCATGCACTCATAGTGACCGGTCATTCAACCTACCAAGGATCCAAGTCTTCAACATATCCAAACTGAAGACTTCACCCGGTAATGATGATTACGTAACTTAGGTGAGAAGTTTGTACTCTTTTTCCCATAGCTGAGTTTTGTCCCAATGGGTTTTCTCAGCATGGTTTTTAATGAGGCAAATGGATCACTACGTCGAGTTATCTAGAAGTCATTACCAATGGGGAATAATGTACTTCTGTACTAGTTCAAGTGACTTCTGTACTACTACAGGTCACTTAGACGTTTTGCTGTTTTCTTATTTCCTTAAAACGTTTTGTTGTTTTATTTTTAACTTCCTGCTGTTTTGAGTGTCGAGCCTAGGGTTAATTATAAAACCCACAGCCACGCCTCCTTTGTTCTTTAGCGAAGAAGTATGTTGTAAACACGTTTTGTGAACATTCTTCTCTCAATTTGAATTCTTGAATGCGTTCTTGATTTCTGGGTTTCTATACATTTTGTGATTCAGAAACTCTTCACTTGTTACAATCCATTTTACCACCTAAATAATCTATCTCCATCTAATCATTGTTCTATCATTCGATCATCACCATATCCCTCAATATTCACGATCTCACTTCATCATCCCCACCGTATTTGCCAGTTCCGCACCATCATCACCGAGTCTCATCATCATTCATCAGTCTACAGCCTTCATCAGAGTTTCTATCCTAGGGAGATCCTATCATGTGGTATCAGAGCCAACTCTGTGCCAAGGCTAAGCGATTCTAAGAACCCTAATCTCTTGTGATTTTTTTTAATTTCGTTTGTTTAGTTTTAGGGTTTGAATTTTTGTTGATTCGTTTGTGCCTAGATCGAATAGGGTTTAGTTTATTGTTGATTCGTTTGAGTCTAGGTCAAGTTTTGTGAGTTTAGGATTTAGTTTTGTGTTGTTCGAAATTAGACTGCAAATTAGGGTTTGTTTATTTCGAGTTTGTTCATTATAGGGTTGGTATTGATCGATTTCTCTTGTAGTTTTGTTTGATATTAGGTCTATATCCGTGAGTCTATTGTTTAAAATTCTGAGTCTTAGAGTTTATTTTCGTTTTCTCATTCAAAGAACAAGTTACTGCGAGTTTCTTCTTTAATTTGCAGGTACAATGGAGCTTTCTCCAGAGGCTATGGAAGCTTTGAACCAAGCCATGTCTAAGCAGATAGCTGAAGCAAACAAAACAATGTCTACTCAGTTTCAGCAACAGATGGAGCAGCTCAGTAACAAGTTTGAGAAACAGTTCAAGGACATAGCTCATGCATCTAGTGCTTCAGAACAGAGTTCTTCAGACCCGCCTAGTCCGAGTGAAGCTCTCCGCTTAGCTAAAGGAAAGGCACACGTGGGAGATTCCTCCAAGCACACACGGATCAGAACAGTTAATACACTTACTGGGGGGAGAGAGACTTGTTTCAATCAGAGGAGAAGCACTCAAGGTAAAGAAAGAGAGCATCGCAGAACTGGCAGAGATCACACACGCCCACGACGAGCTGAACAAGTAGCTGGGCATCAGATATACATTGATTCAAAGAGAGATTATTCTGAAGAAGAAGAAGTTTCAGATCATAGTCAAGAAACAATGAGGAGAAACCAAAACAGAGATCATGGTAGGGAATATGATCCTTTGAGGCAGCAGCTGAAACATCTCAAGATTCAGTATCCTTCTTTCCATGGAACCAATGATCCAGAAACTTATCTAGACTGGGAAAAGAAGATGGAATCCAACTTTCAGATTCAAGGTACTTATGAGTTGAACAAGGTGAAGATAGCCATATCCGAATTCAGTGGTTATGCTTTGTTGTGGTGGGAGCAGTTGGGACTTACTAGACATCGACAGAGAGAGCCTGCTATCACTACCTGGGAACAGCTAGTCACGCAGATGAGGAAGAAGTTTGTGCCTACACACTACCAGAGAGAGATTCTTAACAAGCTGAGGCGTCTCACTCAAGGGACTAAGTCTGTAAGAGACTACTATCAGGAGCTGGAAACGCTTATGATCAGAGTTGATTTGAGGGAAAGTGAAGACATGGTTATGTCTAGGTTTCTTGGAGGTTTGAACAGAGAGATTCAAGACAAGATAGAGCTGCAGAACTATGAAGATGTGCAAGAAATGGTACATAAGGCAGAGCTGATTGAATCGCAGATCAAGAGAAAGGGAGTGAGGTCTACATTTACGCCTGACATGTCCAAGCCGAGAGAGTTCAGTAAACCCGCCTTCACCAAGGACAGCAAACCCGTGACAACCACAGTCAAAGAGGAGGTTAAAATCGATTCCAAGCCCAAGAGTAGCACCTCTACAAGTCATATCAGGTGTTTCAAATGCCAAGGGATGGGGCATTATTCCAGAGACTGTCCTAACAAGAAGATGTTTCTTCTTCAAGAGGGAGGAGAGATTGTGCCAGAAGACAGTTCAGAAAGTGAAGCAGAGCCTGAACTAGATGAAGAAGGAGAATACGCAGTCATGGGAGAGATGTTAGTAGCACGCAGAGTTTTAAGTGTACAGATGCATCCAGATGATAGAGGTCAGCGTGAGAACCTATTTCACACCAGGTGTAAGGTTCAAGACAAGGTCTGCACTTTGATTGTCGATGGTGGTAGCTGTACTAATGCAGCTAGTGAAGAGATGGTACAGAAGCTTAATCTCAAGACTACTTCACATCCAAGACCTTATCAGCTACAGTGGTTGAACAACAAGGGTGCTTTGACTGTCACGCAGCAAGTGATGGTGAAACTAGCGATTGGGAAGTATGAGGATGAACTGCTTTGTGATGTTATTCCAATGAAATCAAATCACATCCTTTTGGGAAGACCATGGCAGTTCGACAAAAGAGTGTTTCAAGATGGTTACACCAACAAGCAGTCATTTGAGTTCAAAGGGCGCAAGGTCACTCTTCTACCACTTACACCCAGCGAAATCTACAAGGACCAGCTTCACATGAACCGCAAGGATACAGAGAAAGTGTCTCACAGCCTGTACATCAATCACAGCGAGTTCAACAAGCTATTTGAGCCAGAGATGACCACATTCAAGTTTGGGTATAAAGAGACACTCACCAGCACTACGCCAGCAGAAGAGCTTCCACGCGAAATCATAGAGATTAAAGAGGAGTACAAGTATGAGTTTCCAGAAGAGATATCTCCAGGTTTGCCGCCACTATGTGGGATAAAGCATCAGATCGAATTGGTACCAGGTTCAGCTCTATCGAACAGACCAGCTTACAGAACCAATCCAGTAGAAACTAAAGAGCTTTAGGAGCAAGTAGAAGAGCTGATGAGCAAGGAACACATTAAAGAGAACCTCAGTCCAAGTGCAGGTAAGGATAATGTAATCACAGATGCATTATCCATGAGGTACATTCTCATTTCTACTTTGCCTTCTAATCTAGTAGGATTTCATGAGACTGACATCGACTTTGCTGAGAGCTATGGCAAATGCCATAAGTTTGCTTTTGAAAACTACTATAGGCAGGATGGGTATCTGTTCTTTAATGATAGATTGTGCATATCAAGAGGATCCATGAGAGAGATGCTAATCAGAGAAGCTCACGGAGGAGGACTAGCTGGACATTTCGGAGTGTCAAAGACTCTACTTGGACTGCAAGAACACTTCTATTGGCCTCAAATGCAGAAAGACGTTGAGAAGGTTTATTCTAGGTGCCATATCTGCAAAATGGCAAAGGGTAAGGTACAACCTCACGGCTTGTACACTCTTCTAACGAATCCTTCTCAACCTTGGACTCAAATTTCTATGCATTTTGTTCTTGGCTTACCTCGAACCAGAAATGGTAGAGATTCTATTTTTGTTGTGGTTGACAGGTTTAGCAAGTTGGTTCATTTCATTGCAAGTCACAAGACGGATGATGCTGTTATTGTAGCTAATTTGTTTTTCAGGGAAGTCATAAGGAGGATTAATGACAACGCATATCAGACTGATCTTCAAGGTAAGTATACCATATCATCAACAGTCAATGTTTCTGACTTGCTCTCTTACTATGCAGATTCCGATTTGAGGAAAAATCCTTTTGAAGAGGGGGAGGATGATATGATCGTGGCAAGCAAGGAGCCAGAGGCTGCAGAGCAACCGGAGGTGGTGGGAAGGATCACTCGTTCAAGAGCTAAGGAGAGGGCCAAGGAAGCTCATGCACTCATAGTGACGGGTCATTCAACCTACCAAGGATCCAAGTCTTCAACATATCCAACCTGAAGACTTCACCCGGTAATGATGATTAGGTAACTTAGGTGAGAAGTTTGTACTCTTTTTCCCATAGCTGAGTTTTGTCCCAATGGGTTTTCTCAGCATGGTTTTTAATGAGGCAAATGGATCACTACGTCGAGTTATCTAGAAGTCATTACCAATGGGGAATAATGTACTTCTGTACTAGTTCAAGTGACTTCTGTACTACTACAGGTCACTTAGACGTTTTGCTGTTTTCTTATTTCCTTAAAACGTTTTGTTGTTTTATTTTTAACTTCCTGCTGTTTGGAGTGTCGAGCCTAGGGTTAATTATAAAACCCACAGCCACGCCTCCTTTGTTCTTTAGCGAAGAAGTATGTTGTAAACACGCTTTGTGAACTTTCTTCTCTCAATTTGAATTCTTGAATGCGTTCTTGATTTCTGGGTTTCTATACACTTTGTGATTTAGAAACTCTTCACTTGTTACAATCCATTTTACCACCTAAATAATCTATCTCCATCTAATCATTGTTCTATCATTCGATCATCACCATATCCCTCAATATTCACGATCTCACTTCATCATCCCCACCGTATTTGCCACTTCCGCACCATCATCACCGAGTCTCATCATCATTCATCAGTCTACAGCCTTCATCAGAGTTTCTATCCTAGGGAGATCCTATCAGATTCAAACAACGGTTTAGAGTTTAATCAATTCCTTGCATAGATATGTTAGTTTTACATTCGAGATTTGAGTTCAAGAATGGTGTCTAATGCTTTCCCAATCTATCATCTGAATTAGTGATCATAACTCCTAAAAGACTCCCAACGCCCAATACTCTTCTCTGAATTTAAACACTCTTTAATTTTCCTGTTTTGATAATTACTTGTTACTCAAATTTCCTTTTGCCTTAGCTAGACTTGATCTTCACAATTTTATAGTGCATTGTTTGGTCTCTGTGGATTCGGCCTTAAAGTGCTACGACGACACCACTAGATCGTGGTTGAGTGCACCTGGGGTTTTAATTGACCTTTGATCAATTTGGTGCTGTTGCTTGGGACCAAAATGATTGCATTTGAGATTTTAGAATTGAGTATAGTCTAAGATTTCTTTTTGTTTTACTAATTATTATTATTTTCTCTTTTTTGTAGATTAAAAAAAAAACAATAAAAAATGTTTTTGGGGCCATGGATTACGATGACTGGCCATAGGAAGAGGAGACCACATTTGATGAAAACATTCTAGATGAGCCTTATATGGAGCCACCGTTTGATGAGAGTGTTCTAACACCAGATCAAAAAGTTAAGTTGGATGAGCTTTACATGGAGAATCCAACAGCGAAAAGGAGGAACTTAGCAGCAATGATCCGGTTGAATCTCATCTCACATCGAGTAGTACTTGAAGGGAGGGAGCCCACTTTCGCAGAGATTAGGGAAGCTCATATATTGGGTTCCACCCAGCCAAATAGAAGGTACATGCGTTTCCACCCTTGAAATTCATGATTTTGAGGATATTCACATGCCATGCATTAAAGATGTGACTTCTAGTTTGGATACTCCATTTCTCATTGATGAATGCTATGATTTGATATGTGAGTCTCAACGTCTAGACATGTTAAGAGCAGAAAAACTTGCTAGGGATTATCATGAAATATGTTTTGATATTGAATATCATTGTGCTTTGAATGTTCATGATCTCGAGTTTGAGTTTTCAATGTCTGATGTATCTAGCTCTCTTCTTGTAGAATCTTACCTAGGGTATGTTCTTGATATTGATACAATTTTTCATGAAACAAAGGACCCTGAGGTGGATTATATGAATGAGGATATTGTGTTTTATGAAATTAATGGAGATGAAGTTAATTATTTTGTGAAAACCTCGTCTGAACCTGAAATTGACTTTATTTTTCCATTAAATGCATTTGATCCTCATGAGCATCCAACCATCAAGGAATATTTCAAAGTATATGCTACATTTGTAGTAAACTTCCTTGATGTGTATTTTATCGTTTTGCCATGGATAGTTATGTGTTACTTGACACATATTGTTTATTGCATTAACAGGAGAAGGACTAAAGGTCCATTGGCTCAGCCTTTTGATACTCATGATTAGCATTTTTGTGTTGAGCGGTCAAGTTATAGACCTTAAACAAGCGCTTATGGGAGGCAACCCATGGGGTTTGTGATGGCTTACCCTTTTATTTATATTTGTCTTAGGATTTTGGTTTTGTTTTTAGGATTTGATACGGTGAAATCACGTCTGTTGTTGAGTATTTTCAGGAACAGGTACGAAATGCAGAAGATGCGATTTTTTTGTTCCAGGCGCTTAGGATCAATCGGTCCTCATTACAGATCGATCAATCCCGGTGGTTTGTTGCGGGCATCTGCAATTTCAATAATGTTGCAGATCGGTCAATTCCACCCTGAGACCGATCCGTCCCCACCCTTGCCAACACCACTCCAACATCTGATGTGAGATCACCGGTTTTTGTTTCTTGTCCTTACTTTTTCTTTTTCTTTTTTTTCTTATTTTCTTTGTAGGATTCCTTAGGGATGTCTCCAAGTTACTAATGTCGTTTTCTTTGGTTGTTTTCTTTTGGTTTTTCTTTTCTTTGAGTCGTTTTATCGAGTAAACATTGTCTGGAAACTATGAGCTTTTCTAGGAATCTTTTGCTTTTAATTAACACTCTTATGATTACTTTAGTACTTTTGATTTTAGAATGAAGCTTGGAACGAACATGAGCAGAATCAACACGCCCCAAAAGACCCTCACCGAAGAGAACATTAAGTTGATCCAACGTTGTCTCTAGCTTTGAAAGGACTTAACCGGATTTAACTTCTTTCCTTGGGACTTGGTATACATCGAACAAGACTCCTCCCTTAAGCAACACAAGACATGCATCTCCTCGCAAAGTATGCTTCCCCTCTTTCTTCCCTTCAATACTCAATAAAAAATAAAATAAAATAAAAAAATAAAAAAGAAGAAGAAAGAAAAAGAAGAGGATATAGGTAATAAAAGAAGTGAACCAATGGTTGTGCGTAAACCCATGCATCCTTCGGAATCCATGGAAGCTTGTCCGCAAGAAAAGAGCAAAGGATTGATAAAAAAAAAAATACAATGATACCCTTGAAAATTAGGGAGAAATCAATCCTTTGGAAGTAATAAAAGAGAGAGGAAAGGGAGCATATGAAGGAAGTCTTGGGCATTAAACGGTTGAAGGAGTCAATAAGTTCAGTGATCGATATTCTCTCGGCAAGACTGCACATTTTCACTAATCTGATGTAGAGAGACAACAATGGGGATGCTGAAGGTCCTTTAAGGTTGTGGAGTTCAGAGTAGGGAGTGTTGATCATCATCAAGGGCAGAGTACAAAAAGTAGTTCTTAATTTGATTTGATGAAGAGTGCAAAGTAGCGCGTCCCAAGAATATGTGAGTTTCCACTTTCAAACATTTTCTCTGTTCCTGAGTTTTTGTCTGTTCTTGCTTGGGGACAAGCAAAGATTCATGTCAGGGGGAATTAATGTGTCTGCATTTTATAGGGTTTTAACTATAGTTTTTACACTTGTTTTGAGTCTTTTGTTAAGTCCAAGTGTGCTTTTAAAGTCCTTTTAGTCTTTTGTGAGTCTGTACAGGTTCTAAGCTACTTTGGAAGGAAACTGAGTGTTTTGGGGATGAAAACAAGCATCTGAAGTCAATTAGGTGAAGACTGATCGGACTAGCAAGCAGATGGAGCAAACAGAGAAAAGCATCCAGGATTGGCTGATCCGCATTCAGGATCGACCAGTCCCGTACCCGAAGCAATTTTTCCTTTTTCGTTTTAAACCGACTTTTAGGGTTTTATTTTGATATTTAAGTTAGAGGCTCGGCCTCCAGAGACATAAACTTTATTTTCTGAGACTATTTTGTATTGAGAGCTGAAGGGAGAAGATCTCTAATCCTTCTTGACACTTTGGAGAAGAATTATGAACCCTTTTTAATTTCTCTTGCAATTCAAACATGTCTTTTCATATTTTATTTGTGGTTGCTGTTGTTCGATGTCTGAGTAGTCTCTCTGTTGGGTTTCGGATTTCAAAAGGGGTTTTATGATTCTCTAAACTTAGGTTGTTAGATTTGGGATTGATCTATTGTGTTCTTCATCTATTGTTGTTCTTAATGCTTAAACTAGATTAGCTACCTAGTTTATTATTATAGGTCTAATTCATCTAGGCATCAAAAATGTTGTTGAATTGCTTGAAAAGAACATAGGTGAGCTAGGTGACCCTTAGCCAACGAAAGTTGAAGTTAAGGCACCTTGTGAACAAAATCAAATTTGAACTTATTGCTTGCTAGGATTGCTAGATTCAAATGACGGTTTAGAGTTTAATCAATTCCTTGCATAGATAACTAACACTGCGATAGTATGTTAGTTTTACATTCGAGATTTGAGTTCAAGAACGGTATCTAATGCTTTCCCAGTCTATCATCTGAATTAGTGATCATAACTCCTAAAAGACTCCCAACGCCCAATACTCTTCTCTGAATTTAAACACTCTTTAATTTTCCTGTTTTGATAATTACTTGTTACTCAAATTTCCTTTTGCCTTAGCTATACTTGATCTTCACAATTTTATAGTGCATTGCTTGGTCTCTGTGGATTCGGCCTTAAAGTGCTACGACGACACCACTAGATCGTGGTTGAGTGCACATGGGGTTTTAATTGACCTTTGATCAATTTGGCGCTGTTGCCTGGGACCAAAATGATTGCATTTGAGATTTTAGAATTGAGTATAGTCTAAGATTTCTTTTTGTTTTACTAATTATTATTATTTTCTCTTTTTTTGTAGATTAAAAAAAAACAATGAAAAATGTTTTTGGGACCATGGATTACGATGACTCGCGACAGGAAGAGGAGACCACATTTGATGAAAACATTCCAGATGAGCCTTATGTGGAGCCACTGTTTGATGAGAGTGTTCTAACACCAGATCAAAAAGTTAAGTTGGATGAGCTTTACATGGAGAATCCAACAGCGAAAAGGAGGAACTTAGCTGCAATGATCCGGTTGAATCTCATCTCACATCGAGCAGTACTTGAAGGGAGGGAGCCCACTTTCACAGAGATTAGGGAAGCTCATGCTTGCGAAAAGGTAATATATTGGGTTCCACCCAGCCAAGTAGAAGGTACATGCGTTTCCACCCTTGAAATTCATGATTTTGAGGATATTCACATGCCATGCATTAAAGATGTGACTTCTAGTTTGGATACTCCATTTCTCATTGATGAATGCTATGATTGAATATGTGAGTCTCAACGTCTAGACATGTTAAGAGCAGAAAAACTTGCTAGGGATTATCATGAAATATGTTTTGATATTGAATATCATTGTGCTTTGAATGTTCATGATCTCGAGTTTGAGTTTTCAATGCCTGATGTATCTAGCTCTCTTCTTGTAGAATCTTACCTAGGGTATGTTCTTGATATTGATAAATTTTTCATGAAACAAAGGACCCTGAGGTGGATTATATGAATGAGGATATTGTGTTTTATGAAATTAATGGAGATGAAGTTAATTATTTTGTGAAAACCTCGTTTGAACCTGAAATTGACTTTATTTTTCCATTAAATGCATTTGATCCTCATGAGCATCCAACCATCAAGGAATATTTCAAAGTATATGCTACATTTGTAGTAAACTTCCTTGACGTTATTTTATCGTTTTGCCATGGATAGTTATGTGTTACTTGACACAATATTGTTTATTGCATTAACAAGAGAAGGACTAAAGGTCCATTGGCTCAGCCTTTTGATACTCATGATTAGCATTTTTGTGCTGAGCGGTCAAGCCATAGACCTTAAACAAGCGCTTATGGGAGGCAACCCATGGGGTTTGTGATGGCTTACCCTTTTATTTCTATTTGTCTTAGGATTTTGGTTTTGATTTTAGGATTTGTTACGCTGAAATCACGTCCGTTGTTGAGTATTTTCAGGAACAGGTATGAAATGCAGAAGATGCGATTTTTTTTGTTCCAGGCGCTTAGAATCGATCAGTCCTCATTACAGATCGATCAATCCCGGTGGTTTGTTGCGGGCATCTGCAATTTCAATAATGTTGCAGATCGGTCAATCCCACCCTGAGACCGATCGGTCCCCACCCTTGCCAACACCACTCCAACATCTAATGCGAGATCACCGGTTTTTGTTTCTTGTCCTTACTTTTTCTTTTTCATTTTTTTCTTATTTTCTTTGTGGGATTCGTTAGGGATGTCTCCAAGTTACTAATGTCGTTGTCTTTGGTTGTTTTCTTTTGGTTTTTCTTTTCTTTGAGTCGTTTTGTCGAGTAAACATTGTCTGGAAACTATGAGCTTTTCTAGAAATCTTTTGCTTTTAATTAAAACTCTTATGATTACTTTAGTACTTTTGATTTTAGAATGAAGCTTGGAACGAACATGGGCAGAATCAACACGCCCCAAAAGACCCTCACCGAAGAGAACATTAAGTTGATCCAACGTTGTCTCTAGCTTTGAAAGGACTTAACCGGATTTAACTTCTTTCCTTGGGACTTGGTATACATCGAACAAGACTCCTCCCTTAAGCAACACAAGACATGCATCTCCTCGCAAAGTATGCTTCCCCTCTCTCTTCCCTTCAATACTCAATAAAAAAAAAAAAGAAGAGGATATAGGTAATAAAAGAAGTGAACTGAGGGTTGTGCGTAAACCCATGCTTCCTTCGGAATCCATGGAAGCTTGTCCGCAAGAAAAGAGCAAAGGATTGATAAAATAAAATACAATGATACCCTAGAAAATTAGGGAGAAAACAATCCTTTGGAAGTGATAAAAGAGAGAGAAAAGGGAGCATATGAAGGAAGTCTTGGGCATTAAACGGTTGAAGGAGTCAATAAGTTCAGTGATCGATATTCTCTCGGCGAGACTGCACATTTGCACTAATCTGATGTAGAGAGACAACAATGGGGATGCTGAAGGTCCTTTAAGGTTGTGGAGTTCAGAGTAGGGAGTGTTGATCATAATCATGGGCAGAGTACAAAAAGTAGTTCTTAATTTGATTTGATGAAGAGTGCAAAGTAGCGCGTCCCAAGAATATGTGAGTTTCCACTTTCAAACATTTTCTCTGTCTGTTCTTGCTTGGGGACAAGCAAAGATTCAAGTCAGGGGGAATTAATGTGTCTGCATTTTATAGGGTTTTAACTATAGTTTTTACACTTGTTTTGAGACTTTTGTTAGGTCCAAGTGTGCTTTTAAAGTCCTTTTAGTCTTTTGTGAGTCTGTACAGGTTCTAAGCTACTTTGGAAAGAAAATGAGTGTTTTGGGGATGAAAACAAGCATCTGAAGTCAATTTGGTGAAGACTGATCGGACTAGCAAGCAGATGGAGCAAACAGAGAAAAGCATCCAGGATTGGCTGATCCGCATTCAGGATCGACCAGTCCCGTACCCAAAGCAATTTTTCCTTTTTCGTTTTAAACCGACTTTTAGGGTTTTATTTTGATATTTAAGTTAGAGGCTCGGCCTCCAGAGACATAAGCTTTATTTTCTGAGACTATTTTGTATTGAGAGCTGAAGGGAGAAGATCTCTCATCCTTCTTGACACTTTGGAGAAGAATTCTGAACCCTTTTTAATTTCTCTTGCAATTCAAACATGTCTTTTTCATATTTTATTTGTGGTTGCTGTTGTTCGATGTCTGAGTAGTCTCTCTCTTGGGTTTCGGGTTTCAAAATGGGTTTTATGATTCTCTAAACTTAGGTTGTTAGATTTGGGATTGATCTATTGTGTTTTTATCTATTGTTTATCTTAATGCTTAAACTAGATTAGCTACCTAGTTTATGATTATAGGTCTAATTCATCTAGGTATCAAAAGTGTTATTGAATTGCTTGAAAAGAACATAGGTGAGCTAGGTGACCCTTAGCCAACGAAAGTTGAAGTTAAGGCACCTTGTGAACAAAATCAAATTTGAACTTATTGCTTGCTAGGATTGCTAGATTCAAACGATGGTTTAGAGTTTAATCAATTTCTTGCATAGATAACTAACACTGCGACAGTAGGTTAGTTTTACATTCGAGATTTGAGTTCAAGAACGGTATCTAATGCTTTCCCAATCTATCATCTGAATTAGTGATCATAACTCCTAAAAAACTCCCAACGCCCAATACTCTTCTATGAATTTAAACACTCTTTAATTTTCCTGTTTTGATAATTACTTGTTACTCAAATTTCCTTTTGCCTTAGCTAAACTTGATCTTTACAATTTTATAGTGCATTGTTTGGTCTCTGTGGATTCGATCCTAAAGTGATATGACGACACCACTAGATCGTGGTTGACTGCACCTTGGGTCTTAATTAACATTTGATCACATGGTAACAACAAGAGCAGAGAACGTAGCCTTCTTTGTTCTCACTGTGGACGATCCGGCCATGAAAAATAATTTTGTTTGGAGATAGTTGGATATATTGAGTGGTGGCTAATCGCATGAAGGCAGATGTGGGTCTGGTCGGGGAGGTCGTGGAGGAGTTGGTAGACGTAAATTTTTTGGTCGTGGTCTTGGTTACTCAACATTGGCACTTGTAACAAGTTCTCATGCCTCGTCATATCCAATTTTTACTCTCGAACAGTGGCAAGCGATAAGTAAGATGGCATCAGAGAAATCCATCTCTAGTTCGTAAAAACTCTCTAGTAAGTTATTTTCAGGTAAGATACACGAGGAACTGATTCTTGATACTAGAACCTCTCACCATATGACAGAGACTCTTAAGTTGCTCGTATATGTCACGTCAACTCTGGTTTGCTCTGTTTGTTTTGCTGATGGAAGTAAAACGATTTTGAAAAGCATGGGCGTGTTTCATGTTTCGGATCACATTACTCTCCATAATTTTTTATCTGTTCCGAACCTCAATTGTTCACTGATTTCTGTTTCGAAGTTGCTCAAGCAAAATTGGTGGTGTTACATTGTTTACTGATACACTTTGTGTTTTGTAGGACCGTTTTTCGAACACTCTGATTGGAGCCGAGGAAGAAAGTGATGGGGTCTACTATGTTACAAATGTGAATGTTATGCGAGTTAACAAGGTTGGAGTGAAGTGTGACTCTACGTTGTGGCATTGCCGGCTAGGGCATCCTGCGTTTTCAGTTTTATCTACATTACCTATAAATTCTGGTGTTTCAAATTTGGCTAGCCCTGGTCATTGTGACGTTTGTTTTAGGGCTAAGCAGACAAGAGAATTTTTTCTGATAGTTCTAATAAAGCAAAGGACTGTTTTTTGATAATTCATGTTGATGTTTGGGGTCCATATCGTGTTTTGTCTTCCGGTGTAGCTGTATATTTTCTTACCGTCGTTGACGATTTTTCTAGAGCGGTCTGGACACATCTTTTGCTAGAAAAATCAGAAGTTTGCCAAGTTCTTGAGAATTTTTGTTCATATACTGACCGGTAGTTTAATAAGCCCGTTTGTATGGTACGAAGTGACAATTTTACTAAGTTTATGTGTCTTACAAAGTTTTCCAAGAGCAAAGACATTGTTCATCAAACGTCATGTGTGGCTACTCCACAGCAAAATTGACGTGTGGAACGGAAGCATCATCACATTTTGAATGTTTCTCGGTCTCTTCTTTTCCAAGCTAGTCTCCTGGTTTCGTTTCAGGGAAAAGCAATTCTCACATCCATGCATCTCATTAATCGGACTCCTACGAAGGTACTTCAAAACTGTACTATGTATGAGCTCCTTTATGGGGAAAATCCATCTTATGATCATCTAAAAGTGTTTGGAGCGTCTTGTACTCATTGGCGTGATCGTGATAAGGACAAATTTGGATAGCGGAGTCGAAAATGTATCTTTTTGGGCTACCCTTTTGGCAAGAAAGGTTGGAAAAGTATATGATCTTGAAACCAAAGAGTTCTTTGTATCTCGCAATGTGATTTTTCAAGAGGATCAGTTTCCTTTTGCTTCACGGAATGGAGATTCTCAACCACCGCACTTATGTTCTACTAGTGAAAATGTTGATGATGATTAATTGGTTAGTACATATTGCCCCTACGCATGAAGAGTGATCTTGTTGTTCATGAACAACATGTGGTGAGTGAGATTACTCCCCCCAATGATGTTGGGTCGCCTTCAAAGGATTCTGCTGTGGTTGTGCCAAGAAAAAATGAATAAGTCTACTTCCGCTGTTAGAGAAGTCTCCGCTACCATTGATATTAATGTTGTGTCTTTTACCGGTGATGATGAGTTGGGTAAAGAGAAGCATCACAAGTTTTCGTCTGTTCGTTTAAATGGTTATGTGACCTATTCTACTTGTTTTCTTCCCAAACCCCATCGAGATTCACCCGGCTTCATCTCAAATTCTTCGTCTACGGTCCAAGGTACACATACTCCATATCCTCTCACAAATTATATCTTTGATGAAAACTTTTCTCCAGCCCATTAAGTGTTTTTAGCACCGGTTATCGATGGTGTTGAACCAACTTTGTTTGTGGCACCGAAATTACAGCTATGGAAGAGAATGGTACATGGAGCGTCATTAATTTACCTCCTGGTAAAGAAGCTATCGATAATAAATGGGTGTTCAAAATAAAATACAATGCCGATGGATCTTTAAGCCATTACAAAGCCAGGTAGGTTTCTTGCGGCAATCATCAAGTAGAAGGTGAAGATTATAATGAGATATTTGCTCGTGTGGTTAAAATTACTACTGTTCGCACTTTACAACGTATAGTTGTTGCTAAAAATTTGGAACCATATCATATGGATGTACACAATGCGTTTCTACACGGTGATCTCAAAGAAGAGGTTTATATGAAACTACCAGTTGGGTTTCGTCATTCGGCTCCAAATAAAGTTTGTCTTCTTCACAAGTCTTTGTAAGGGCTTAAGCAAGATCCTCGCTGCTGGTTTGCTAAGCTTACTAACGCTTTGACAAGGTTTGGTTTTGTTGAGTCATACAAAGATTATTCTCTTTTCACCTACTCCAAGGGTGACATTGAGATTCGGGTTCTTATATATGTTGATGATTTGTTGGTTTGTGTGAATCATTACCATATGATTAAGTGGTTTAAGGTGTATTTGGGACGTTTTTTCACATGAAAGATTTGGGTAAAGCAAAATATTTTCTTGGTATTGAGATTGCTCGGAGTTCTGAGGGTATATATATGTCTCAATGTAAGTATGTTCTTGATATTGTTTTGGAATTGGGTCTTCTAGGGTCTCAGCGATCACCAATACCGATGGAACAAAATCATAAATTTGGTTTAAGAGTGATTTTCTTCCCATTCCCGAGGTGTATAAGCGTTTGGTAGGATGCTTATTTATCTTCTTACTACACAGCCTGAATTGTCATTTTCGGTTAAGCGTCTTTCCGAGATCATGAAAGCTCCGAGAGTCAATCATTTGGAAGCCACATTCTGTGTTGTGAGATATTTGAAGGATACTCTTGGTCAAGGCATTCTCTTAAGTTGCGATTCAGACCTGATTCTTATGGCATATTGTGACTCGGATTACAATCCTGCCCACTTACACGTCGTTCGTTAAGTGGTTATGTTAAGTTTTTAGGTGGCTTGCATATTTCTTAGAAGACTAAGAATCAAGACAATGTGTCTCACTCGTCCGCAAAAGCTGAGTATCGTTCCATGCGAAATGCATGAAAACTAAAATAAAATAATATATTATAGTAACTAAATATATATAATTTAAATATGTTACACTAGATAAATTAATAGTCACTGATTGCTATATAATATTTTTAATATATTTTCAGCACATTTAAGAAATATTATAACTTTAGATATAGATATATATATCTGTATATTTAATTTAATAATTTTAAAAATATATAATGTAACTTTATGTTTATTAAATCAAAACAAAAATTTTATTTTTTTACAAAACAAATTATATTGATGAAATACCCAGATCTCCAATGTAGATAGAACTTTAGGTTTAGTTTCAAAAAAAAAATGATAATATTAATACACACATACATGGTATATAATTCATAGTATAGCCTATAGAATCTAGCTTGTGTAGTGTATATAAATCTTACCTATTATATTCTAGTCGATGCATCAAACATTTTACTATTGACTGAGATACAGTTACACCGACATTTTGATATTTAGTTTTCTAGTTGGTATAAAACAATTAAGTTATAGATGATGTGAAAAAAAACAACAAAATAATATAGGGTTTGGTAGATAAGTCCTTTAATAAACAAACAAACATTTTATAGAGTTTTGGTTCTATATATTGAACTCACTTGCAAGTTGCAACTATCTGAGAGTACACAACAACAACAAAAGAAGCTAACGTTCATCAATCGAGAGTTCGAGACTATGAAGACTACGAAGCCACATGCCGCCATGTTCGCTAGCCCAGGAATGGGCCATATCATCCGGGTGATTGAGCTCGAAAAACGCTTAGCTGGATCTCATGGCTTCCACGTCACCATTTTTGTCCCTGAAGACGACGCAGCCTCCGTTAAATTTCAATTCCTAAACTCACCAGCCACCAGGCTGTGATGCGTTTGTTGATGTCATAAGCCTCCCAACTCTGGATATCTCCCGTTTAGTTGACCCATCATGACCAAAACTTTGAAATCTCTTCAAGACCCGGACCTCTTGGGTCCGATTGTTCGTGTACCGGTTTATCCAATTGGTCCTTTGTCCAGACCGGTTGATCAATCTAAAACTAATCACCCTGTTTTAGATTGGTTAAACAAACAACCAGATGAGTCGGTACTTTAATTATATCTCATTTGGAAGCGGCGGCTCTCTCAGTCTCTCTCTCTCCACTAAACAGCTAACCGAATTGGCTTGGCGGCTTGAAATGAGTCAGCAATGGTTTGTTTGGGTGGTTTGACCGCCAGTGGACGGTTCAGCCTGTACCGCAAACTTCTTGGTTAATAGTAATGAAATATGAGATGGTACCCCGGGTTATTTACAGGAAGGTTTTGTTAGTCGGACCCATGAGAGAAGCCTCGTAGTCTCTCTGTGGGTCCCACAAGTCGAGATCCTAGCCCACCAAGCAGTTGGTGGGTTTCTAACTCATTGCGGCTGGAATTTAATTCTTGAGAGCGCCGTTAGCGGCATTCCAATGATCGCTTGACTGCTTTTTGTAGACCAAAAAATGAACGCAATGTTGCTCAACAAGGAGCTTGACACCGCCATCTGTCTAAAATACTACTGTCGGAGAAAGTGATTACGAAGGAGGAAATTGAGGTATTTTTTAGTAATGGGCCTAATTCAACACCCAAAAACTAGTTTAAGGGAGGAAGTTGCTTAACACTATATATCTTTTCCAAGGATTTTGTTTTCTTCCGATGTGGAACTCTAACACACCCCCTCACGCTCAAGATTGGACATCTAAAGAGTGAAGTTTGTGCAACTACGGGTGGTAGCCCATTTTTGAGAAGTTTGAATCTAGATTCTGATACCATTTTAGTAATGGACATAACTCTACACTCAAAAGCTAGCTCAAGGGAGGAGGGTTGTCTCACACTATATATTGCCCAATGATTTTGTTTTCTTCCGACGGCGAACGTCATTGGCTGTGAGTACATTTTGTATGTAAACTATAAACAAAACTAGGATACAATGGACCTTGGTTACCTGATTATTTTATCTAATCTTTAATCATAAAAATTGATAGAAGATTATATTATCAGTCAGTCGCCTTTCTAAGTCATCATGAAAATTATTGGCAATGAAAATAAGATTTATTTAAAAAACAATGTATAAAATTTTATAGATATAAAATTAATAAAATGTATAGTAATTCCAGATTTGTTACCATCTTTCTCCTGCTATATACAATACATTGTTGTATACAGCTCATGCATAAAAAGTTTTTCCAAAAGAGTTGCACATAGAGTCCACATATATTGTTAAACATATTAAGAAAAAAAGCTACTTAAAGATAAGATTATAAGAAAATCAAGAGATGTGGTGGTGAAAGGATAAAAAAATTAATTTAAAGATAAGCTCATTGGTAAACATTTACTGTAATACTAATTAGTATTGATTATCTCGTTTTTAACTATTAATTGTCAATTAACATTTTTAGCCAACATACACGTCGAATAACAACTCGTAAGACTACAGAGTCACCCCCACATGTTGTAGTATTATAAATAAGCCCAAGCATTTCCTCTATCACTCATCATCATCAACACTTCATCTTTTACTAATCATCCTTAGTCCTCTCAATCACTTCCAGCCTTAGAGCTGGACTAATGGCTTTCTCAAACTACCCTTCTTACAAGAAGTCCAACAAGAAATTCAATTTCAGTATCAGCAGGGAATTGCTTCTCAACCCAAACGATGTCTCAGTGGGAGAGATGATTGGAGAAGGAAACCACTCCATCGTCTACAAAGGATTGTATGTTCCATCTCTCTCTTATTTTTTATAATGATGAGATGAATTTAACATAATGGATAAACTAATCCGTTTAATTAAAAGTTATCACTTATTTCGTATGTTCTTTATAATGATTTTATAGGTTCAGAAACCGTGTTCCCGTTGCTGTGAAGATAATGCAACCAAGTGTAAAATCTGCTGTAAGCATAATGGACAAAAAGAAGTTTCAAAATGAAGTTCTGTTACTATCCAAGATGAGACATGCCAACATTGTGAAGGTAAAAAATGAGAAAAAATAATTAGTTATATTGGTGTTTTATCAATATAATAGTGAGAAACTAAACATGGTTTTTGGTGATGGTATAGTTTGTTGGAGCTTGCATAGTGCCGCAGCTGGCGATAGTTACCGAACTCATGGAAGGCGGCACTCTTCAGAGGTTCATGTGGAGTTCTCAGTCGAAACCTCTAGATCTAAAGAAGGCACTGACCTTTGCTTTGGATATTTCTCGAGCCATGGAGTTTTTGCACTCAGAAGGCATCATTCACCGTGATTTAAACCCAGGTAAATATGCTCCAGTTTATACATAAAATCTTGTGAATAGAGAAACAAATTTGAAATTTTGGTGTGTTGGTTGGTGTAGCGAATTTGTTGTTAACCGGTGATCACAAGCATGTGAAATTGGCTGATTTTGGAATTGCTAGAGAAGAGAATAGAGATGGCATGACCGGTGAGGCTGGCACTTGTAAATGGATGGCTCCTGAGGTAATGATTCTTTTGAGCTAAATTTTCTATTTCGAAACATATAAATGATTGATTTTTTCTGTTTTTGTAACCGTAGGTAAGTAGTCGTGAGGCACTGAGAGTTGAGGAGCCAAAGCACTATGATCATAAAGTGGATGTTTACAGCTTTGCTCTAGTTTTCTGGGAGCTGCTTAATGGTGTAGAGCCATTCCCTGACGTGCCTAACATTTGTGTTCCCCCACTTGTACAACATGTAAGGTCACAAATCAACTTATAAAATCTAAAAAGGGTGAAGAATTTTAAATGCTGGATTTGCTTTCCTTACAGGGTGAGAGACCAAGTCTTGCGAATACACCAGAGGAAATGATCCCCATCCTTGAATTATGTTGGGCACAAGATTCGGATGCGCGTCTTGAGTTCAAGGACATTAGGCAATTGTTAACAAGCCTGTTAACAAATTTGACCTCAGATGGTAGTATTGACACACTACTACTATCGGATGAGGATGCTTATGACAGTGATATCGATGAGGATTCGGAGACCCCTCCTCTGAGTCTGAGTCAAGAGCATTGTTGCAAGGTGAACAATCTAAGGAGAAGAAGAAGAAAATACTGGTGAAGATGATGCGTCCTTTCGTTAAGATGTTCAGGGCTTGTTACAAGCCATGATCATGTCTTTCGTTGTTTTTTTTTTGTCCTCGTTTTTTCTTGTTGTAATAAGATTTTTCTTTTAAGAAAAAGCAATGCAATTCTCATTCTTCTTTTCATGGACATTTCAATTTGCTTTCTTTACCGAAAATATATTCTTGTGGTCATCATATATAAGCTGAATAAATCACAAGTTGATACTGGTAAAATTCAACATTCTTCATTAGAATTGATAATCATAGTAAATGACAAAAGATTGTTGAAGGTACTCAATTGTCTAAGGAAGAAGTACACAATCCTTTTAACAATCCTTTGCTAAGATTTTATTTGAAAACATCTTTCCTCACTCACTCAAAGGACGAAGTACCATTCAAAGCGCCTCCGTATGTATTCTTTTTCTTGAAAGATAGATAAAATTACAACACATTTATCACTTAACATGAAAATGATTTTTAGATGATGGATTTTTTTATTTTTTATTTTACATAGGGCCAAAGATTATTTCAATGAAACAGACTAAAATTGCATAGTAATAGGTATATTTATTAAACCTTGAAACCAATATCAAGTATGTCGTTTGATGGTGTGATTGTTAACCAGTCATTCTGTAGTTTTAGAAAATACAGGCATAGCCCGAAAAGTTAAAAAGACATTACAGGTTGGCTGTGAGAATCAAGTCTTTTTCTTACCATTTTACATGTTACAAGTTGGATAGAAACTGAACTTCAGAGTCTTTTTTTTTTTTCATGAACTCTTAACTCTTAAGTATTATTTGACGGAACAAAAAAACACTCCCTCTTATTATATACAGAAATTGAGTTAAATATATATTTTTTCAATTTTAAATAAGTTTAGTTTGCATACAGAGTCAACATATATATAGTAACAGCTAAATAAAAAGGGGAAATAAGTTGACACATATGCAAAAGACACTACAAAAATCAAGGTAGAAGGCGTGGGTTATTTAACGTCATAAGTTAAATCGACGTTACAAGTTTAAGTGGGAAGCAATATAACGTTATCGAGGAGACTCTTGCTTTTAACCCTCTCGGCGGCGGTGGAGCTTCTGCTCGCCGGCGTCGAGATAATTTCACTGTCACCTCCTTTTGTTTCGAGATCCTGCTATTGTTGTCTTTCTTTTCAAGTTCTCCTCCTACTTTTTCATTTTTTTTTCAAGCTTTTCAAGCCATTTTTTGAACTCTTTATATCCGATGGCTGTTTAACAATCAAAGGATAGAGGCGGTTTCCGGTGAACTCCCTCTCTCAACATGTATTCGCAGCACCAAAACAAAAGCTTCTGAACTTCAGCGAGTTACATAAGTTAGTGCAGTACTTACAGATGGATGGCTCCTGCAGTAATGAATTGATTATTTCCAGACCTAAATCTTCTTTCTGAAACATATCAGTTCATAATTTTATGTTTTATATCCACAGGTATGTAGCCGTGAGCCACTCAAAATTGGAGGGAAGAAACAGTATGACCACAAAGTGGAATCCAGCTTTGCACTAATTTTCTGGGCATTGCTCACTAATCAAACACCATTCAGTGGGATAAATAGGGCTTCTCTGTTCTCTATTTTGTGAAATAGGCAATTTATTAAATGTTACAAATCAACACTTGTAACTTAAAATTGGAGAGGAGTTACAGATTATGGACCTTCTTAATTTTCCTTCTAGGGCAAGAGACCAAGCTTTAAGAATAATCCAGATGAAATTGTTCCCATCTTGGAATCTTGCTGGGAAGAGGACTCAAAGGCACGTCTTGAGTTTAGAGAGATCACTATCTTATTGGAAAAAATGTTAAACGACTTGAGCTCAGCTGGGACTAGTAATGAAACAATGATTATATCAGATGACGGAAGAAAAAGGAATCGTTTCCAAGGCACCTAACTCCACCATAGTCACGTCTTATACTTTGTCTTCTGCTGATAACCCCGGGTCTATGATCTCTTCAGTCATGTTGACGGGAGATAATTATTCTTAGTGGGCTACAGAGATGTTTAATGCTCTTTGAGCCAAGAGGAACATCGGCTTTATTGATGGATCAATCTATAAATCACGAGAGACTGGTTCTGAGTTGGAGTCTTGGATGAGTATGAATTCGATGGTTATTGGCTGGTTGCGAACATTAATCTCTCTGCATGTGAGATTTACGGTGTCTTTTATTGAAGATGAATCTGATCTGTGGGAAAACTTGAAGAGTTGTTTCTCAATTGGGAATAAGGTTCGGATTCACTAGATTGTATGTCAGTTGGCGTCTTGTCGACATGAGGGTCAATCCATTATGGATTACTATTGTCGACTTATGAATTTGTGGGACGAATTGAAACGGTATCGTCAACTTCCTACTTGTAGTTGTGGTGCTGCTGCTAAAATTGCGAAGAAAAGAGAAGATGAGAAAGTTCATCAGCTTGCTATGGGACTTGATAAGTCTCATTTTGGGAATGTTGATTGTCAGATCATTGATGCTGATACACTGCTGGATTTGGCACAAGCTTATTCCAAGGTTATTCGTGAGGAGCAGAGACTTACTACAAAGAAGGAGAAGCAACAAAATGATGCTGTAGGGTTTACAACTCGACGAGACCCACCGTAACAAGAGTCGTCTCCTACGGCTGCTGGAAACAAAGTAGGTGAAGCTTCAGGATTTGTGACTCATTCTAGTTTTTCTCATGGTAACAACAAGAGCAGAGAATGTAGCCTTCTTTGTTCTCACTGTGGACGATCCGGCCATGAAAAATAATTTTGTTCGGAGATAGTTGGATATCTTGAGTGGTGGCTAATCGCAATAAAGGCAGATGTGAGTCTGGTCAGGGAGGTCGTGGAGGAGTTGGTAGACGTAGATTTTTTGGTCGTGGGCGTGGTTCCGCAACAATGGCACTTGTAACAAGTTCTCATGCCTCGTCATATCCAATTTTTACTCTCGAAGAGTGGCAAGCGATAAGTAAGATGGCATCAGAGAAATCCATCTCTAGTTCGTTAAAACTCTCTAGTAAGTTATTTTCTGGTAAGATACACGAGGAACTGATTCTTAATACTAGAACCTCTCACCAAATGACAGAGAATCTTAAGTTGCTCGTATATGTCACGTCAACTCCGGTTTGCTCTGTTTGTTTTGCCGATGGAAGTAAAACGATTTTGAAAAGCATGGGCGTGTTTCATGTTTCGGATCACATTACTCTCCATAATTTTTTATTTGTTCCGAACCTTAATTGTTCACTGATTTTTGTTTCGAAGTTGCTCAAGAGAATTTTTTCTGATAGTTCTAATAAAGCAAAGGACTGTTTTTTGATAATTCATGTTGATGTTTGGGGTCCATATTGTGTTTTGGCTTCCGGTGTAGCTTTATATTTTCTTACCATCGTTGAAAATTTTTCTAGAGCGGTGTGGACACATCTTTTGCTAGAAAATCAGTATTTTGCCAACTTGATAATTTTTGTTCATATACTGAATGGTAGTTTAATAAGTCCGTTCGTATGGTACGAAGCGACAATTTTACTAAGCTTATGTGTCTTACAAAGTTTTTTAAGAGCAAAGACATTGTTCATCAAACATCATGCTCACATCATTCCCTCCCCTTTGAGAAGGTTTTGTCCCCAAAACTTCTTCGTCGTCACCTGCGTCGAATGGAACAAGATCAGTAACGTTGAATGATGTAGAAGTATTGTACTCACCTGGCAGTTCAAGACGGTAGGCGTTGTCGTTGATCTTCTCTATGACTCGAAAAAGTCTGTCGCCACGTGGGCTAAGCTTGTCCTTCCTCTTTTGTGCGAACTGCTCCGGCCTTAGGTGCAGCCAAACCCAATCTCCCGGCTTGAAAAGCATAGGTTGGTGTCTGCGGTTCAGGAAACGTGCATATTGTTTGGTCCTCCTCTCGATGTTTGCCTGAACCTCCTCATGAAGCTTCTTGACCAATTCGGCTCTTGTGGCTCCATCTTGACTCTCGACCTCGTCCGGTGGTAACGGTAGTAGATCCATCAGAGTAAGAGGTTTAAATCCGTAAGCGACCTTGAATGGCGACTTCTTGGTGGCCGAGTGAACGACTTGATAGTATGCGAACTCGATGAGTGGTACGCATTCTATCCATGTCCCTTTGTTGCTTGCGATTGCCGTCCGAAATAAGGCTCCAATGGATCGGTTCATGACCTCGGTTTGGCCGTCGGTTTGCGGGTGCGCGGCGGTGGAGTACAGCAGTTTGGTTCCAAGTTTCTTCCATAAGTTCCGCCAAAAATGTCCAAGGAACTTCGGATCAAGATCAGAAATAATGGTTCGCGGTAAACCATGGAATCAAATCACTTGACTAAAGAATAGGTCGGCCAGTTGTACCGCGTCGTGGCTCTTGTTACACGGAATGAAATGCGCCATCTTTGAGAACCGATCGACCACAACCATCAAACTCTCCTTCCGGTTTATAGGGGGCAGCCTGAGGACAAAATCCATAGACAGGTCGATCCAAGGTCCTGTCGACACTGGTCGTGGTGTGTATAGGCCGTGCGGGTGGGTAGTTGACTTGGACGCTCAACACACCACGCATTGTCCACAATGCTTCTTGACCATAGTTCACATATTTGGCCAAAAGAAGTGTTCTTGGAGCACGGCCAAAGTCTTTGTTATACCAAAATGTCCGGTTAGTTCCCCGCTATGTGCTTCTCGGACTAACAAATCGCGAATCGAACCGGTTGGGATGCATAGACGTCAGCCCCAGAACAGATATCCATCGTACACGTAGAACTCGGTGAACGTGCCTTTACCATGGTTCTTGAAACAATCTCAAAACTCGGCGTCGTTGGCGTACACTAACTTGATGCTTTCGAACCCCAACACTTTGGCGTCCATGGTGGTGATCAGGGTGTGTCTTTGTGACAACGCGTCGGCAATGATATTCTCCTTGTCCTTCTTGTATTTGATCACGTAGGGAAAAGACTCAATGAACTCCAACCATTTAGCGTGCCTCTTTTTGAGATTGGTCTGTCCGCGCAAATGTTTCAAGGTCTTGTGGTCCGTGTGAATCACAAACTCCCAGGCTAAAAGGTAGTGCTGCCAGGTCTCCATGGCATGGACCAATGCGTATAGCTCCTTATCATAGGTAGGATAGTTGAGAGTGGCGCCGCTGAGTTTCTCACTGAAATAGGCCACTGGTCTGCCGCCTTGTGTGAGAACCGCTCCAATGCCTACACCGGACGTATCACACTCCACCTCGAAGGTTTTATTGAAGTCGGGTAGAACGAGTAGGGGAGCTTGAGTGAGGTGCCTTTTAAGCTCTTTGAAGGCTCGTTCTTGATCCTCCTCCCATTTGAACTTCTGGTTCTTCTTGATCACCGCGGTAAGAGGCACCACGACCGTACTGAAATCTTTCACGAACCGGCAGTAGAAACTGGCAAGTCTGTGAAAGGATCAGACGTGTGAAACACTAGTAGGCGTGGGCCATTCCTCGATGGCTCGAATCTTCTCGCCGTCCACCTTGAGTCTCTGTTCACTAACAACAAAACCTAGGAAGACTAGTTCATTAGCAGCAAAGACGCACTTTTCAAGTTAGCGTACAATTGCTCTTCGCGGAGAGTGTTTAAAACATGTTCTAGGTGCACGAAATGATCAGATAGGCAAGAACTATAAACAAGAATATCATCAAAGTAAACCACAACAAGCTTGTTGATATAAGCTCTCAAGATGTGGTTCATCAATCACATAAAAGTAGAAGGTGCGTTAGATAAACCAAATGGCATTACCAACCATTCGTACAAACCTTGCTTGGTTTTGAATATGGTTTTCCATTCGTCCCCTTCCTTCATTCTCACTTGGTGGTACCCGCTTTTGAGGTCGATCTTGGAGAAAATGCTCAAACCACTCAATTTGTCCAGCATGTCGTCTAGTCTCGGTATCAGGTGCCGATATTTGATCGTAATGTTGTTCATGGCCCGACAATCGATGCACATACGCCAGGTTCCGTCTTTCTTCAGTACGAGTAGGACATGAACAGCATACGGACTGAGGCTTTCTCGAACATAGCCTTGGGACATGAGTTTGGCCACTTGTCGCTCTAACTCCTTGGCTTCCTCCGGGTTGACTCAGTACGCAGGACGGTTCGGTAATTGAGCTCCAGGAACTAGATCGATCTGGTGTTCGATTCCTCGGATCGGTGGTAGTCCCTCGGGCAGTTTGTCTGGGAACACGTCCGCTGAACGTCGAAGAACGTCCGGTAGTGCGTCCGCCAAGCTTTCAATCCCTTCAACCAACAAATCTCTAAAGACCATCAATAAAACTTGGTTGGAGTTTGATATATCATGGTTTTTACGGTTTTTAACCATGATATAATTGTGCTTTTTGAGTCTTTTGATTTGTTTCTAGGTTGTTTTTGAGTCTTTATAGGTTATCTAGGATTTTGGCACGGATGGAGCAATATGGAGCAATTTGGATCATTTGGGAGCATTTAATCGAGAGAAATCAACTTGGAGTCGGATCAGAGTGATGGTGTCGATCGACACCACATGAGCATCGATCGACACTCGTGTTTGGCCGACGAGAGAACAAGAATTGGAAGTTTTACAAATTTGCCCAAAGTCTTCTCTAATTGCAACATAAGCCCCTGGACGTGTTTTAGGATGTATATATAGTATTTTTAGGTTTTTACAAACTCTTAAGTTATCTTCTAGCAGTTTTTGAGAGAAAGGATATTGAAAGCTTTTGGGAGAGATAGATCTGAATTCTTTGTAGAGAGAAGATTTCTTAAACTCCCTCTTTTATTTTTAATATCTATTGCATGTTATTCAGAATTATGATTTGTGCTTTATTTAACATGTCTGAGTAATTTGCTTATTAGGTTTAGGGTTTTTCATAGGGTCTTTATGATTTATTAGATCTGTGATTTTTAGGGTTCTTAATCTTTTATGATCTTCATCCTTGGTTGTTCTTCACAATAATTCTTGATTGATCACCTAGAATTGTTATCTTAGGGAAATAAATTGATATGAGAATATAATTATTTTCCTGATTAAACCATTGATGAACAGAATTATTTCTTACAAAGAGATTTGAATTAATAATTCTATGAACTTATCTAAACCTGTTTTTAAAGCTGATTTTTAACTTGGAATTTTACAAAGAGATTTGGATTTTCTGGTTTTAAATTTAGATATTATTTGCAGTGAGAACTGATTTAATTTACCAAAAGTTTAGAGTTCTAGATCTGATCTTTATTGCTTGAACCTTAATAAATTTTCTCATTTAATATTTCATAATTTCCTGAAAAATTCTCTAGGCTTAACTCTTTTGATTTTCTGGATTTACAACACTTTCATTTAAATATTTGCATTGCTTTAATTCAATTTAACTTGTTTAGCGTAATTTACAAAACTCTATAATCTATTGTGTTTGATCTTGAGTCTCTGTGGATTCGACCCCTAAGTACTGCAGTGATCTCTTGTTTGAGAGAGTAGCTCTAGGGATTAATTTGAGCTTATCAAACTTGGTTGGAGTTCTTAAGGGACTTTCTAACATCACTAGACTGAATTAGAAAATTCATTTGAGGGTCCAAATCCTTAGACAGTTTAGATTGCATTTCACGAACTTGTGCTGGCGTCAAAGGTTTTAAACTGATACATTTGTTATTGTTATCGTGTACAATCGTATACTGGTTCGTACGACCACAATGCGAGGTTCCCTTATCAAACTGCCATGGCCTTCCTAATAAAAGGTGGCTAGCTTGCATCGGTACTACATCAACTAGGACTTGATCATTATACGGCCCGACACTGAATGGGACAAGGACTTGGTCCTTTACTTTGATCACGGTCTTGTCATCTAACCACTTGAGTTTATAGGGTCTAGGGTGGCATGTGGTGGGCAAAGAAAGTTTCTTGACCATGTAAGAGCTTGCAACATTCGTGCAGGAGCCTCCATCAATGATCAAGCCACATACATTCCCGCTTACCGTGCATCGCGTGTGAAAACTTTTGTCACGCTGGTTCGAGTCGTCCATCTCCAGGCTGGCGCTAAGAATACGTCGGATCATCAAGAGTTCTCCGACCTCCGGTTCGGCTACGGCCTCCTCCAGGTCCGCTTCAACCTGATCGTTCTCTTTGGCCATCTCCCCTTCGGACTCGAGCTCTCCGGACTTGGTAATGATCATGTTTCGGGCGTTCGGGCATAATGGCCGCAGCCCTAGCACTTGTAACAAATAATATCCCGACTTCGAACGCCGTTAGTCGTCTTTCGTGGATCTTGACAATTGTCACTGGCCGGCTCTTTGGATTTGAACCTCGAGTCAACATTGGCTGCTTTCGGCTTCTCTTGTGGCCGGTTGGAGGGTGAGGCGTTAGGTGACCAATTTGGCACTCCTTGAGCTTTGGTTCGACTTGTAGCGGCGACCTTCTTCTTGATTTGGGATTCAATTTGCACCGCTAGGTGCAATAATTCTTCGAACCCTTGGTAAGGTTGTCGCTCGACCTTTCGTGCGATCCGGTCTTGTAAACCGTCGAGGAACTGCGCCATGAGGGACTCCTCAGTGTCTTCTACTTGGAGGTGGTTGCTTAAGTGCTCGAACTTCTCGTAGTACTCTTCAACAGACCGCGAACCTTGAGTGAGTCTCCTAAATTTATTTTGGAGCTCTCGATGATAGAACGGTGGAACATATCGTCGTCTCATCACGGCTTTCATGACTTCCCATGTAACAATCGGTCGGTCATGGTTGCGGCGTTGTTTGGCTACTAAGCGATCCTACCATGTAAGTGCGTAGTTGGTAAATTGGGTCACGGCGTAAGAGATCTTACGAATCTCCGGATAATTGTAGCAGGAGTAAAGGTGGTCCATCCGGAACTCCCAGCCGAGGTAGGCCTCGGGGTCGGATTTGCTGGCAAAGGTTGGGGCCGTCATCACTTGTCCTGGTTCGTTCGGCCGTGGTGCATCCTCATACCAGTCATCACGTTGGTGCCGTTGCCTCGGACGCGGTTCATAATCTTTGTCGAATTGGTCGCTTCGTTCTGGATCTTGTCGTTGACGTTGCATAGGCAGTGGGTCTTCCCTTGGAGGATTAGCGAGTTCAAGAATCGTCATTCGTTTGGCAAGACGTTCTATGCCGTTGTGAAGGGCCGTCAAGGTGGCGCCAATCTCCGGTGGAGGTAAAGGGATCTCCGGTAGATGTTGTTTGGCCATGGTGCTTGTACGGACGGTCAATGGTGACGTAGCTCGGTCCGTACCCGTTGCGCTGTCTGATCGATTCTAAACCTCGTTGAAACAAAAATGAATATTCGTGAGTATATTACGTTCAATGGACAATGACTAAGATATTTCTTTGGCCAGTCAATGATTGAAGACAGCAAAGCACGATGACAACCTATGACTAATCAAAAAGCAATTTACACGCGCCTAAAAGTAAACACACACACAACAAGACAAACTTTTGGGACCACAACACAAACGCAAAAGCAAACACTCTACTTTATTGATCTATCGGTTTCTAAGTGATAAGCGGTTTTTCACCAGGGTATCAATTCCCTATGTAGTTGTAGTACAAAGGGTTATCAATCCAAATTGTTGTTTATGCTAGCAGGAAGGATGCAATCAGAACAATGCAAGTCAAGCCAAGCAATAATGGGGTTTTATCTAACAATCCTAAAATAATAAAAGAAAAGAATATAAACAAAGTGCCACATGACCTAAGCACTCGATGCAAGTATTTGAGTACAAGATCGGGTGGGGTGATCGAGTAAGCAAATGAAGTATGAACAACTTGAGGGGTTACTCAAAGCAGGTGATCGTGTACCTGTTCGGGTAATGGATCGAGTGATGAATGAAAATGCAAGCAATTAAGATATGAAAGCTTCTAAGGATGGGGTAATCAAATCCTAAGCATTCCTGACCAGTACATATGTCTTACATGCCTCAGGCAAATATTTCCTAGACAATGAATCTCTAAAATCTTGTTAAAACACTCTCGTGATAGAAACAATCAACCTTGATCACTCCCCTACCCAACTCTCGTTGGAGAAACATGACCAAACAGGCATTAAGATCCGATTCATTATTGTCAGTAAACCCCTTACTCATCTAATCTCTTAGGCTAAGTGAGTAAACCTCTAGCATTGGTTGATTCAAGCATCTCATCTACACCTCTCGGTGGTAAACACCTTAGATCTAATCTCACCCTCTCGGTTTGTTGACAGCATTAAGAACACCAATCTAGAAGGAAATCTATTAAACACATACAATCAAACTAAGACATCCTAACCGATCAAGAACACAAAATCATCTATCCCATCCCTAGAAACTTTACTACACTACTCGGAAATCATAGCAAGAAACATAACAGCATATATGAACGAAAATTGCACTATAATAAACGGTAGAGTAGAGAAGTAAGAATACAAGATAGAAATCTAAAGAAATGATAAAAATATATGAAACAAATCCTAACAAAAAGTGAAAAGAGTTTTGAGTCACTCAGTTCTCTCTCAGAAGCTCTCGCTCTCTGGTCTGAGGGTCTGCGGCATGCTCGTTTGCGAAGAAGGAGAGGAAGGGTTTATATATGGAAACTCCTTTGACCTAGCTTCCCAGTCCTGCCCGAGGGTCTACTCGATGGGGTACACGAGGATGAGGTCGGGTTACTCCTTGGGTAGATCTTCGGGTTGTTCTTCCTGCTCTTGGATCCTCCTCGATCGTGTTGGGGTTCGGACTTGTTCTACCAGATCGATGACTCCTTCGGGTACATGCTCGGGATTGTCCTTATTTTTCCCCATTTTAGGCTCTTAAGCACCTGTTTTCATCCAAAATATGCAAATGCAAAAATGCAACACCCTAAATGGCCTAAAAGTGAATTCTTACAATTAATGACCTAAAAATGCTAAGTTAAGGATATGAACAATGCAAAATATAGACAAAAAAGGATGCTAAAAACATGTAAATTAGAGAGTTATCACTAAGCAAGAACAAAAATGAACAGCAATAAGAACACGATGAACAAGAGATAACTTAAACGATCTAACAAGAATACTACGCATAAAACAAACTACTAAACGCCCTAACGAAACAAGAGGAGACAAACGATGACTACTAGAAACACTCAAGATATAAGCTTTGAACAAATAAAAGAGAGTTCTGGGTTTCATAAAGATACAACATTTGGGTAGAACCTTTTAGCTCTGTTACCAGCTGATGTGAGCACCGGTTGACTCGCGGTACGGATAGAAAGTCACTTCTTCGGGTCGATCAGTGTGGGGGCAACTTTCCTCGGACCAAACGATGATGAATGGTTGTAGAGGCCAAACGAACGATGGAAACGAGTTTTGGTGAAGAACGAACGAGTGGAACGCGAGATAGAACGATGGTCACGACTTTGGGCGTACGGACGGTCTGATGCGGTAGCGGTACAGAACGGCCGTCGAGAACGGGAAGCGGCTAGCGAACCAAGTGATGGGTTTTCTAGGAGAAATGGAAGCGAGGATTGATCGAGTGACGACACACGAGTGTTGGCTCTACTCATGATATGGCCGGTCTAGAAGATTACGAACCCAGTTCGTGAATCTACTAGGGTTTCTCGATAGTTAGTCCTGGACTATGTCTAAAGAGAGAAGTGAGACAAGAAATAAAGCTTCACTCTTTGGGAAAATAATTTCATTCAAGTCAGTGTTTTATAAAGTAAGAGAGGGTTTAAATAGTGTGAGGGTTTACAGGGAACTAGGGACATGTGGACTCGCTATGGTCCGCACACGTTTTCCCTTGATGTGTTTCCTTTGATGGAGAACACGTCACCCTCTAAGTGGTTTAAACAGGACCACACACATCACACTACTCTAACGTTACAAAGAAAGTTCTAGACAAAGTTTAAAAATGCAACGCTTAAACAAATGATAACACGTCCTTAGGCTTTGACGCGGGAACCTCGTCATCGGCTTCAAAACGTGGAGGTTTGCGTTAGGACTTGTCGCCTCATTAAAACCTTCTCCAGTAAACCTTGTGGGACAAACCCGGAGTAAGAAAAAAGAGTACGGGTCATGATCCTAATGACTTGGTCGCCTTCATCCTTGGGTAAGGATGAAGGCCGTGCGAACGGTCTCCCCTTGAATTGCATTGGCCGGGTTGTTCTCTTGATCCTCTCGAACAAAGGCTTGCACGAACCAGTTGATCTTCTGTCTTGCGGCTTTAGACGAGCTCTTTGATCGCGTAGTAGCTCCTGGTGTGATCGTTGGTGCATTGGCCTGATGTTGTCCTGCGGGTAATGCAAGTGTCTCGGCAGCGTCCTGGGCGTCCTGGTCCGGTACGAACAATCCTGGCCGCATGTCCGGTCCCGTGCTCACATCAAACCTTCTCCAGATTGAATCTCAGCACCAAATTCTCCATGTGCAGATCAATTTTTCCTTCACAGACGTTTATCATTACACCCGCGGCCTTCCTAGCAGGATCGGATCCTGAGATTCTTCGTCGAGTTTCAAAACGATGAAATCAGTGGGTATGTAGCAGTTTCCAATTTGCACTGGTAAGTTTTCCAACAACCCTTCTGGACGACGAGTGGAGCGATCAGCTAGGACTAGAGTCACTTGAGTAGGCTTGAAGGTATACAGTCCAAGTCGTGTGGCCACGTTCAGCGGCATAAGGCTTGCACTAGCCCCCAAATTGCAGAGGCAATTGTTGAACTTGAGATCTCCTATTGTGCAAGGTAGAGTAAATTGGCCTGGATCTCCACATTTTTCTGGTATTCGATTTTGGGGCATTGAACTGTATTCTTGCGTGAGATACATTACTCCTTCCTCCAAACTGAGCTTATCGGTGAGGATCTCCTTCATGTACTTCTTGAGAGATGGAACAATCCTTACTGTTTTGATGAAAGGGAGTCTGACCTGAAGCTCTCCCACCACTGATTTCAGCTTTTCATATTCTCACTCTTGTATCTTGGACTTGCGACGTGTAGGGAAAGGTAGTTTGGGTACATAAGGTTGTTGGGGTCTGCAGGGTTGCTCTTCCCCAGTAATAGCTGAACCAGAGATTTCGATGCCATCATAAGCGTGGTTGGGGACCTCTTCAGAGTTGCTTTCCTGATTCTCTGTCTTGGATTGACCAGTCTTGTTATTATATCGGTCAGTCCCTGCTCTTTGTTGTGGTTCTGTAAGATCCCTGCTGCTTCGAAGGGTGATGACATTCACAAATTCTTTTGGATTAGCCTCGTTTTTCCCTGGAAGTGTTCCTGGAGGTGCCTTGACTCTCGCTGCAGACTGTGCCACTTGGTTCTCCAACACTCTCATGTGAGAGTTCAGTGATTATATTCTCCCATTCAGCTCAGAATACATGCTGTCGATCTTGACATTCACCTCAGTAACATCTGTTCTAATTTGCTCTCTTGCGGAGCTGCGGCCTGCGGTGGAGTTGCTTGATAACCTTGTGAGAAGTTGTTGACTTGAGGTTTCTGCTAAAAATTTGATCCTCCAAATCATGTCCCCTTGTTCTGGAAGCCCTGTGCGAAGTTGCTCTGATGAGGTCGCGGTGGATAGATCTGATCCTGAGGATTCTCGACATTGTTGCTTCTATAGGATAGGTTAGGATGAATCTTAAAATTCTGGTTAAAGCCTCGATTATGAAAATTTCCTTGTCCTCCTATGTAGTTCATCTCCTCCATACCCTCAAGGTATGTCTCAGCTCCGAAATCTGCATATCCCCCGGCTTGTTCCTCACACAAGTTATCGTTTTAGTGATCCCTTTTCAGTAGGAGATTAACCTTGGCTGTGAGATCCTTAATAGCATCAGTCTCGACAGCATTGACCCGCACCGTACGATCATAGTCTGTGCCTTGATTGCTGTTGCTTGCCGCAATATTTTCTATCAGTGCATTGGCCTCGTTTGCGGTGTTGGTGGAGAAATCTCCTTTGCTGGCTGTGTCTAATGCCATCTGGTACTTCTGTTCGATGCCCCCATAGAAGATGTTCATCAGGTTCTCTTGGGTGTAGCCATGGTGAAGATAGTCTCTCAGATACTCCTTGAACCTCTCCTATGCTTTGCAAAACGTCTCCAGACCTCCTTGAGAGAATGTAGTGATTTTGCTTCGCAGTTTGGCTGAGCGCGATTTAGTGTAGAAATGGTTCAGGAAAGCTGTTTCATTGTGCCCAAGTGGTGAGCGATCCAGGATCCAAAAGATTCAGCCATCTTAGCGCCTTATCCACCAAAGAGAACTGGAACAACGTCAGCATGAGGTAGTTGTAGGGAACACCATTAGACCTCGTCGTACTAGTCAGCCTTTCAAAAGCCTCGATGTGATCTAGAGGACTCTCCGATGGCAACCCGTGGAACACACGATTCTGAACCAGATTGATTAGACTATGCTTAATCTAATAGTCTTGCCTCGCAGGAGCTGGTGGTTGAATCGCAGATCGGTTCGCAAACAGCCTGTTTTGAGCATCTTCATCTCTCAAGGTGGCTTGCCTTGCTGGTGGATTCGGTGCAGCTTGCTCTTGCTGGTTCTGCCTTTGCGTTTGTTGGACGATACCCAACTGAGGTTTGGGTTGTTGAGCCCCTGTCTCTTCTCTGACGGCCATAGCGTTGATCTGGGCTCTTGCTTTGCGGTTTTTGCGTTCAAGCTGTGCTAACTCCTTGTTTCGCAGGTTATGCAGATCATTAGGCTTGTTGCTTCTTGTTTGCATGCACCTGAAATGAAAGAGGAAGAACGCAAAAACAAATCAGTAAATTAAAATAAAATAAACCTTAGGTTAAACGTGAATCTAAAATTTCAAAGGCAATGTTTTTGGTCCCTCGAAACGGCACCAAATTGATCAAAGGTCAATTAAAACCCAAAGTACACTCAACCACAATCTAGTGGTGTCGTCGTAGCACTTTAGGGTTGAATCCACAGAGACCAAGCGATGCACTATGAAATTTTATAGATCAAATATAGCTAAGGCAATGAGAAAGATTGTATTTCAAGTAACCGATTAAAAACAGAAAATAAATAAGAGTTTTGAAGTCAAGGGAAGATATTGGGCGTAGGGAATCAGTTAGGGAATACAACCACGAAATTAGATTATAGATTGGGAAAGTATTAGATACCGTTCTTGAACTCAAATCTAGAATGTAAAACTAACCTACTGTCGCAGCATTAGTTATCTATGCAAAGAAATGATTAAACTCTAAACCGTCGTTTGAATCTAGCAATCCTAGCAAGCAATAAGTTCAAGTTTGATTTTGTTCATAAGGTGCCTTAACTTCAACTTTCGTTGGCTAAGGATCACCTTGCTCACCTATGTTCTTTTCAAGCAATTCAACAACACTTTTGATGCCTAGATGAATTAAACCTACAATCATAAACTAGGTAGCTAATCTAGTTTAAGAATTAAGAACAACAATAGATGAAGAACACAATAGATCAATCCCAAATCTAACAACCTAAATTCAGAGAATCATAAAACCTATTTTGAAACCCGAAACCCAACAATAAAACTACTCAGAGATAGAAATCAAAGAACAGCAAATCAAAGATGAAGAAAACATGTTTGAATTGCAAAGAGAAATAAAAGGGTTCAGAATTCTTCTCCAAAGGGTTAGAAAAGATAAGAGCTCTTCTCCCTAAGCTTACAAGTACTCAAAAGCTGCGTAGACTAAAACTTGTCTTTCTAGAGGTCGAGCCTCGTGCTTAAATAGTAAAGTAAAACCCTAAAATTTGGTTTAAAACATAAAAGGAAAAGTTGCTTCGGGGACCGGACTTGTCGATCTCAAGCGACGATCAGTCGATCCGGAACGTTTTTCTGCTCTAACTCCATCTGCTTACTAGTCAGATCAGTCTTTCACCAAATTGACTTCAGATGCTTGTTTTCATCCCCAAAACACTCAGATTCCTTCCAAAGTTGCCTAGAACCTGTAAAGACTCACAAAAGACTAAAAAGACTCTAAAAGCACACTTGGACCTAACAAAATACTCAAAACAAGTGTAAAAACTATAGTTAAAACCCTATAAAATACATATACATCATCTACCGACAAGGTGGGTACTTTCATTGTAACCCTAAACCTTAAACCATAAACTCTAAACCCTAAATTCATCGCAATAACCACGCAAGTTCCTCGCAAAATTATCCCAAATTTGTGAAGAATCGTTCCGTTGCAATTTGCAATGATTTTGCGACGACGAAAACCATCCTCGAAAATCAATCACAAATATGTCGCAGATTTTCAAGTGATATTTTCCATCGCACTACGTCGTCGCAATCAAGGTGTTTTTTAGTAGTGGAGTGAGTGATTAGATATTATATTTATATTTAATATATTATAGTAACTAAATATATATAATTTAAATATGTTACACTAGATAAATTAATAGTCACTGATTGCTATATAATATTTTTAATATATTTCACACATTTAAGAAATATTTTAAATTTAGATATATATATATATATATATATGTATATTTAATTTAATAATTTAAATATATATAATGTAACATATTAATTAAAAAAGTAATTAAAATATTTTATATTTTTATAAAAATATTAAATATATATAACATAACGAATAAAACTAAAATCAAATAATAATAAATATATTATTATATTATTTTAAATAACAATAATAAGTTACTGCTCTAACAAATAAATTTATGTTTATTAAATCAAAACAAAAATTATATTTTTTTACAAAACAAATTATATTAATGAAATAACCAGATCTCCAATGTAGATAGAACTTTAGGTTTAGTTTCAAAAAAAAAATGATAATATTAATACACAAATACATGGTATATAATTCATAGTATAGCCTATAGAATCTAGCTTGTGTAGTGTATATAAATCTTACCTATTATATTCTAGTCGATGCATCAAACATTTTCTATTGACTGAGATACAGTTACACCGACATTTTGATATTTAGTTTTCTAGTTGGTATAAAACAATTAAGTTATAGATGATGTGAAAAAAAAACAACAAAATAATATAGGGTTTGGTAGATAAGTCCTTTAATAAACAAACAAACATTTTATAGAGTTTTGGTTCTATATATTGAACTCACTTGCAAGTTGCAACTATCTGAGAGTACACAACAACAACAAAAGAAGCTAACGTTCATCAATCGAGAGTTGGAGACTATGAAGACTACGAAGCCACATGCCGCCATGTTCGCTAGCCCAGGAATGGGCCATATCATCCGGGCGATTGAGCTCGAAAAACGCTTAGCTGGATCTCATGGCTTCCACGTCACCATTTTTGTCCCTGAAGACGACGCAGCCTCCGTTAAATTTCAATTCCTAAACTCACCAGCCACCAGGCTGTGATGCGTTTGTTTATGTCATAAGCCTCCCAACTCTGGATATCTCCCGTTTGGTTGACCCATCATGACCAAAACTTCAAGACCCGGACCTCTTGGGTCCGATTGTTCGTGTACCGGTTTATTCACGTGGTCCTTTGTCCAGACCGGTTGATCAATCTAAAACTAATCACCCTGTTTTAGATTGGTTAAACAAACAACCAGATGAGTCGGTACTTTACATTACATCTCATTTGGAAGCGGCGGCTCTCTCAGTCTCTCTCTCTCCACTAAACAGCTAACCGAATTGGCTTGGCGGCTTGAGATGAGTCAGCAACGGTTCGTTTGGGTGGTTTGACCGCCAGTGGACGGTTCAGCCTGTACCGCATACTTCTTGGTTAATAGTAATGAAATACGAGATGGTACCCCTGGTTATTTACAGGAAGGTTTTGTTAGCCGGACCCATGAGAGAAGCCTCGTGGTCACACAAGCCGAGATCCTAGTCCACCAAGCAGTTGGTGGGTTTCTAACTCATTGCGGCTGGAATTTAATTCTTGAGAGAGCCGTTAGCGGCGTTCCAATGATCGCTTGGCCGCTTTTTTATGTTGCTCAACAAGGAGCTTGGCACCGCCATCTATGAAGAATTAGTAATGGGCCTAACTCAACACCCAAAAACTAGCTCAAGGGAGAAGATTGCCTAACACTATATATATTTTCCAAGGATTTTGTTTTCTTCCGATGTGGGACTCTAACACATCCCCTCATACTCAGGATTAGACATCTAAAAAGTGAAGTTTGTGCAACCACGGGTGGTAGCCCATTTTTGAGAAGTTTGAATCTAGATTCTGATACCATTTTAGTAATGGACATAACTCAACACTCAAAAGCTAGCTCAAGGGAGAAGGGTTGTCTCACACTATATATATTGCCCAAAGATTTTGTTTTCTTCCGACGTGGGACTCTAACACACACACCCCTCACGCTCAGAAGTGGACATCTGAAACGTGAAGTTTGTAGAACAAGACATCTACGAGTGGTAGCCCATTTTTAAAAAGTTTGAACTTGGCTCTGATACCATTTAGTAATGGACCTAACACAACACACAAAAACTAGCTTAATGGAGGAGAGTTGCCTCACACTATATATATTGGCGAAAGATTTTATTTTCTTTTGATGTGGGATTCTAACAACTCTAACAGCGTTGGTGAGAAAGATCATCGTGGAGGAGGAAGGTTGCGAGATGAGAAAAAAGGTGAAGACACGGCGATGGAGTCGCTGAGTTGCGACGGTGGAGTGGCGCATGAATCATTAGCGAGAATCACCGAGGAGGGCAAGCATCGTTTGGAGCGTGTAAGCTGCATGGAACGTGGTTCCTAGGAGGCTAGGAGCGCTTACCGTTAAAAAGTATATTTTACATTTAAACTGCTAGTCGTGTTTACTGTTTTTGGAGTCTTGTATTCAGTTTCCGAGTCTTGCCACATGTTTTAACGTGTTCATTTTGTCAACACCGTTTGCTACTACTAATGTAACATTGAAAGATTAAATAATGGTGTTTAATTTGTTTTATTAGGTCTTTATATATTAATCTCCAAGTCCTCGTTTATTTAATAAATGGTTGTTTAATATGATTAATACTTGACTTAAAACTTTGATTTAAAAACTTTTGGATGACGGTAATTGCATTAGTTATGGGGGTATGTATATATATTAACAGTTTTGAATTAGCAATCATTACTAATAATCTCCTTAGGTAATTCAGTAATTGTATTATATTACGAAAGATATGGTGATACTCTGAACGTCACTGTCACATTATTGATCTAAAAATAACAAAAAAAAAAAAAAAAAACCAAAAACGAGTAGCTCAATTTTGTTTAATACTTATTTTTCATCTATATAACTTATGAATCTCACTATATACTGTATGTTATTAAGGAATCTTTGATTTTGTAAGGAAGGTTATGTAATTGGAACTGAGTTAAAGATCACATTATCCAAGTAGATTAATATATCTATATTCCCTGTTCTTTATCAAGGAATCTTTTGATTTTTTTTAATCTTCAATCTTGAATCTTGGAACTGAAATTAACACAGTAGCTCGGACGCGACAAGGTCTCTACCTCCGTTGTTTTCGTAATTATGGGACCGATTATTTTTATTTTTGTATCACGAAGTGTGAGCATTTCAAAACGTCGATAGGTTGAAATAGTTTGTAGAAAGGTTATCTTATTCATGTAGAAGTAGTCAAGTATTTATACAAGTAGATGTTCGTAGAAGATAGAGCTAGAATCGTAATGTGATAAGGACTAAGAGAAGTAGAGAGATAAGGATTAACATAAGCATAGCATTATCCAAATCTAAAGTGTAGTTATCGTAATACCCTCCCTCAAGTTGGAAGTGTGAGATGCCGAATACCCAACTTGGAAAGAAGACCTTCAAATGCTGGACCAGGTAATGCTTTAGTGAGGATATCAGCAAGTTGGTTGTGTGTAGAGACATGGTGGAGAGTAATGAGCTTGGCGTGGACGGCATCACGAACTTGGTGACAGTCGGATTCCACATGCTTTGTACGTTCGTGAAAGACAGGATTTGTGGCAATGTAGATTGCAGATTTGCTATCACAGAACAAACGCATAGGAGTGGAACGAGGAACAGCTAGAGTGATAGCCAGTTCATTGAACCATTTGAGCTCACAGAGTGTATAAGCCATAGCCCGGTATTCAGCTTCCGACGAAAAGCGAGAATTGACGTCCTGCTTCTTAGCCTTCCACGAAATCGGAGAATCCCCAATGAAGACAATATAGGCACTGAGAGAGCGACGAGAGAGGAGACAACCATTCCAATCCGAGTCACAGAAGGCAGAGATGGTCAGATCAAAGTCAGAACCAATGAGAATGCCCTGACCCGGACAACCCTTGAGATAGCAGACAACACGAATAGCAGCCTCCCAATGAGGTTGAAGAGGACGTTGCATACATTGCGAGAGAACATGGATGGCGTAGCTGAGTTCAGGACGAGTATGTGTGAGATAAATGAGGCGACCAACAAGACGACGGTACCGTGGAGCATCAGCAGGTAAGCCTTTGACAGTAAGAAGCTTGTGATTGATTTCCATCGGAGTGGAGACAGGTTGAGCACCAAGTAGACCAGTCTCGGCAATGATATCTAGAGCATACTTGCGCTGTGACAAGAAGAAACCAGCAGAGCTGCGGGCGACCTCAATACCAAGAAAGTATTTGAGGCGTCCAAGATCCTTCATGTGAAAGCACTGATGGAGATAATCTTTGAATTCCTGCAGAGTGTCTTTATCATTGCACGCAAGCACAAAATCATCAACATAAACCAGGATATGAAGACAGATATTGCCACGAATTTTAGAGAACAATGAGTAGTCTGCATACTTCTGCGAGAAATCAAACTTAATGAGAGCCGTAGACAACTTAGAGAACCAGCATCGAGGAGCTTGACGGAGACCGTAGAGTGATTTGCGTAGGCGACAAACTTTAGTGGGATCGGAACATGCAAAGCCTTGAGGGAGTTTCATGTATACTTCTTCCTCAAGATCCCCATGTAGAAAGGCGTTATGAACGTCCATTTGGTGAACTTCCCAGTTATGTGCGGCAGCAAGTCGAAGAAGAAAGCGAACTGTCTTAAGCTTGATAACCGGAGCAAAGGTTTCGGTGAAGTCTTCACCCTCGGTTTGATTGTTACCAAGAACAACAAGACGAGCCTTGTGACGTTCAAGAGAACCATCTGATCGATACTTATTCTTGAATATCCATTTGTTACCAATAGCTTTCTTACCCGGTGGGAGCGTAGTAACATCCCACGTATGCTGGTCATCAAGAGCAGAAATTTCTTTAGACATAGCATCACACCAGATTTTGTGTTTAACAGCATCCTTGTAGTACTTTGGCTCATCGGAATGAAGAATAGACGCCATATAAGCACGATGTGAAACTGAAAAAGCAGCATCAGTTACATAATTAGCAATAGGATACGGTGTTTTACCTGAGGACGTTGTAAGAGAACCTTGACCAGGCGGAGATAGAACGTGTGAGGGTTTATGTTGCGTAGAGTTGGTGATGTATTCTTTGAGCAAGACAGAAGGAAACTTTTGGCGGTGACCTTTGCCAAGTAATTCAGGAAGTCCTGGAGAAGCAGTATGAGTTGCAGGTTCCAATGGTTGCTGATCGGAAATAGCCAGAGGAGTCGACGGTGGAGATGGTGACTCTGGTAACGGAGTAACTGGACTCTGTTCACAAACAGAGCTAGTTGTGTCCTGTTTCGACTGTTTCGGAGCAGGTGGCGGTGGTACTGATAGAGACTCCAGAGTGGGTTCCGCTGTTGAAGGAGGAACAGGCGAAGCCGACGTTGGGGGAAGTGTTGTCGGAATCGCCAATGAAGGAAGCGGATCAGGAACAAGCCAATCATCAAATGCAGCGTCATAATGATTCATTGGAGGAGTAACGTAGTCATCCTTGCCAACACCAGGAAACGTATCTTCAGAAAACACAACGTCACGGCTGGAAAAGAACTCAGTACGGTCAAGATCATACAGCAGCCAAGCTTTCTTGCCAAAGGGGTAACCAACAAAAATGCAGCGACGGCTTCGATCTCCAAATTTGTCCTTATCATGTGAGCGACGGTGAGCAAAACAAAGGCAACCGAAGACACGTAAGTGGTCATAATCAGGTTTCTTGTTGAAAAGGACTTCATAAGGTGACTTGCCATCTAAGACATTTGTTGGTGTATAGTTAATGAGGTGAGCAGCAGTTAAGACACTTTCACCCCAAAAAGAAACAGGTAGGCGAGCTTGGAAGAGACATGCGCGTGCCACATTTAAAAGGTGTCAATGTTTGCGTTCGACACGGCCATTCTGTTGCGGAGTGTCGACGCAGGAGGTTTGATGCTCAACACCGGTTTTCTTGAAGTAAGATTTGAGAACCATGAATTCACTTCCGTTATCAGTTCTAATTTTCTTGACTGGTTTGCCAAACTGTTTTTCACAAAGCGCAAAAAATTGTTGAATAAGATTTGCGACTTCAGACTTTTCTAACATCAAATAAATCCAAACTGCTCGAGAGTAATCATCAACAACAGTAAGAAAATATTGTGCACCACAGGAGGAATGATGTCGATATGGCCCCCAAACATCACAGTGAATAAGAGAAAACGGTTCAGTAGCTTTATAGAACTCTCAGGAAAAACACCACGCGTTTGTTTAGCGCGAAAACAAATCTCACAAGATGTAGATTGAATAGAATCAAAAGACAACTTGTCTAAAACCGGTAATGTAGATAAAATACGAAAAGAGGGATGTCCAAGTCGTCGATGCCAAAGTTCCGATTTAGAAGCCGTTCCAGAATCAGTACGATGAACCCGTGCAGCCGTGACTCCCGTAAAGTAATAAACCCCCTCACGTTCTTCACCTGCCCCAATCAGGGTCCTCGTAAAACGGTCCTGCAAGACACACAGAGTATCAGTAAATATTGCAATGCAACCAGTTTGCTTAAGTAGGCGAGAAACAGAGATCAAAGTGCAATTGAAGCCTGGAACGTATAAGACATCGAGTAAGTAGTAATCGCGGCTTAGAATAAGCTTTCCGCGTTTTACTGCTCGTGAGAGTTTCCCATCAGGAAACACAACAGCAGATGGAAGAATGTCAATGACTTCGGTCAGTAAGGCAAGGTTGCCGGTCATGTGGTGTGAAGCACCTGTGTCAATAATGATATCAGTGAATTGTGCTTTACCGGACAATTTTTCGGAGGATATCGTAGTACGAGGTGTTTGAAGCAGTTGTAGGAGTTGTGTTATCTGATCGGTGCTCCATGACGTGGTGGGAGCTGACGTGTTGGAGAAGTTAGCACGAGCAGGATTGCTTCGACCTCTCCCACGACTCCCTGAACTAGAAAAACGACCCCCACGACCACGTTGAGTAGAGACAGTGCCAGGATGAGATGTAGAACGTTGTTGATCATACCACCAATCAGGATAACCGTGAAGAAGAAAACACTCTGTATTATCGTGTCCTTTGCGAGAACAGTGAGTGCAAAAACGGTTGGGATCACGGGAACGAGCCACAGCAGCCAAAGCAAGAGGAGGAGGATCTTCGGTGGAATCAGTCTTCACAGAAAAACCAACAACCTCTACTTTGAGTTCCTTGGATCGGGCAGAGTGGATGAGTTGTTCCTCACGGATGACGCGGGAATAGACATTGGCCATATCAGGCAAAGGATCTTCATCGATTAGTTTAGAATGTATGTTGCGGAAACGTGAGTCATCAAGACCGAGAAGAAATTGATGAACACGGATGTCTGCTCGTTCTTTTTCAATATCTGCAGAAGCGTCACATGAACAGGAACGAGAAGTCTTCAAGTTGTCCAAATCCTCCCAAAGTTTGGAAAGACGGCCATAAAACTCAAGAACAGATTGTCCATCTTGGCGGCAGTTGCTGATCTCATCACGAAGTTGATGAATACGAACACCACTTTTAACAGAGAAGCGGCGTAGGATATTGTCCCAAAGTTTATGTGCATCAGGAACAAAAGTAATAGTCGAACGAATCTTTGGATATATGGATGTACGGATCCACCCGACAATCATTGAATTTGTGGCTAACCAGCGAGAAAGTTCCGGGTCTGTTGCAGGTTTAACAACGGTTCCATGGATGAAACCAAGTTTTTGTTTAGCCTGCAACGAGTTGGAAAGTTCTGTTGCCCATTCAGAATAATTGTCTCCACGAAGCATCACCGAGGTGATTAGTGCACCAGGATTGTCAAAGGGATGGAGATAGTATGGGGAAGACTCCGTAAGAACGGTTGTGGCAGTAGTAGTAGTAGGAGCTGGAGGAGCACCATCGGTGGGGGTGATGGTACCATCAGTAGTAGACATTGTTGAAGAAAATAGAGAAAGTGTTTTGTAGAAAAAAATTTAGTAGAATTGGGTAGGCTCTGATACCATGAAATAGTTTGTAGAAAGGTTATCTTATTCATGTAGAAGTAGTCAAGTATTTATACAAGTAGATGTTCGTAGAAGATAGAGCTAGAATCGTAATGTGATAAGGACTAAGAGAAGTAGAGAGATAAGGATTAACATAAGCATAGCATTATCCAAATCTAAAGTGTAGTTATCGTAATATTTATGTATCAAATATATATAACCATTGATGATGTGTGTTACAGTTCTTATCTCTGTCGTCAGTGTGTGTTACTAATATATTCAACCCAACCCCGAAACATATCCTATAAATATAACCTAACTCTGCCAAAGTACCGACTTTGTTTATAATGCACTGTCCACTCCACCCGAATATATGCATGTGAATTATTTGAATACATATTTAATCTTCTCGTCTTACACACCTACATATGTAATCGACATACTGTGTGTGTGAAAATCGCAAACAAAGTATGGTCCCCAATGAGATTCAGCCTAATGTTTGTTCGAACTAGTTAATCCAATTGACATAGTCAGAGCCGGCGCAGAGTATTTATGGGCCGCAAGTCCAAAAGTTGTTAAAAACACCACCGTCTCTCTTTTTTTTTATTGAACCGGCACTTCAGCAAATGCTCAAGCCCTCACACTTAGGAAACTTAAACTGTTAAACATGCTTACGAGAGTGAAAATAATACAATATTGATGGGCATTTAAATCTCAACGATATCTAACTAATAAGCCCATATTGAGTCTTGTTTCCATTACAACGGTCGAAATTGAAGTGTTAAAACAAGAAGATAAGAAGCTTCCTCCCCAAGTGGTGAGTGTGTGTTGTGTCCGGTCTTATGGCAATGCCTAAACCCTAACATGTATTTGCTAGGTTTTGATTTCAATTTTATTTTTTTTTCGAGTTCTACAAATGGGAACACTTATTTAATGTAGCTCTTTTGATATGGTGGATATTCTGACCTAATCATATAAGCTCGATCGGCAACAAAATCTCATTTTATGGAAACATTTATTTAATGTAGCTCTTTTGAGATGGTGGATGTTTATACATTGGCATGGCGTTGTCAACTTATATGTGATACATATATAGTCACATAGACTGGAACAGAAATATCGTAGGAAAGATGGACGGTAAGTTTGAAAATCTTTTCGTCATATGTCTATAATATCGAAGAACCCCATATGTCTTACTCGGTTGCGAACGTCATTGGCTGTGAGTACATTAGTATGTAAACTATAAACAAAACTAGGATACAATGGACCTTGGTTACCTGATTATTTTATCTATCTTTAATCATAAAAATTGATAGAAGATTATATTATCAGTCAGTCGCCTTTCTAAGTCATCATGAAAATTATTGGCAATGAAAATAAGATTTATTTAAAAAACAATGTATAAAATTTTATAGATATAAAATTAATAAAATGTATAGTAATTCCAGATTTGTTACCATCTTTCTCCTGCTATATACAATACATTGCTGTATACAGCTCATGCATAAAAAGTTTTTCCAAAAGAGTTGCACATAGAGTCCACATATATTGTTAAACATATTAAGAAAAAAAGCTACTTAAAGATAAGATTATAAGAAAATCAAGAGATGTGGTGGTGAAAGGATAAAAAAAAAAATTTAAGATAAGCTTGGTAACGAGACCATTCATGCTCATTGGTAACCATTTACTGTAATACTAATTAGTATTGATTTTCTCGTTTTTATACTATTAATTGTCAATTAACATTTTTAGCCAACATACACGTCGAATAAAAACTCGTAAAATTACAGAATCACCCCCATATGTTGTAGTATTATAAATAAGCCCAAGCATTTCCTCTATCACTCATCATCATCAACACTTCATCTTTCACTAATCATCCTTAGTCCTCTCAATCACTTCCAGCCTTAGAGCTGGACTAATGGCTTTCTCAAACTACCCTTCTTACAAGAAGTCCAACAAGAAATTCAATTTCAGTATCAGCAGGGAATTGCTTCTCAACCCAAGCGATGTCTCAGTGGGAGAGATGATTGGAGAAGGAGGCCACTCCATCGTCTACAAAGGATTGTATGTTCCCTCTCTCTCTTATATTTTATAATGATGAGATGAATTTAACTAATCCGTTTAATTAAAAGTCATCACTTATTTCGTATGTTCTTTATAATGATTTTATAGGTTCAGAAACCGAGTTCCCGTTGCTGTGAAGATAATGCAACCAAGTGTAAAATCTGCTGTAAGCATAATGGACAAAAAGAAGTTTCAAAATGAAGTTCTGTTACTATCCAAGATGAGACATGCCAACATTGTGAAGGTAAAAAATGAGAAAAAATAATTAGTTATATTGGTGTTTTATCAATATAATAGTGAGAAAATAAACATGGTTTTTGATGATGGTATAGTTTGTTGGGGCTTGCATAGAGCCGCAACTGGCGATAGTTACCGAACTCATGGAAGGCGGCACTCTTCAGAGGTTCATGTGGGGTTCTAAGTCGAAACCTGATCTAAAGAAGGCACTGACCTTTGCTTTGGATATTTCTCGAGCCATGGAGTTTTTGCACTCAAAAGGCATCATTCACTGTGATTTAAAACCAAGTAAATATGCTCCAGTCTATACATAAAATCTTGTGAATAGAGAAACAAATTTGAAATTTTGGTGTGTTGGTTGGTGTAGCGAATTTGTTGGTAACCGGTGATCACAAGCATGTGAAATTGGCTGATTTTGGAATTGCTAGAGAAGAGAATAGAGATGGCAGGACCTGTGAGGCTGGCACTTGTAAATGGATGGCTCCTGAGGTAATGATTCTTTTGAGCTAAATCTTCTATTTCGAAACATATAAAATTATTGATTTTTCTGTTTTTGTAACTGTAGGTAAGTAGTCGTGAGGCACTTAGAGTTGAGGAGCCAAAGCACTATGATCATAAAGCGGATGTTTACAGCTTTGCTATAGTTTTTTGGGAGCTGCTTAATCTTCAAGAACCATTCTGTGGCGTGCCTAACATTTGTGTTCCCCAACTTGTACGACATGTAAGGTCGCAAATTAACTTATAAATCTAAAAAGGGTGAAGAATTTTAAAAGTTGGATTTGCTTCCTTACAGGGTGAGAGACCAAGTCTTGCGAATACACCAGAGGAAGTGATCCCCATCCTTGAATTATGCTGGGCACAAGATTCGGGTGCGCGTCCTGAGTTCAAGGAAATTAGGCAATTGTTAACAAGCCTTTTAACAAATTTGACCTCAGATGGTAGTATTGACACACTACCACTATCGGATGAGGAAGCTTATGACGGTGATATCGATGAGGATTCGGAGACCCCTCCTCTGACTCAAGAGCATTGTTGCAAGGTGAACAAACCTAAGGAGAAGAAGAAAGTACTGGTGAAGATGTTGCGTCCTTTCGTTAAGATTTTCAGGGCTTGTTACAAGCCATGATCATGTTTTTGTGTTTCCATAAAAATAATAGAAAGGGGATACAATTCATGATCAGGGCTTGTTAGATCATGGCTTGTTACAAGCCATGATGATGTCTTTCATTGTTTTTTTTTTGTCCTCCTTGTTTTTTCTTGTTGTAATAAGATTTTTCTTTTAAGAAAAAGCAATGCAATTCTCATTCTTCTTTTCATGGACATTTCAATTTGTTTTCTTTACAGAAAATATATTCTTGTGGTCACCATATCTATCACAAGTTGATAGTGGTAATTTAACATTTTTCATTAGAATTAATAACCATATAGTAAATAACAAAAGATTGTTAAAGGTACTCAATTGTCTATAAAGGAAGAAGTACACAATCCTTTGTTATACAATGGAGTACCTTTTAACAATCATTTGCTAAGATTTTATTTCAAAACATCTTTCCTCACTCAAAGGAAGAAGTATCATTCAAAGCGCCTCGTTATGTATTCTTTTTCTTGTAAGATAGATAAAATTACAACTCAACATTTATCACTTTTAACATGAAAATGATTTTTAAATGATGGGTTTTTTTTTACATAGGACCAAGCTTTAGGAATATTGCGAAAATGTCACTATCCTAAGTATATGACTCAAATGTGTGTTCTGACTTTAAGGGGATTACTATTATCTTAATAAACTTTCTCAGTAACTTCTCCTTAATTAGACAATGAAGATTATAACGATGAAACAGACTAAAATTGCATCTAGTAATCGGTATATTTATTAAACCTTGAAACCAATATTAATTAGATCGTTTGATGGTGTGATTGGATCTACAATTAGTGTTTTACAGTCGGTAGAAAGTTTTTTTTATTAAAAGGCCTAATTGTGAGCCAATCATTCTGTAGTTTTAGAAAATGAAGTCGCAGCCCAAAAAGTTAAAGAATTTATATTGGCTGTGAGAATCAAGTCTTTTTCTTACCGTTTTACATGTTACAAGTTGGATAGAAACTGAACTCCATAGTTTTTTTTTCATGAACTCTTAACTCTTAAGGGAGGTGTTTTTAACTTGACATTTTAGGTGATTTGTGTAAAATTTACAAATTCTATGTTATTCAATCATGAATTTCAAAAAGTCTCCTAAAATATATTGTTATTGAACTAATGATTTAAAAATCTACATTTTCTACTGTTATTCAAAATAGTTTGTGGATTTAAATTTTAATAATTTTTAGGGATTCTGAAGGATTTAAGAAGATTTCTTTAGTTAAAAATACAGAAATCCAAATCTCTTGCTTTTTGATAAGATTTGAAAGAATTTTACAATAAATCATTTCAACTTCTCTAAAATCAAAATTATTTATCTACAGAAATTATTTATCTACAGAAATTGAGTAAAATATTTTTTTCAATTTTAAATAAGTTTAGTTTGCATATAGGGTCAACATATATATAGTTACAGCTAAATAAAAAGGGAAACAAATGTAGACATATATGCAAAAAAATACTTAAAAGATAAGATTATATGAAAATCATGACATGTGGTGATAAACAAATGGAGAAATTTGAATTACAAAAAGAGAAAAGAATCTTTTAAATAATAGTTTTCATTTTTCCTTCTTTCCCCTTCCAAGTTTGAATTATCAATTATTACATAACAAATAAATATTATATTTTTCTTATTTCCTCTAATCACACTTTTGGCGTTTAGTAGAGACTAATGAAATTACATGAGTATCCATCCCCCGAACTCTACTATAAATCTATGTAACTCAAGCACTTCTCTTTCACTCTCATCTTCCTCAATCACTCATCACTTCAAGTCATAAAAATGAAAGCTCAAATGTTCCAGCGAACCCCAACAATGTCCACAGCCTCTTCGATGATGCTTTACCCGAACTATCCTTTTCTCATGTCATCGTTTGGCCGCTCAGATGACCGTTGTGAGTCCGACGAGCAATTCAATTTCACTATCAGCAAAGATTTGCTTTTAGATGCTAAGGATGTCTTGATGGGACATATGATTGGAGAAGGAGCCAAAGCCATCGTCTACAAAGGAATGTGAGTTTCACCTCTCTCTCTCTCTCTCTCTCTCTCTCTCTCTCTCTCTCTCTCTCTCTCTCTCTCTCTCTCTCTCTCTCTCTCTCTCTAGTCTTGTTAAGATTTTATTTTTTTTTATTTTGTTACAAAATTATGGAAAACAATAGTCTAAAATGACATGAGGCAACCTAAGGACCAATTATATATATGTTCCACAATTTTGAGTGAATTAATTAATGTGATGTTGCATAGAAATCATTAGTGGGTGGAATCATCTTAATTAACAAAGCCCTAAGAATGGATTTTTTCTTTCTTTCTAATCACTATTTTTTCATATCTCTTCTCTAATGATTTTTAGATTCAGCAGATGCAGATACAAATGTCCTGTGGCGGTGAAGGTAGTGCAGCCGTGTGAAACATCTGCTGTAAGCATAGAGGACAAACAACAGTTTCAAAAGGAGGTTCTGTTACTATCCTCGATGGAACATAACAACATTGTGAAGGTAAAAAATGAAAAGTACATTTATATTAGTGCTTCAATATTAATGGTATATATAAACTTATAGTAATGAGGAATCAATCATGGTTTTTAATAAATGTATAGTTTGTTGGAGCTTGCATAGAGCCACAATTGATGATAGTTACCGAACTCGTTGAAGGCGGCAGTCTTCATAAGTTCATACTGAACTCTCGTTCGAGTCCTCCTAATCTAAAGAAGGCACTAAGCTTTGCTTTGGATATTTCTCGAGCCATGGAGTTTTTGCACTCAAATGGCATTATTCACCGTGATCTAAATCCAAGTAAATATATGTTCCATTTTACACATGATCATGTCTTGTAGAATAACAAAACGAATTTAACAAATTGGTCTCTATGTTTGTTTAGGGAATGTGTTGGTAACAAGTGATATGGAAATGGTAAAGTTGGCTGATTTTGGACTTGCAAGAGAATATACTATAGGTGGCATGACTTGTGAGGCTGGTACTTACAGATGGATGGCTCCTGAGGTAATGAACTGATTATTTCGAGACCTAAAATCTTCTTTCTGAAACATATCAATTCATAATTTTATGTTTAATATCCACAGGTATGTAGCCGTGAGCCACTCAAAATTGGAGAGAAGAAGCACTATGACCACAAAGTCGATGTCTACAGCTTTGCACTAATTTTCTGGGCGTTGCTCACTAATCAAACACCATTCAGTGGGATAAATAGGGCTTCTGCTCTCTATTTTGTGAAACAGGTAATTTATTAAATGTTAGAAATAAATAATTTATTTAATTTTCACTTTTATCTTATAATTGGAGAGGAGTTGCAAATGATTGGATCTTCTTAATTTTCATCTAGGGCAAGAGACCAAGCCTTAAGAATATTCCAGATGAAATTGTTCCCATCTTGGAATCTTGCTGGGCAGAGGACTCAGAGGCACGTCTTGAGTTTAGAGAGATCACTATCTTATTGGAAAAATTGCTAAACGACCTGAGCTCAGCTGGGACTAGTAATGATACAGTAATATCAGATGAGGAATCTTATGACGATGAAATGGGAGATTTGGATACCAATTGTTTGATTCAAAAGGGCTATCGCAGGATGCAGAAACTTAAGGAAAAGAAGAAGAAGAAGAAGAAAGTGATGAGTAGGATAGTTCCTTTCTTCAAGACGCTCTTTTCATCGAAGGGGTGAAATGCACTTTTTGTGTGTTTCCCATATGAAGAGAATTTTTAGCTTCTTTCGTTGCAAATTACAAGACTGAAGATTTTGTCATGTGCCTGTTTTGTCTTTTCTTCTTTGGGGTTTTTGTTATTTTGTTATTGTTGTTGTTCTTCTTGTGACAAAAAAAAAAAAAAAAAAAAAGTAATGCATTCTCATTCTAGTTTTTCATGGAAAATTCAACTGTTCATTTTACAACATAAAACATATCGTTGTGGTTATAGTAAAATTTAAAATTTCAGATTTGATGAACAATACAGTAGAACCTCTATAAATTAATATTTTTTAAATTAATACTCGCTATAAATTAATAAATTCTTTCGGTCCTGAGTTGGACCGGTGTAAAAAATGACATATTTCGATAAATTAATAAGATAATAACTTTTTGAGAAATCCTATGTAAACATATGGTCCCATCAATATCATAAATTAATAATCAAGATAATATTAATATATATATATATATATATATATATATATCTAAGAAAATCTAGTGAAATATGATTCTATTTTTATTTTCATATTCTTGAATTTGCATTCTTATTGGAGTTCATCTCTAATCTTTTTCATTGCCATCTTCTCAAATCGCATCCAAAAATTATGGAAAATCCTAAATGCGATAATTGCTTCCGTACATGTATTTGTTTCTAAAATTACCGTAATATCTTCTTTGACTTCATCATTACCATGAATGATAGTAGCGATTTCTTCTAAACTCTAAACTTCTAACATTTATCATTTTTACCTAAACTCTAAACTTAACAATTACGATAGCCAAAATTATAAATTAAGAAACTTTTTTAATATTATGAATGATAACAAAAGTATCTTATTTTATAATATAATTTTTAAAAAATTATAAAAATTAAAAATCTCTTCATAAATTAATAAAATATTAATTTATCGATAAATTAATAATTAAAACTTCTATAAATTAATAAAATTTCATGGTCCCGACCTTATTAATTTATAGAGGTTTTACTGTAGTTATTACCGTAGGTAAACATTAGAGCACTTCCATTAGGCAGAAACAATAGAAAGAAAACAATTATTATTTTTAATTATAACAATGTATTATAATTGTTTTAATAAGTGAACCATTAGTGAAATGACAACTATCAATTTATATTGAAACTGTCTCTTCTTGGAGAATAGTCTCTCTTTTTCTCTCCAATTTTTATTATTTTTATTATTCCATCTGTTTTACAAAAAAAATATCATTTTAGAGTTTGATTTTTTATTTTACAAAGTGTCATTTTATATTTCCAATGCATCATTTTATATTTTCAATGCATTTTTACATCATATTTTCAAATTTTATATTTAATCTATAATTAAATTAATTAATCACTTATTAAACAAATACATATTTATATATTCTAGTATTTTAAAAATTTGTGAAAATTGTATCAAATTGACATTTTTTGTAAAACAGAGTGAGTATTATTTCAATAAAATAATAATACATCTCTAGGTTATATACGAAAATATTAAATGTATGTAGATAGATATTTAAAAGAATATCTCAAGCTTCCTGTCTAATCTTCTTTTAGGTGTTTGTTTAGGTATCTTGCCCTAAATTTTTGGTTTTTGGTTAACCTAGCTCCAAGTTTAAATCACTTTATTTAACTTTAAAAATAAATTTCAAATTATTTTGGTGGAACCGTCGGAAAAAATAAAAACACCATCTCTTTTATACATCCATTTCTTAATCTCGCTATCTATTTAATTTTGATAGAGTAAATATATTAGCTTTGTAAGTAATTAAGATCTAATCTATATAACAGATTATCTCAACTGTAATAAATTTTACTGCTTTTTCTCATGCTAAACCTTCCATTGATAACAAAATTTTGTAGGATAGTTGCATCTTCCTACTTGTATTTTGGATGTCTCACTATTACGTATTTACGATTTGGGTTAACGGCTTGCAGTTTTGTATTTAGAGTTTAAATTTCATAGATTTAAATTTACACGTTTTTGTATAGATGTCAACTTGGAAAATTACTACGTATTTATTTTGGTTAACAGTGGTGAAATATTTTTTAAAAACTCCATCCTTTACATATATCCATTCCTAAAATAACAAACTAATTAATTTTGGTAGATAAAATGTGTTCATCGCCTATCCAAATATTTGAATATATATATATATATATATATATATATATATTGTATTTTAGCAAAGATTTAATGTTATAGCAATTTTAGCAAAGATTTAATGTTTTCTTGTCTATTTAACCTTCCATTGATGACAAAAGTCGGCAGGATAATGGATATTTGCATTTCTGATGTATCACTCAGGGGCGGACGCAGGAAGGCATGGGATGTGGCAAGTGCCCCACACTAATTTTTTAATTTTCTTAACTAACTAGTATAAAATTTATTTTAATGCCTCTAATTTAGTCATTTGTTTTAATAATGCCCCATACAAAATATTGTTGTTGATCCTAATTAATATACAAATTATTTAAATACCCCTAATTTAATCACTAATTTAGAAAATGCCCCATACTAAGTTTCGTTCTAGATCCGCCACTGGTATCACTATTACTTAAAAGTTTAGGGTTAGGCTTTATATTTCTTATTTACGGTTTAAATTTCATTACTACTAAATTTACGTAATTTTAGAATTACACGTTTTTAATATAGACAATTTTGAAAATAATGGTTTATTAGAGTGTATATAGAGATGGTTTAGTTCCGCTTATCTATCTTTTAGTTTGCTTTTCCTTTCGTATTATAGCTTTCCCTTGTATCATTTGAGTGAAAATATTTTCTCAAATCTGTTTCTTCCCGATCAGTTAGAGTGTATGTATTTCGGTTGAACTGTCTTGAAACTAAAAGTTCCATCTTTCTAATTTCCTATATCCCATTTTCAAAAATAGTAATCTATTTAATTGTGGCCGATCAAAAGCGCTCATTACAGATTCAAATATTTGAGTTAATATAACTATATAAGTACTTTGTAGGTAAAATCTAATCTATTTAAGAAGGTTATCTCGAACGTAACAAGTTCTAATGATTTTTCTTGTATATTAAACCTTTCATTGATGATGTCTCACTATTATGTAATTACGTTTACGATTTAACTTTGTATTTAGGGTTTAAATTTACATAATCTGATTCGAGTAATATTAGAATTATGTGTAATTCATTGATTAAGTATACAATTTAAATAATAACATGCGTATTATACATTTACATGAATATCTCTAGATAAGAAGACTCTAGATGTTACAAACGCTTTATAGTTTAGGCTTTGTAAATATACAATTTATGATAGCGTTGTACAAGAATTTTCAATTCGAAGTAATACATGTTCGGATGTTCCCACAAAGACCTTGGATATATATTATAACATGTATCCATTGTTACAAAATATCATGTTATTTTTTCTGTTTTCGTAGTTTATTTAAATAGTTGTTCCCACCTCAATACTTTAAATTAAATATTTCAGTAGGATATTGGGTCTGATTGGTAACCCATTAAGAGTATAGAACCTATTGATGCATGTATTTTTATTTTTTAGTAGATTAGCCAATTAGTTTTTCACTTACAAGTTAAAAGACAAAAACTTTGTTAAAGAGACAACAATGGATTTGTGAATGACATTTAGAGGGTTGTAATTAACCCTAAAATAACAAGTTTCGCTATAATCCTTCTTCGGTTTAGTGAAAATTAATTGAAAATAAAAATCTTTCAGTTTTTCAAACCGAGTTTCAAAATTTAACAATCGAAATGAACCGTGGGCTTTTTTGTATTTAATTTCAGAAGTACTATTATTTTTTATTTTTTTGATCAAAGGCTTGTAATATTAATCAAACTTAAACAACCACAACAAATAAGGCCCGTTTAGCTATTTCGTCTGCTTGCCGGTTCAGATTCCGGAGAATAAAAAAAAAGGAGTAGGAAGAGAAAATGGTCGATAGAGAAAGGATATCGTGTTGAATCCCATGAAGCTCCTTCGGTTGGAGCTTCGAGTTAAGGGCCTTGACAAGCAGCTGCGAGTTGGAGGCGAATGAGAGATGCGTGAAGCCCGATTCGATTGCAACTTCCATGGCGATGAGAGTTGTCAACGCTTCGGCCATCAGCTGATCGAACATGCAGAACGAGATCTGATCCTTGTCCGATGATCTGGTGGTTCGGTTGTGGAAAGTCCATCCAAGTCCAGCCTTCGCTTCTGTGATCCAGGATGCATCCGTATGACAAGTTACAAGATTGATATCTTGGGTTTCTGATTGATGGAGAGTCTGGGGGTGAGAATTTGGAGGGTTGAGGGTCTATGGATCTGGGATTATTGCCATTCCTTCGCTCGTAAGATGGCTAGAAGAAGGGCTTCTTCCGGCGGGATCTGTTTCTTGCTAAATATTAAGTTGTTTCGTGAAGTCCAGATGAGCCACAAAATCCAAGGATATCAAGGTCCATCACTGATTCCGGATGGGGGCAGACAGGTAAACTTTGACAACGCCTTCAGTCCTGATTGGATCGAGGGAACTTTGGTTGAATCGAAAGGTTCTTTGAAGGGGGCTTGGGACCAGATTTTGATTGCAAATGGGCAGTTGAAGAAGAGGTGAAGCTCTGTTTCCACCACTTGACAATGGGGGCACTGTATTGATTTTCTGATCCTTATATGGGTTAGGTTCTCTCCTACAGGTAATGCTTTCTGAGCTAGCTTCCAGAGTAATAGTTTTGTTTTAGGAGAGGTTTTGACTGCCCATATATGTTCTTTCCAGCTAAACTGATTATCTTGTGTTACTTGGTTTTGAGTGTTGGTTGCGGGGGGAGGTGGATCAGGTGAGAGTGCTTCATAGTAGCCTGACTTGGTGGAGTAGATCCCATTCTGAGTAGGTAGCCATGCCCATCTATCGGCTGCCTCCTGTTTGCTGGGTTTTATCTTCAGGATATCAAGTTCATAATCAGGTAAGACTTCTCGAATGAGCGGTATGTTCCAGGTAAGAGATGCGGGGTTGAGGAGATCTGAAACCATCCATTGGTGTGATCCTAGCGTGGAAGGGTCCATTGGTGTACTAGGGAGGTCCGTTGAGAGCCACGGTGCACGCCAGAGTGGAATAGAGCTTCCTGATCCTACTATTAGACCAACCCAGGGTTTGAGCAGATCTCGTCATATGCAGATGCTTCGCCATCCATGGGAGGAAGAGTTGGGGACTCGACAGTCTAGAAAACTAGTATGACGACAGTACTTGCCAAGGAGAACTTTGGCTAGGAGGCAGGTGGGGTGGGTCAGGATTCTCCAGCTAACCTTTGCCAGCAGCGCATCATTGAAAGTTTGTAAGTCTTTAAACCCCAGACCGCCTTCCTTAAAAGATTTAGTCATTTTCTGCCAGGAGACCCAACACATTTTCTTCTCAGATTTTGAATCCCACCAAAAGCGAGTCAAGGCTGATTGGATTCGCTTGCACAGGTTATTTGGAAGTTTAAAACAGCCCATGGTGTAGGTGGGCATAGCAGAGAGTACCGACTTCAGCATAGTAAGTTTGCCAGCCGATGAGAGGAATCTAGATGACCAGGTAAGTGCCCGTTGTTTGATTTTATCGACTATCTCACTGAAGAGATCCTTCTTCTTTCGCCCAAACAGTTCAGGTAAGCCCAGGTATTTGCCTTGGCCTCCTTCTTTTTGTATACCAAGGATGGTTTTTGCGTTGTCCTTTACCTCCTGGAGGGACTTTGCAGAAAAAGTAATTGATGATTTGGCTTTATTGATCTGTTGCCCTGAAGCTTGTTCGTATTGTTTCAGGATTTGGAGGAGTTTAAGACAACTACTTTGATCAGAGCGACAGAAGAACATGGTATAATCAACAAAGAGAAGGTGGTTAACCCGCGGGCTGCCTTTTGAGACTCTGATTCCTAGGAGACTGTCCTGGATTTGCGCCTTGGTACACATACTAGATAAAACCTCACTGCAAATGATGAAGATGTACGGTGAGAGAGGGTCGCCCTGTCGAATGCCTCTGCCTGGTGTGACAGATCCTGAAGCTGTACCGTTGAGGAGGTAAGAATATGAAACTGTACTGACACACTGCATGATCCAGTGGATCCAACGGGGGTGGAACCCCATTCTCTCGAGAGCAGTCTGGATAAATTCCCATTCGAGCCTATCATAAGCCTTGCTCATGTCAGTTTTAACTGCCATGAAGCATCTTTTCTTTGCATCTGAGGTCTTAAGGTAATGAAGTGTTTCATGAGTTATTAACACATTATCAGCTATGGCGCTTTGGGGGACAAAGGTTGATTGTGTGTCTGATATGCAGGAGTGCAGGATTGGTTGGAGTCTCATGGACAGGATCTTCGAGATGATCTTGTAGTAAACCGAGCAGAGTGTTATAGGTCTGTAATCTGACACTTTTTGAGGGATTGGAATCTTTGGAATAAGTCTCACATGAGTGTGATTAATCTTTTGTGGTAGGTTGCCGGAGATGAAGAAGGAGTGGACTTCAGAAATAACCTGTGGGCCTATAGTTTCCCAGTTAGAGTGAAAGAAACTTGCTGAGAATCCATCCGGTCCCAGGACCTTATCAGCATGAACCACAAAGCATGCATTTTTTATCTCAACATTGGAAGGCATTCTGATAAGCTTTTCATTCATCTCTTGTGTAATACAAGGAGTGAGTCCAGCCTCCACTATTGCTCGTCATTATGCTGACTCGGAGGTAAAGATGTCATTAAAGTAATCAGACACTGCTAGAATGATCTCCTTTTCTTCAAAAACTGGTATACCCTCTTGTGGCTCTATAACGGAGATAGTATTGATAGCACGTCTCTCTTTTGTGGAAACATGGAAAAAAACTCGTGGTTTTGTCTCCTAGGACTAGCCAAAGGTTGCGACTTCTTTGTTTCCAAAAGGATTCTTCATTCTGGTAAGCAATTAGAAGGTTGTTGTTGATGACATCGATGCTTTCCTGTGTGCTATCATCTGCATTCATTGCATTCTCTAGTTGATCTCGGAGTGCCAAAAATTCTTGTTGACTGTTTAAATGTTGATCCTTGCTCCAGGTGATAATAGCCTCACGACAATGACCAAGCCTTTGATCGACAGTAGCAGCTGAGTTTAAGTTCCAGGCCTCGCAAATGAGCTTTGTGACTTCAGGGTTATCCTTCAAACAACGATCATATCTGAATAATCCTCTTCTCCTTTTATTTATGGGGTTGAAGGAAGTGACAAGGGGGCGGTGATCCAAGCTTTCAAATCTCAGGTATTAACTGCGTCCCGAGGGATATTCCATTATCCATTCACTGTTCACCATAGATCTGTCCAATCTACACCTAACCACATGTGTATGTCTTTTACCTCTCCAAGAGAGAGGGTTGCCTGTATGTCTGAGATCGAACAGGTCACAAGTGGACATAAAGGAGCGAAGATCCGAGAAAGAGCTTTCTGGTCTTTGTGGGCCTCCTACTTTCTCTGCGGAGTGGATAATATCGTTGAAGTCTCCCGTAAGGAACCATGGGGAAGATCTATCAGCTGCAAGGTCCTGGATGGAGTTCAGCACCCCTGCTCTTTTCGCTCTGTCGGGTTCACCATATACGAAGGTAGCAAAGAAATAGCGACATTTTGCTTTGATTTTAGCATCTATGAAATTTTGACAGGAGTTAAGGACTTCCAACTCTATGCTCTTTCTCCATAAAAGGGCTAAACCCCCCGAGCCAGGGGATTGTGGGGGAACCAGGTGGTTGGAGTGGTAGTCAAGCCAATCAAGATGTTGCAATATGGTATATGAGTTATTCTTAGTCTCCATGAGAAACAGAATATCAGGGAAGATAAACTTCTTTATTTCCCTTATTCTCTGGACTGTTATGGGGTTCCCTAACCCACAACAGTTCCAGCTCACAACCCTTAAGGAAGAGGGGCAGACAGATTCTGAAAATCCGTCTTTTTCTTTCTTACTGCAGGTATTAGATTGATCCTTGGTGGTTCCATGGGCCTAGAAAATTCAGGTAAAGTGTTTGAAGGGTTGATACTCTTGCTTTGACTCGCCTCCAGAGTTATCTCAGTGGAGTTACTGGAAGACTCTGAAGTCGGAGGTTTGGACAAACGTCTTTGCGTTGGCTTTGACGGCCCTGGTTTATCTGAACCTTTAAAATCATTAGCTTTCCTTGGGGATCCTTTGGTAAGATTCCTTTTCTGTGTTTTCGCGCCTGGGAGGCTTATGGTTTTTCTAGCAGTTTGTTTACGGACAGGGGGAGTCCTCTGCCTCGTTTACTCGCTCCTACTTGACTTAGGTTTACAACAGGTAAGGCCTCAGTGGTTTTTGTTCTTAGGGTGGCAGCTTCCATTGTTAACTGATGAATATCCTCTACAGGGGCTTTATTGGTTAGATTTGCAGCTAATATTGAGTCTGCAGTGATTTCCATAAGATTTTCAGAGTCACTTTGGAGGACTCTCATCCATCTTGCCGCACTCTCCGTAGGATCAGGGCAAGACATGTACTGAATAGTAACTTCCCTGAGGTCATTCATTACATGTTCTCTCGATTGCAGGGAGGAGAGTTCTTGTTCAGCAAGTGGAGGAGGAGGAGAGTTTGTTTGGTGTTCCACTAGAGGTGGAGGAGTTGCAGGATCCGGGTTTACAGTTTCTCGTTCTAGTGGTGGTCTCCTTGCACGGGAAGACACTGAGGTCTCTCTTGGTTCTTCCCTTGATGATACTGACTTTTCTCGCCATTGCAGGTTTTGGGCTGGTGGAGAAGGTAGTTGATATCCAGAATAGTGTCGACCAGAGGCTGAGGATCGGGTTGGTGATCTTCTAGCAGGAGATCTTGCAATGCGTCATTTTGGAGATGGACTCTTTTGGTGGGAGATGATCGAGAGATTGAACTGGTCCGAGCCCTACCACTCATATCCTCAAAATTTCTCTTCCTTGAGGTTGAGGAAAGGTGGGGTTGGTAGCTTCTAGAGCTTGGTAGAGGTTTGTTTCTTGGTGGTAAGAAATTGTCTTGGGGGGTATAATAATTTCTCGTAGTTGGTTTATGAGGCTCTATTCTTTAACCCCGGGCAGTGTGACCTTTCATGAGTAAGGCGGAGGTAGTGAGAACAATGATTTTTAAGGTTTTTGTATTCGAGCCAGACTATAGCCTCACTACCATCCTGAAACTCAACTACATTTTCCTTTCTTATAGGTTCCAGGCCATTCAGGAGAACTTTGAGTTGGATCGTGGAGGAGGTGATTTCCCATTCAAGAAACTCTCCAAGGACTTCACCTATGGATTGGAGCATCTCGAGCTTCCAATAGTGTTTAGGTAAGCCTTGAACCGCTATCCGAAAGGGTATTTGCGATGGAAGGAAGGGGATATAATGGGTTCCCATCGTTGAACAATGACCATCCATTGATCGAAATGATACGCTCTGTTTACCAGGACTCGAAGGAGATCCTCTTCTGTGTCAAACTTGAACTGGAAGCAGCCGTGTCCCAGGTCAGAGCCCGTTGCCTTACCAGTTAAGTTCCAACGGTTGAGCAGATAGGGAAACAGGGCCCAGATTCGTTGGATGGAAGTGTTGGTGAGTCACCCTATTAGAGTGAGGGAGTTCTCTTGTATCAGATCCGAGGTATCTATCTCAGGAGCTTTGACTCTTTTGCTAGTAGGGGGGAGAACTCTTCAGTCTTTTCCTTCCCTTTTTGGTGGTAAGGGATTCGGTTTGACATAATGGATTGTTGTGGGGAGGAAGAGGTTTAAATAGGTTTGGGGTGAGAGGGAGAGGAGGGGATTAGCAGTAGCAGATGGGACTCGAGTAAATGAGAGGATACTTCTAAGCACAGGGGCAGTAAATGTAGTTGATCTATCATGAGCTTCTTGATCTCGCTTCAGGATCGAGGTTTGGGGAGAGAAACTGCACTGAAGGGAAGCAATAACAACGGTTTAATCAAGCAAATTAGGTTTAATCGTCGTCCAGAAGAGTATCAGATCTGGGTTTAGGTTTGAAATTTGAAAAAGCTCTATTCGAAGGTTGAATTATCCAGCGGGTAAAGAGAATGATCGGTTTCTATTGGAGGGGAAAAGTGGTTGAGATCCGGATAAAAGCCTTCATCGTTTTACCTTGGGAATCGAGCCTGAGAGAGAAAATCGCACAGGACTTAATATACTTTTCAGAAGTACTATTATGTTTGGAATTTTTAGGCCTACACTGAAATCAATGAGCTTATATAAATTATTAAATCGGTTTGTATTAAGAGATTTAAACGGGCTATTAGTGTTGTCTTATCGTGGTAATAACATGTCACTATATCATATTATCATATATAATGGACCTACCTACGATACGATTGGCACAGCAAAATATCTTTTCTCGAATCTATCTCTTTTTTTTCTTCTTGGTCTATCGAATATCTAATCAAATCAATAGTCAAAAACCGAAAGTTAAAAGAAAAAATCATTTCAATTATTCGACCGAAATCTAACAAAAAAAAGCAAATGGGAGACCTTTCAACTGTTCAAGACTTGGAAAGAAGAGTTTCTATAAAAAGAAGTAATTCTCATCTCTCTCTACCAATTCCGATTAAGGTAACCAAAGCAACACAATTCCATTTATTGCATTTTTCACGTCATTTATTAGATTAGACTATTAGAGTCAATCATCATCACTCGTCAACATTTGCATTTAAGAACAAGAAATCAGATGGATTAGAGTGTGATTAACTGATTGCAATATATATTAAATATCGAAACCCTTTCTTCAAAGGGAAGTTTCAACTCACTCACACTTCAACTATTGAACAAGAACATCTAAAACCCCCCAATATCTCAAACATATTGATTACTCTACTTATGATTTTCTTCTATTAATGTCTTTCCCTGAAGAAAACTCTCCTGATCCAAATGTCGTCGCCATATCAATGCCGCTGCTTCCTCCAACTAGAGCGGATAGTCCGTTGCTTGGACCATTTCCATTACCAACCGCTCTACCTAATCCGAGAAAGTCTAATGTCGTTTGTTTCGGACCAAACACAGATGAATTCCCCATCATGAGCTCTTTCAAACCCGAGCTGCTTTCGCCACCGCAAGGCAGTCCTAATCCTAGTCCATGAGGAACTATTGCGTCCATAGAAGATGAGCTTGATGAAACTATCCCTAATCCACGAAGCAATGAACCACCTGAAGACGCTGCTCCCATTTGAGCTGCTTTTTGAAGTAAAGCGGTTGCTGACATCGCGGGCTGAGCTTGGAACCGGTTTAACCCGAGAAACGATGATCCATGACCTGTTGAGAGACCCAAAGATATAGGTTCGATGGACGAAGATGGCGCAAATAGACTCTTTGAAGAAGAAGATGTTGTATATATACTTGGAGAAGCCGTGGAAGATTCAAATAAGCCAGCGAAAACACCGTTGCGTGTAACATTTAAACCGGTCGGTTTTGGAACTTCTTGAACGATCTCCGGAGGGGTTTTTGGAGACTCTGTACATCATAAGAGTCATAATAAGTCATTAGCATAAAGTTTGATACTTTTCAATTCCAAAAAAAAAAAAAAATGACAAAACAATCATATCTTTGAATTCTTTATCATAAAGAACCAATATAATCAGCCATTGAACAACTACTAAACTTACCAAACGAATTATGTTCTTAATCAGGTAACAGATAAAATAATACATCACTACGGACAAGAGAACAACACCTAACTAAACTCCAAGATCACACCGACCGTATTAACACAGATTACTACTTTAGTAACTTTACCATCTTCATTTTAAGCTAAAAACAAAGAAATGTAGCGACAAATAAATAACCAAATCTTTTTCCTAATCTAGAAATCTTACAAGAGAGTGTTTACCTGATTGCTTAATAGTTAAAGTCGATGAAGATTTGATTTTAGCAGACTCAGTATCCACCGGAGCAGGATTTGGGTCGGGTATCGGTTTTTTCCGGGTCGAAATGTCTGGACTCTGTTTCTTGCTCTGACTATGAGTATTACTTCTCGCACTCTCTTCAGCCAAAGCATCACAAAAAGCTCTATGCGTTATAAAACTATCCCTCCTAACAACACAAAAACCACTTGACAACATTAGATTGAGTTATGGGTTTTTTTTTTTTTTTTTTAATAATACACGTTTGATGAATACTTTACCTAGAAAAGAGAGTACCACAATCACATTTATACTCTTTAGTACCACAAATCTTGGAGTGAGCTTTCCAATCAGACTGAACAGCATACTTCTTGGAACATTTATCACATTTCCACTTCTTCTCACCGTGTTTCCGACAAAAGTGTTTCTTGATTCCAGTTAGATCTCCTAAAGCACGTGAAGGTTCGTGATGGACACAGCTAACTTCAGGACAAACGTAGACTTTTTTCCTCACTTCTTTACTAGACTTCTGTCTAAGCTTCCACGGTAAATTGTGACCACGACGGTGAAGCTGTAGGTTCTGGTCTCTTTGAAACCCTTTGTTACAGATTTCGCAAACGAATCTGTTCGTAGCTAGTAGAGTTTTTGGTGATAAAGCTATAACTTCTGACTCTGGATCTAAAAATATAAAAATAAAAAATAACAAAAATTGTAAGTTGTTGTAATAATAAAAAGTTTGGATTTATTTAGAGTATAGAATAATAATAGTACCAGGCATGCCGGGGAGGTTACGTTTCTTCTTCCCGGTGGAGTTAACAAGTGGGTTTTGGTTTCCGGTAGATGAGATTGAAACACTTGCTTCACCGGAGACTGTAGAGGAGTTATCTAAATCTACCGGCATCTTTTTTTTTTTTGTTATATCAAAAAAAAGAAGAAAAAAATCTCACTTTTGTTGTTTCTTAACTGATTGATTGATTCTTGAATAAATAAATAAAAGTTTTAGAATGAAAAAAAAAATGAAATAAATGAAGAAAATTTTCGTCAACCAAGTTTCAACCTTTACGGGGCTTTTAATTATTTTTACTCTTTTTCTTTCTAAAATTCTCCTCCGTTGTTCTTCAGCTACCAGTCAATCTGCTTTTCGTAAAAAAAACTAAAATCTTCTTTTTTTTTGCTACCTACTTTTTCTGATAACGAACGGATTAAAAATTTAAAGAAACAACAAAAAAAAACTTTACATTTAAAAAAAAAAAAATAGAAAAAAACTTTCTTTTTACATCAACACTTGTGGATACTTATCTAATGGTTGAGGAGAGTTCACCGGAGAGAGTTACGCCGTCGATCTGGTTTTTTACGAAAGAGACAGTGTTGAAAATAAGGCGGCTTGTGTGAGATTTTTGGTGTTGAAAGAAAGAAAGAAAGAAAGAAAGAAAAGGTTTGGTTCTTCCGAGACAAAGGAGCCTTTTCTTCTTCTTTCTTTCCTCTTTTTTTTTTTTTCTCTTCTTATTTCATGTTTGATATTTTTATTAAAAACAAAAATCGGAACCTAGAAAAAAAATCAAAATAAAAAATTGAGCCATCTAAAAGAAATATTTTGTCGATCATTGTGGGGTTGGAGTGTTTTCAAGTATCTATCTATCTGATTTTGGACTCCCATGCATTTTTTTATAATATAAAGAAAAAAATATCAATCTCATTGTCTTTCTCTTTCTCTTAATTATATTAATCTTACTCATTTGAATTTAAAAATGGATAAGAAAAACTTATAAAAGTTAGTAGATAAAGTAGTTTTATGTCAATGATTCTTTATTAGATCCCTAAGATGTGCTCTGGTGAAATACAAGATCTGTTATTCAATAATCATGTCACATTCACATATAATCAATTTACCCAAGTTACTAACATTACCGTTGAGTTTACTGTGCAAATTCAAATTTAGGAGAGTTGTGTATGAAAAATGAAAAGAATAAAAACTAAAATGATGAAATAAGTTGTGTAAGTAAAAAAAAAAAAAAGAGAAGGTAAAAAATATTAATTATCGTTTTTTGTCCTTAAGCGAAGACAGTGGAGGATTTACCGTCACGTTGTCGGACCAAACATCTCCGTTTAAAGAAAAAAAGAAAAATGTAATTTTCCATAATTGTCGATAAAACAAGAAAAGAGAAGATAAACAATTTCGGAAATTTTGAAATTACGGTTCATTTTGTCGTCTATCATTGTTATCAAAATAAAATAAAAAAGAACTCAGTGTTCTGATTATTATGCTATTACACATTTAATGCAATTCATCGCGTTATTTGTTGACTTTGACCTTTTTTATAACATGGCTTTGAGTTTTCTGATATAGGGCGTCCGTCGTAAGACAGTGTGAGCCTGTGAGGTGCTAAGATGTAGCCATGTGTATGTATGTATCTTGTTACTAGGCTCGTTAGATAAAAAACTCCAACCAAATAACACCCTTTTGTCCTTTTTTACAATTATTATCATCATCTTAATTGTCATCAAACTATATGTTTACAAGATTAGATTGATTATATACAGTGTTCAAGAAAGCGCTAGGCGTTAACTAGGCGGTGATGCAACGCCTAGCGCCTAGAACGCCTAATCGGAATTTAGACGGTTTTAGGCGGTTTAGGCGTTTACATTATAAACTATTATATATCTGATATTATATACAAAATATATATAAAAATAATAAAAATATTAAATCAAAAACAAAAAATAAATAAAAACATTATTTTAATACATTTTAAATAACATATTAAACATTTATAATTATGTTTATAGAAGTAAACTTTAAATATTTTAAATTTGTGCAATTAAAATTTTAAAATACACTAAAATGACGATACTACAATTTTAGGCGGTCAAAGCGGTCGTCTAGGCGGTGCTATAGCGCCTAGCGCCTAGACGGGGCGGAGGCGGACGCCTAGAACGCTTTTTCGAACAGTGATTATATACAAAAGCAAATATGTTTCACCTTACATCCGAAGAGAATTAGTATACTTATATATAAACAACATTATTTAAGGGATGACAGGGTCCCTCGAGAATCCAGAACACTATTTAGCCAGCTTAGAAATTCCATTTCCTACAAAGATAAAGTTTCACCACGATGACAACTATCTCTAGCAAAATAATAATTGTTCGCGCGTACATATTACAATAGATGCAATACATATTTAAAACGATAATCCAAATACTGTAATTATAATTAGGTTAAATAAACCAAAGATTTGCTAAGTTTGCATGCATGGATATCATTGGGCCAAAATCTTGATATCCCGAGCTAGGCCCATTCGAATTTTTTTTTTTATATAACAAATCTGTCTCATGCAACAAATTTAGACGTTCTTAATGGTAGATCATGGAAAAAGTCCATAAAAACATATACTAAACACAACAACGATTAAAAAAAAAATGGTTTAGAGATAGTATTGGAAATCCTCAAAGCAGAGAAGAAACATGACGCTGAGACAGCAGAACAATCTGAAGTGGATGAAGGTTCAAAGGTTTTTAAATAGACCGATGTTGTAGGATTGGACTTCGGACTTCGGAGGTTCAACTCGGTCACTCCTCACTCCGTTCACATGCCTGTCGAAGATTGCTCCAATTTGTGTATGGATCTTGTGATTTTAGCATCTTAACGTTAGCGTAGGTATGGATCTTGTTTTTAAGTATCCTCACAGAAGGTTAAGTAGCTAGTGTTGCATGGATCTTGTGTAGTTGTGTTTTAGGCTTTTAGCCTCATCAAATGTTAAAGTACGCAGTGTATTGATAACACTAGCTTATCTTTTCATTGTAAGTAGTGTATTTAATTTCTTTGCATTTCATCATAACTTCACACTTGGAAGACTGGGAAAAGCTGAACGTACGCCCTAAATATGTTGCAGAATGCCATTACGAACATCTTATATTATAATTTAGTTAGTGATTTGGACGATTTGAGAATGAGACACATGGAATTCTTATTGCCATGGAAAGAAACGCCCACAATCAATTATTTTTGACACATTAATCAACCATCTTCTCCTTATTATTTCAATGTGGTCTACTATATACGCGCGTTTTCGTCATAGACTTAGGATAACCATGATCAAACTCTTTGAACTTTTTATACAAATCTTTGGTCGAAATAAACATATTCATTTTGTCTGATAATTACACCGAAGCAATAGAGCAAACGTGGCTACTAAATAATGTTAAGCAAAAACGTTACTAATATTAATTCTTTTAGTGGATCATTCAGCCTAATGAGAGACACCTTATTTAATTAGATCGTCAAAACTGATTTGTCCGGTTTTGTAAGGTAATCATCAAAACTGATATATCCACCGACTAAAATTAAATATAAGCTCTGTAGTCTGTATGTTAGTTTGAACTGATTTGAACATAAATACATGTTAAAATACGATTCATATTAATTAACGACAAAAGAATCCATGATGAAGACATATCGCTTCATCATGAACTGGACACGAGCCGATCGGTACGAGAATCTTATAGTTTGTCTATTTCCAACCCGGGGAATACGACGACTACAGTTTAAAGAAGAAAACCTAACGCAAAATCAATGATGCATGATAACTTTGTTGACATTGTATAAATAATGCATATGGTGGAGAGATGTATTAGTAGTAGTAAATTTGTTATCTATTATCTAGAAGCGACAAATCACGATAGACGGGTGACATGAAGACGGGCCAAGGAGGTTGATTTTTCAATGTTTTTGGGATTTTTGTGGGTGGTTGGTTAATTTACTTTCTTTCCCAAACCGATTTGAAAACCGGAATTATGACAGTTGTTAATCTTCTTCTTTTGGATTACAGGATTTAATTATTCCACACTCTTTGGAAAATTTTAAATTATAGTATTTTGTAACGTTATGTAGTTTATTGTTGACAAAAAAAACGGCTATATTGTGTCTTGAAAAAAAAATAAAAAAAATTTATACATATATGCCAAAGAGAGTTTAAATCTAAACTACAAGCTAAACTATTATACCTACTCTTGTCATTTATCAATGCCAAGTTTCCAACTCAACTCATGTGGAAAAACGACTTTTTCATACCCCGACAATAGCCCTGTGTTGAATTCATACATTTGACTATTGATCTGGCCTAAACATACATTATGTTTATGGATATTTGAATTCCGTACCCCAACTTCGAAATCAATACCCCAAATATAATTGTTGTGCCATAACATACAAAAACGTGTTTATCGACTAACTCTGTTAAGCTTCCGTTTAACCGTTCTGACGTGGATTCCACGTGTGCGCAGCGATCCAAACGACGTCGTTTTGGCTAAACAGAGAAACTAAAATTTCGACCAAAACGACGTCGTTTTGGTCAATTTCTCTCACAAAATCTCTCTTCCTCTATCCCGAAACTCTCTCACAGCAGAGAAACCCTAGAATTTGGGCGTTTTCAATTTCGAGTCGATCTGAAAGAGCTGCCTAAACACCTATTTTGGGCTGCCTAAACTACTTCAGATCGACTCAAAAATTAAAAATGCCCAAATTCTAGGGTTCCTACTTGCGAGAGAGAGTTTTGGGAGAGAGGAAGAGAGATTTTGTGAGAGAAATAAAAAACGACGTCTTTTTGGTCAAAATTTTAGTTTCTCTGTTTAGCCAAAACGACGTCGTTTGGATCGTTGCGCACACGGAAGCTTAACAAGCTTAACAGAGTTAGTCGATAAACACGTTTTTGTATGTTATGGCACAACAATTATACTTGGGGTATTGATTTTGATGTTGGGGTACGGAATTCAAATATTCATAAACATAATGTATGTTTAGGCCAGATCAATAGTCAAATGTATGAATTCAACACAGGGCTATTGTCGGAGTATGAAAAAGCCGTTTTTCCCAACTCATGTAGAAGATTTCAAATGTTGTTGACTCTTTCTTGGTACTTTCTTGTTTCTTTTTGATTATATATGTTTTTTCCTTTATATTCCAATAGACAAATGTAGATGTATCCATCCATAAGTTACAATGATTCTCTATATTCTACACACACACAAAAAAAAAAAACTATATGAGCTAAAATTTCCCTAGAAGAGAGCTTTAAATCACATATTGACTCGGAAAGGTTACACAAAAAAAAAAAAGTGCCTAATCTTGTAACAAAAACATATGTGGAACTAATCTAACCAAGTTAACAAAAAAAGTGTTTTAACTTGTAAACTAATATTAACTAAACTAAAACACACAAAAATTGGGATGAAGAATTATAGCATGTTTTTAAATATCTAATATAACTACAAAGATCGCACTAGTAGATTTGAAAATTTCATCTTTGATTGAAAAAAATATATGATAATGGCGATTTTGGTAAATATGTCAAAGAAAAGGGTCCACTATTAGTTGCACAAAACAGAGACGTGTCGAACTTGTCCAGATCCTTTTTTATTTCTTCTACAAAAACCAAAAAAACCAAAACTATTTCAATCTACACCTTACGTTTCGCCACGTCATCGATCCTTAACATATAGATCCAACGGTTGTTTAAATAACACTCGCACAAACAAATCTTCAAAAACCCACCCACCCGTCCTCAACTTTTATACCCGAACCGAACCGACCCGACCCGGATTTCTCAATCAATTAAAGAAGAGAAGAGCAAAAAACAAGGTTAGCTTTTCGTCTTCCTCACGAGGTTTTAGTGGCGACTGGGGTGGTGTGTGACCGTACAAAATTAGGGTTTCGGTTTCAAAAAGAGGGGCTTTTTCTGCTTTAATCAATCTCTTACCCATCATCTAGATTTCTCGGTTTCCTCTGTTTTTTACCTTTTTCGCTGTGTTGTGAAATCTTCTTCTCCGCCAGTTTTTGTAGCTGTTCTCTGTTTGAGTGTGTGTGAGAGAGAGAGAGATACAGAGAGGTGAATACGCTTTATATAACGGTGTGTTGTGAGCTTATCAAAGGTGGGTTTGTGTTCTTTTTTCGTTGTTTGATGGATGAGATTTGGGAAAGAGCTGTTGAAGCGGCTCTAGATGGTCAAACGGATAGGTTAGCTACACGAACGCTAACACTCGACGGTGCTGTGAAATGCGTTCAAGGACGTTTACCACCGCCTAGTCTTCTCGAGAAGTTTCAGAATCTTGAGCATCTCTCTGTTGCTAACATCGGCGTTTCTTCGCTTGAGCAGTTCCCTCGGCTTGGTAACTTACAGAAGCTGATCTTATCTGATAACCGGATCACTGTTGGTTTGGAGTTTCTCGTTGAAGCTGGTCTTGATTCGTTGCGTGATTTGGATTTATCCAATAACCGGATCCAGTTCGTTGAGGATCTAGCTCCTTTGGCTGAGTTGAAGCTTGTCTCTCTTGATCTGTATGAGTGTCCTGTCACTAGGGTTAAGGATTATCGATCTAGGGTTTTTGGGTTGATTAAAACTTTGAAGTATTTGGATAAGACTGATGCTGAAGGGAATGAGAGGCCTGAGTCTGATGATGAGGATGATGAGGAAGATGAGGAGGATGAAGAGGAAGAGGAGGAAGGTGATGAGGAGGATCCTGGGAGTGGTGAGGTTGATGGAGATGAGAGAACAGAGGCTCCTTGGATGAGTAATGGGCATAGTGATAGGCTTGATGGGGTTGTGGATGTTGATGAGGATGAAGAGAGTGATGCGGAGGATGATGAGTCTGAGCAGGCTGCTGGAGTTAACGGGACGAGTTATCGGGCTAATGGATTTCGTCTTCAAGCTGTAGATGGGGATGGGGAGGAAGTAGGGGAAGATGATGGGGATGATAGTGAGTCTGGGGAGGAGATTGATGAGGAGGAAGTAGGGGAAGATAATGATGTGGTTGAGGTGCATGAGATTGAAGATAGTGATAATGAGGAAGATGGGGTTGATGATGAAGAAGATGACGAAGAGGATGAGGAGGAAGAGGAAGTTGATAATGATGATCGTGGTCTTGGTGGGTCAGGAAGTACAGGGAGGTTGATGAACGCAGGAGAGATTGATGGGCATGAGCAAGGGGATGACGATGAAGACGGTGATGGCGAGACTGGGGAAGATGACCAAGGGGTTGAGGATGATGTGGAGTTTGGGGATGAAGATGATGATGCTGAAGAGGAGGTGAGATACTTGGTAGTCACAAATGTTATGCAGTTTGATATATGAATGCATATGCATTGTTTGGGTTTCACTAACTTTTTCCTTGGGTTTTTTCACTGGTTCCTAGTTGCTGAAGATAGGTTCTTGTGATAGACTTGCTACTTATTTTGGAAAAAAGTTTATGTACTGTCGTGCTGCTGTTTATAGATAGATTGTTAGTGGACATTTAAGATGTGACTTTAGGGATCAATCTATAGTTCCTGCTGGTTAAGACCATCTGCGTTTGTTTGCTGCATAAAGTATCAGGTTAGATTTACAGTGAACCATGTCGTGTTAGCATAAAGTGCCAGGTTTAGGTTTACAGTTAAACATGTTGTGTTATGTGAATCAAATCAAAGCCAGAGTTGACCTTTTTATTGCTAGAATGTTTCGAAGCGTAAAGTCTTGATTTGTCAAATTGTTGCTTTTGCGTTAAGAGCTAACTTAGATTTTTGATGGATTGATAGGATGAGGAATCAGGTGAAGGGTACCTTGTTCAGCCAGTGTCTCAAGTAGAAGAACATGATGCTGTGGGTAGCGACATCGAGCCCATCAATGAGGACAACGATCCGGATGAAGAAGAAGAAGTCGAAAATGACCTGCTAATCCCTGACCAGTCCTTGCCATCATCATCTCGCCCAAAGAGAAAACGAGATGATGATGATGATGGCGAGGATGATGACGATGATGATGATGATGATGATGACGATGATGATGATGATGGTGTTGATGATGAGGAAGGTTGACATGACACATATTACAGATCAGAATCTCTAGTTTGATGAGTTTTTAGATGGGAATGAAGCTCTGCTCCTTCTGGATTGGGGCGGCTATACCTGAATGTTCAAATGTCAGTTATGGTCAGGCTGGTGGATTTTCAAATGACGGTTACTCAGCTTGGATTTACCGCCCTTTTAGAAACCCCCACTTTATGGAGGGAAAGAAAAACACAAAAACAAACAAAAAAAAAGACCCAAAGGAAGAGTTTCGAGACCTTGTTCCTCTCTTAGAGGGTCTTGTAAGATGCTTATGTGGATAAATCTTTTGAGTTATATCGGTCTTTTGTTTTACATCCACTACACTTACACATGTCGTATCAGAATTGGTCAGGATGGTTTTGGCAGGATTGTACTAGTGTCTTTGTGATGCATTATGATCAAACGGTCGTGAAGGCTTCTGAAAAGCTTATGCAGAGAGTTTTGCTATTTTGTGTGGTAACGGTTGAGAGTTCAAAAGTCCAATCTTTCTTCTCTCCCTATCTCTACATTTTCTACCTCTCTCTCTTAAAATGCTTCTACTATCTCCAATCTCTGCCTCTCTTCCACCGTCGTTTCATCGGGGAAATTTGATCCGGCGATCAGTTAAGCCGTCAGGTAAGGTCATAATAGCCAAGGCCAAGGACAATACTGACACTGGTGGATTTCTAGAGACGGCAGCTATAGCCGGTGGCTTAGTGTCGACGCCGGTTATTGGATGGTCCCTCTACACTCTGAAGACCACGGGGTGTGGCTTGCCTCCAGGACCAGCTGGTTCAATCGGAGCATTGGAAGGTGTGAGCTACTTGGTGGTTGTTGGCATCGTTGGTTGGTCTCTGTACACCAAGACAAAAACCGGGTCGGGTCTGCCAAATGGGCCGTTTGGTTTGTTGGGTGCTGTGGAAGGCTTGTCGTATCTGTCGGTTCTAGCCATTCTTGTGGTGTTCGGTCTTCAGTTCTTGGGTAATGGGTCGGTTCCTGGTCCACTTCCTAGTGACCAGTGTTTTGGTTAGCCACGTGTAATTTCGTATAAATAAAGTGTCAATTAATATTTTTATCAGATCCGTTCAATATCCAGGCCGGTTTCTATAAGGCCTTGAATGGAGAAAGCATGTAATGCATAGCAGTTCAAGTGGTTCAAGCAGAATAAAAGTAGATCAATAATTTGGCAGTTCAAATGCAGATTAAGAGTAAACAGCATCAAAAAAGCTGTAGACCAGATCTGTACATATTTCTCCTGCATTTATCACAAAAAGACAAAAAAATATAAACTGCACATGGTAACTTAGTGATAGGAGAACTACACTAAAGGGTGATCTGCTATTTTTCTGTCTTTCCATTCAAAGCTTAAATGTAGATTAAAAATTTGGCTATTCAAGTGCAGATCAAGGGTGAACAGCATCAAAAAAGCTGTAGACCAGATCTGCATGTATTTCTCCTGTATTTACCACAAAAAGACAAAAAAAATTGAACTGCACACAGTTCATCTGCAATAATTTTTAAAAGTAAAAAATTCTTGAATGGTAACTTAGTGATAGGAGAACTACATGAAAGGGTGATCTGCTATTTTTCTGTTCTCCCATTCAAAGCCTAAGTCGTTGATCGAAACCAAGTGTAGACCAATTACTAATCGCAACATTTCACGTCAATCAAAACAAATCGTAGATTATGAAATACGTTCCTATAATATCCAACTCTTAGACTTAGTTCCAATAATCCACTCGAGAACGTTTATTCTAATAATCTGTATAAGCAAACTAGCAAAGTAATGAGATTGTATTCATACTGCACGTTCATTGTTTCAAACAATAAAGATAGTTATCTCACAGATTAATTAATTTCAAGTTATGGTAAAAGTAAAACCAAATTCAGGTAAACAATAGCATCTATTGTGAAAGATTTTGCAGAAATGATCAACTTTTCCATTTAGTAATTTTGATTCTGCAACAGCTATGCAATAACTATTTTTTTGTTCTCAACTTGGTTAATTGTTTTAAGTTTTAATTATATTCTCATGTTTATGTATTTTTTTTTTTTTTAATATGTTTTTTCTCTAATTTGAAAAACATTAGAAAGAGTAGTACGGAAGCAATGTCAAAAATGTGGTTCAAGAAAATGCATTAATTTTGCTTTAGAAATGCATATGTTTTGCTAATTTATTGCATATAAATGTACAACTTTTTTTTTTTGATGAAATTTAGTGTGAAATCATTTAACCACACATAAAATAATAGATGATGATTAGTTGTTAGCTAACAAAATACTATATATACAGCAATTAAATCAACACACATTTGACGACTTGAAATTTTAAAGACAGAGACTTTGACCTTGTGGTTCTCATCAAACATGATGTTAGAGCTCTTGATGTCACTGCTGTAAATCTTGATCTAAACGTTTGAATGCATCAGCGACGCCCATTGATAAAGAAGGTTATAGAGATCTCCATTGGGAACAAATTCATAGACCAACATAGGAACTTCAGTCTCAAGGTAACATCCGAGTACCTTGACAATGTTTTGTGGTTTAATTGGGACATGATACAAGTTCATTGATGAACTGTTCAAGGTTGTTTTCATCCACCATGTTTGACTTCTTAACCACAATTTTACCATCCATTGCATTTGAAAATCTTTGGCTTTGGTTAATTTTCTCGGTCAAATAGTTGGTATGAGCTCAAACTTTCAGATAAATTACATATTACTATCTAGTTTTCAGATTTGTTAACACAATTGAGATGTTATGGTTCTTCATCAAATTGTTCTCAATAAATATGAGGTATATAGGTTTAGTTCCATTATCTCCTTTTTATCCATTTGCCATTTTATTTTTACAAATATAGTAATATTTATTTTTAATTAAAACAAAAGTATAACACATTTAGTTATTTACATTAATCCATATTTGTAATTTCTCACTTTGCTACTAAATTGTAACTGAAATTACATAAATTGTGAATTGATTTTTTTCTCCATTCATTTTTATTTAAACACAATATAAATTGTAATTGTAAGTTTGTAAGTTTCATTTGATGTTAAAAAAAAAACATTGTAATTGTAACTCCATTCTCTTATCATGCTTTCTTCATATCTCAAATCCTAAATATTTTCTGTGCTTTGTTTATGCTCTGGCATGGTTGAAAAAATCAATTGAGATATCATTGTAAGAATTTGATTACAAATTTTGTTTAATATATATCTTACTTTTTTAAAATTTTATTCTTCTTTGTTTTTATGTACTTCTTTCTTCCTTCTTTCTCTACTTATATTTTTATATTTAAAATTATATATGCATAATAATTTTTTTTTTTTTGTCAACCATTGGGCCACAACTGGCCGGCCCATTAGCCAAATTCCTATATTCGCAGGAGCCGAGACTCGATCCCGGATGTGATGTTGACTTCTACAAATGGACTTACCTTCTGCCACTGCACTAAAGTCACTTCACATATGCATAATAAAATTTTGATGGCTATAAAAAAAAAAAAAAAATTATCAATGCATAATCAAAAAATATTAATTCTAACCATCACACAAAAAGGAAATCATGTTTGAGAATCCTTCTCTAATCTTTACTTTGGATGTTTGATGTAAATATAGAGATGAACTCACTAGAGTTAAACCTAGTAATACAACTTAAATTAAGTGGAGTATAGAAACTGAACTAAAAAATCAAAATATGAATGACAAAATACAAAAACAAAAAAGAAATTATAAAGAATTCTAAACCTTGTTTACATATCAAACAATATTAAGCAAAAAAACTCTCTCGTTCAGTAAGAGGGTTTAAACTTTAAACTTATATCAACACGGCATCGTTTTCGACATTTGGTGATCAAACAGATCTCAACCCGGTTTTCTAATAATCAAAACCCGGTTAAGGAATTATTTTTGGGTTTTGTTAATTTTGATTTGTCCCTGCAACAACAAATCCTCCATCCGCTTCCTCGTGCAAAAACCCTAGCAGAGCTCCGAGATCTCTTGTCGCCATGGGAGACTCCGGCGATCCTTTTATGCGTAACCCAAACGCCGCCGTTCAGGCGCGCCCTAAAACTCAGAACAGAGCCAGTGTTCTTCAGCTTAAGCTGGTTCGTCTCTTCTTACCTCAAATTCGCTGATTACTCTTATTAATCTTCTCCCTCTCTCTAGATTTTAGTATTCGTTGTCTATCTAATGGTTCTACTTCTTCAATTGAATACTCAACTTCGTTTGATGCTTCCTTCGGTTCTATATTTGATTCTTGAATTGAGATTTATGAATTCTAGGGTATATGATCTTGAGCTTATCTTTAGAGTTTGGAATCAATCTGATACTCTTAGTTGATGTAAGGCTTGATCGAGGAAGATTTATTGTAGCTTTAGTGTTGTTGATGTGTATCTTTTATGTATTGCAGATGGGTCAAAGCCACCCTACTGGCTTAACTAACAATCTATTGAGACTCTTTGAGCCACGGCCACCGTTGGAGTATAAGCCACCACCAGAGAAGAGAAAGTGCCCGCCTTATACTGGTCTGATCTTGTATATCTGATTATGTGTGTTTTTAAACTTTATATTATCACTAGTGTTAGATTTGATTTTGTCTTGTCTTGTGTGTTCATTTTAGGTATGGCTCAGTTTGTGAGTAAATTTGCTAATCCTGGGGATCCAGAGTACGCTCCACCTAAGCCAGAAGTTGAATTACCTGTATGATACACCTTTAACTGTTTTGATTGTGTGAGCTTTTACTGGATTTAGTTGCTTATAGTTGTGTGTTTTTTGTTTCACGGTACAGTCACAGAAAAGGGAGAGGATTCATAAATTACGACTGGAGAAAGGTGTTGAAAAGGCTGCTGAGGACTTGAAGAAATGTATTCCACTCTATATGTTATATTGTGTTCTTTTCTATGCCCTCTTAGGTTTGAGGATTCCAACTTAATTTGAATTTTTATATGCAGATGACCCCAATAATGATCCAAATGCTACTGGAGATCCATACAAGACATTGTTCGTTTCAAGACTTGTAAGTTGTGCTTCTTATTATTATTATTATTTTGTTTTTACTTTCTTTGGGTTAGAATGACTTTTGTTAGACAGTTGAGTTATGTTGTGCTCAACTTTGGTCTGTTATTGTCTTGCAGAACTACGAATCCTCTGAGAGTAAGATTAAAAGGGAGTTTGAATCTTATGGACCAATTAAACAGGTAGGTTATTCTGAGCATTCCCTTGCCGGTTCGGTAAGAATTTGTAAAATGGCTTCCCTCTCTCACGCTCTTTGCTCAATAGGTTAAAATTTCATGTACAAAGTTTTCCAAGGTTAATAATTTTCAGTCTCTTATAAGTTTGCATCATTTCTGCTATACCAAAACAGCCATTCTACTTTTAAACTGCTGTGCATACCTTCTTTGGACTGTGTAAAAGCCATCAAGTCTCTTAGAGCTTATATAGATGCATAAGTGCATCTCGTATAATGTCACAAACCTCCTCTCTCCAAGGCGTTTGCTTAAGACGTTCTTGTATAGTTTTGCATTTTTTCCTTGTCCCTTCAGAGAACAAATACATTATCATCTTACTATGATATAGAGGTTCTAGGCGCACGGTTTACCTAGTCGATTAGGTATTTCCAGAATCTGTTATGACCTCAACTCATCCTGATAAGCTAGTTATAATTATTTTCTGCCTATCTTCCAAAGCCATTCTGTTCAAAGAAAATGCTTCATCCTGCAAATGAGGCATTGTATAGAAAGCTCTTTATTATTAACTCTTTACAGTGTTAATAGTTGGAGTCGGGAGTATCATAAAACCTTCTCCCTTTTTTATAATAACATACTATGAAGGTGATATGGTTCACATTTAAATACATTTTTAGATATCTGAGTTTCAATACCCTGGTAAGGGGTGGTTTATTAGACCCTTGCTGCAATGCATCCATTTTTCTGCCAATTCTTGATGTGGGTGGTGACATTCTCGGATTTGGACACAACTTAAAGGTTGCCTGCCTTATAAGAGCTGCATGTTTGTTTTGATATGAAACATTTTGTCTGGAAACTTATTTATTCTCACATCTTTAGAAATGTTAAAGTCTTCTTCCAAACCTTGCAGGTTCATTTGGTAGCTGATCAGCTGACCAATAAACCCAAAGGATATGCTTTCATTGAGTACATGCACACCCGTGACATGAAAGGTCTGTTCGCATCTGTTTTCTTTCAACCCCTTTTTCTTGTCTCCCTGAGATGTTTGCTCTTTTTAACTGATTTGCATCGTGTTTTGTACTCTTCTGACAGCTGCATATAAACAAGCTGATGGACAAAAGATTGACGGTAGAAGAGTTTTGGTTGATGTCGAGAGAGGTAGAACCGTCCCAAACTGGCGTCCACGCAGGCTTGGTGGTGGACTTGGGACCTCAAGAGTTGGTGGTGGTGAAGAAGTTGTTGGGGAACAACAACCGCAAGGAAGAATCTCCCAGTCAGAGGAGCCATCAAAACCACGGGAGGAGCGGTAAAGATATTGTCATTCGTACTTAGTTCTTTTGCCTTGTGACTGTTATTGTGCTGATAATGTTGTGGCCTTGTCTCCAGTGAGAAATCTCGGGAAAAGGGAAAAGAAAGGGAACGAGAAAGGTCTCGTGAGCTGTCTCATGAACAACCTCGAGAGCGGTCTCGTGACAGACCGAGAGAGGATAAGCATCACAGAGACCGGGACCAAGGAGGCAGAGACAGCAAACGTGATCGTGACCGGACCCGTGATAGAGGAGACAGAGACCGCCGTGACCGTGACCGTGACAGGGGACGGGATCGTTCTTCAAGGGATCATGACCGAGAGCGCAGTAGAAAGAGGGACCGGGATTATGAAGGAGGTGAATATGAGCATGAAGGTGGTGGTCGATCCCGTGAAAGAGATGTGGAGTACGACCGAGAGAAACGTGGGGAGCCAAAAGAGACCCGTGGCTACTACGAAGACGATCAAGGGGAGACAGACCGATACAGCAATCGCTATGACAAAATGGAGGAAGATGACTACAGATATGAACGTGAGTACAAGCGGTCTGAGAGATCAGAGTCGCGTGAGTATGCTCGCTGATGATCCCCGCATGTTTAAAACTTTAAAACTTGAGAATCTCTTTTGTTTACCTATGAATCAATTCTGTTTGTTACCGTTGAACTTGGTTGCTAACTTTGTTATATGTTTACCGATAAACTATGTTTCCGGATGATAAAATTTGATTAGTAAAAAATGTTATAAACTGATTGCATACAGCCAAGCTCTTACAGACTACCACTGAGAGTGTGCTTGGTGGATTTTGTTATATTTGAGAGAGTATCTTAGATTGTTCTTGTTTGCAAACCACATATATAAATTGAGTAGTCTCCTAGATTGAGTAATGACATCTCTAATCTCTTCGCCTTTGGCGTTTACAGGGATTAGAAGTCTATGTAATCAGTGATGACTGAACAACTAAAGAAGAAAAGAAAAGATCACAAGTACGAACCAGCACTAAATTGATTTTCAAGTTTTAAAAAAAAAAGTCTTTCAAAAAAGCTCGGATGCCAATAATATAAATGACAATTGCTTTGTAGTCCATATATAAGAAAGTAAAAAAAAACTTAATTTTTGTTTATCTAGTCTCTCTCAAAAATCTGATATCAAGATCTACGTAATAGAGAAAAAAAATCAACTCAAATCGAAAAGGGATGATAACACAGCTCCAGCAATTGGAATCCAAATAACAATCAAAAAACTAGCTATAGTTAGATGCTTCAAAGACGTGATCTTATTATTGGATGCTGGTATTCTTCTGTCGTCGTATCATACGATCCACTTCTTGTATAAGCATCATGTGATGTGGTCCCTCTTGGCGATTTCCAAATCGCGCTTAAGCTCTGCAGGGTAACACCAACTCAAGAAGCCCCTGAATGGGTCGCGGAGATAGGTTTCTGCCAAGAAACAGATAAGAGTCCACGTAACCTTGCCTCCCACGCTCTCTTTAGGAATACACATGAGAAGTCTAACAGGGCCGCTCATATCATAATCCATCTTAGACAACCAAGCGTATGTCTCCGATTAGTTCGCCGGCATGTAGGGCGCAAACACACACTCTTTTTGCATTTACACGGACAAGATTCCATCTGGCTAATACAAACAATTGTTAGAAAGTAAAAAAAATAAATGCATCCAAGAAAAAAAAAATCATCTGAAATAATTCTATTTATTTTAAAATCTCATATATAAAAGTTTGATATTACATACGGGGACGAAAAGGAAATATTTATTAGCAATCCATCAATAAAGAAGCAAAAAAAAACCTAAACCTTGTAAATTCTAGAAATCCTAAATCTAATGAAACTATAAAAACACAACTAGAAAATATAGCGATAACTAATTAACCAGGTTACAGGAGACGTGTCTCAGTGTCTGTTCTCTATATGTATTACCACTATACTAGACAGAACTTTTGATAGGGAAAAGATGAAGAAAACAAAGCACACGAAAGAAGATGAATGTTAGTGAAGAATTGAAGATGGTGAGGTTGAGATAATATGAAAATTTATATAAATACACAAATATGGAAATCTTCTAAGCTCGTCGTACTGCAAAGCCTTTTTTTTTTTTTTTATGGATGTCCGACGTAGACGTAGTAGTATCATGAGTGAAAATTTCCTGATATGTTTACGGAAATTAGTACGAAACGGTTAAAAGATATCACTCGAATAATTCGGAGTCCAATTATATTCATCATTGGTATCTTTTGTCCGTTATTAAGCTCATATTTTATTTAGGAAACATGCACAGATAAAGCTTTAACAAAAATACAAAAGAGAAGAAATAATGAAATTTGCTTTGTACGTAGTACTAGTTCATATAAGAAAGTAAAAACGTTTGCTTAGTTATCTCGTCCCTCAAAACTCTGATCTCGAAATCAACGTATAAGAAAACAACTCAAATTGATATAAGGGTAACACAAGTTCAACAATTCAAATCCAAATGCAAATAAAATAACAATCAGAAGACTCTAAGCTAGTTATAGATGATGTCTCAAAGAGGTGATCTTATAATTAAACGCTGATGGTCTTCTCGTTGCGCCATGCAGTCATGGTTCAATTGTAAAATCATCATATAGTACCCTCTTTGCGATTTTCAATTCAACCTTAAGGTCATGAAGTTGACGCTGGAGGTGGAGAACCAAACCAGTGATGCCCATAACCGGGTCACGGAGACGGGCTTCTGCATCCAAACAAAGCGAATCAACGCATGTTTGCCTCAGGCTAGGCTCAATATCCATGAGATATCTAGCCAACTTGCTAATGTCAAACACCGTAGACAAGGTAGCGTACTTCTCCGGGTTGTTGGCTGGCAAGTAGGGGGCAAACACACACTCTTCTATGCATTTATGTCTCACATCTTTACACGCACAGAGTTCCATCTGGCTGATATATAGTGTACCCCCAAATTAGTTAATAAAAACAAAATCTGAAATAGTTTCTATTTGTATTAGATCCAGTAAGACTTCGTGTCAACATTAGAAGTGGATACAAAAATGTGGTCTGTATGTATATAGGAGAAGCAAATTATAACATTACGAATACGAAGAAGAAAAAATATCTATTAACCCTAAACCTTGAAACCCCTAGCTAGAAATTATAGAATTGCTTAAACTAAATAAACCAATTAAAAAATATGGTGTAACAATAAGTAATTAACTAACCAGTATAGAATGTGTCTGTATGCATATACGGAGAGGCGAAAAGATGAAGAAACTGTAAGAGGAAGAAGATGAGTACAACTGATCAAGAATATAACAATATATAAATACAAGTATGATTTTTTTTTTCCTCACCAGATTTTTAGAATTATTTATTATATTTCAAAAAATATATTTCAATTAAGATATTATAGTGATCACCGGATGGCAACGGATTTTATAGATTCTGTAACAATAATTAAATATCTTAATCAAGAAAAAAAATACTGTAGTTATCATTGTTTATATCTATTTTTTTTTTCGTAATTAATGGTATCTAACTATCTATAATCTTTCATTTTTGTTCGATTAGCTAATATATATGTATGTCCTGTAAATTCATTGTTGGTTTGTTAATTCTACTTTCTAAAAAACAAAAAGCTCCGATGCCGGGAATCGAACCCGGGTCTCCTGGGTGAAAGCCAGATATCCTAACCGCTGGACGACATCGGATTTTGTTTGAGTATTTCCATTCTTTTTATTTATACTAATTATCCTTTAAACTTTTGAAAGCTTGGCTTCAATTTGTTCATAAAGAAAGATTACTAAAATCCAAAGTCACTTGTTGATAAGAAAAGATTACTAGAATCCAAATTCAAAGCACCTCGTGCTGATGTATATCTATATTATTAGGAAAATACATTTTATTGATCTTATTATATGTAGTATACACAAACACAACACGTCTCTTGTTGCTCAAGTTGGGACACATGCTCTCAAGGGTCGTATTCGTGTAAGAAATTTTAAAATACATCACTAAATGTAAAGACCAACCCAAAATGATTAATTTAGATCTTTATATTTTGGTTTGGTTAATACATTACTCTTTTGCTTGACATTAATTTTATCTTTTCTTGATGTAGTTTTCATCATTCCTGTTTGTGTAATTAGCGTTTTAAATATATATTATTTTGTCAGCAATATCAGGCAACATTGAAACAAACAAAATTTGCTTAAAGATGAAAGGAAAATATGATGAATATTTGAATACTTTAGTGACCCATTAACATTCATGAGCAGTAACAATCGCAAACAAATCTCAGCCCAATTGGTTTTTTTATTTCTAGGAAATTAAATGCTTATATAAATATAACAATGACAAATAACAATAAAATATAAAATCGGTGGATAGAAACTAATTATGATAATAATATATAACAAGAATGAAATCTGGAAAGGGACCAGAGCCGAAAGTAAAAGGGGAATTTTGCTATAATGTTAACCCCATGCGAAACTTAAGAGGAGGGTCCAACAAGCAACAACAACTCAACACTCTTCTCTTCTCTTCTCTTCTTTCTCTCCTTTTCTTTTTATTTATTATCAATTATAAAATATATGATATTGTAAAGTCTTTTTTTACTACAGTCAAATACAAACCATGATTTAAAATTATTACTTTTCATAAACAATCTAGAATTTGTCTTACTAATGTTTGCCATTAACCACACACATACACTTAACTTTTGTTAGTTAAAACTTAAAAGTAGTTTTCTTTTTACTTAATAGCATTTGCTTCATGGGGCTTCTAATTAAAGTTTAGCCTCCTCTTCCATTTACTTAGGTTTTTCCTCTGCATGATTATGTTTCTTTTTCTGTTAATTACATAATTATGTTTTGTCTATAAAGAATGAGTTAATGGTTTCATGTCGGAGAAAAACATTCCAAAAAAATCTATATTCATATTTATGTGCAAAAACCTTGAATAAAAGTATGTATTATTCGCAAAATAAATTTTGCATTGTGATGTGTTTAGTTAGAAATCCATGGATAAAGTAATTTAAGTTAAATATTATTTTTAGAGACATTTAGCAGATATTATATACAAATAGTTCCTTTTAAAATAATATATAATAAAACTTTTGGATTACTTAAAAAAATGAGCCATATCATTTCAATTTAACTATTCATTGAGCATAATCATTTTAGCTAAGCCTTAAATGGAGAAAGTTAAAGACAAAAAGAATAGAAGGGAAATAGTCAAACATTGTGAGCAATGACTAGTTTCCAAAAAGTAGTGGGACGATATGATTCAAAGCATGAGAAATTTGTAATTACACAAACTTATATATCGAGCAAAGTAAAAACGATAGGGATAAAATAAAAATGAATAGAAGGGAAAGAGATTGATGTGTTGTTCGGTTGCGCTCGTGGGCAATGATTGAAATGCAATAATAACTTTTATAGGTGGCTGTGGGGGAACCCCCATGCACCCTTCTTCATATCTTCACCTAAATTTCTACTTATGTAATCAGATTTAAACTCGAACATTATCATATGTTTGTGTAAGTAATTATGAAGTAATTTCATCCTTAATAGGAGTGGTAATACATTGAACGATTTTTTTTTTTTGAACAACCAGATGCTTTCATTCATTCAAATCAAAGCAAATACAAAGGAAAGAGATGCAGAGATCTCAAAGTTTAAACTGAAATAAAGATTACAAAAATGGGTATTACCCAATGCCATAAAGAGATAGATAGATATCATCGAGATAGAATCCATGAGAGCTATGAATAACCTGTGATTTACTGATTTTCACTGTTTCTATTAATTTACCAATATATACCCGACAACGATTTCTGTTCAATATTTGTTTGTTTATAATTTTTGGTTTTGTATTTATAACTTACAAACATATATTTTGTATCATGCTTTTAATATAACAGCCAAGACATTATTTTACAATTATGCTATTCGATTTGTACAATACTATGCTATCTCGATTGTTTATATTCAATGTAAGACATTGGAATATTGTTTTTCCAATTACAGAAAGATGTGCATGCTGAGTATAACTCGATATTCTTGTTTAACATTAAAAAAAAAAAAAAAAAAAAAAAAATCGATATTCTTAACTCGTTCATCATGGACGAATTACACAATCTTTTAAAAAAGAGAAAGAAAAAGCAATTTTGTCTTGCTAGGTAAAGAAATGGTTTATAACATACATGATGCATGCGTGTGCTTTGCAGGAGAGAAAAGGGAAGAATCTGATATGACAGAGATTGTAAAAATAAAATGTTGCATTAATTTAAGGTATATTTGTCGGTCGTGAACTCGAGGGATGCAAAGAAAAGCGAATTGTGATTTGGAATCAATCTAATCTCTAGAGAAAAAGGACAAAAATTAAAATAAAGAAACGTACCTAACAAGTATATGTATGATTGAGATTTTGGTCACGTTGATTTGATAGAGTGATAGAGATAGTGATGATCCCATTCTCATTTTTTTCATTTGTTTGTAGTTGTAGCCATCTCTATCTCTCTCGATCCGACTATTAACTTTTAGTTTTAAGTCAATACAAGTCAACATTTGCTTAGTCATATCGAATTTATGGGTTGTCGACAAAATATAATTGATCCAAGATAATTTAGCTACGTGCACACTAGATCGCCGTCGCGGCATTATTTAAAATCAAGTCGGTCTAAGTTCTTCGTTGGTCATTTTATTTGTATTTTTCCGAGTTTAGAGAGATCATGACAAAAAATATAGGAATCATGTACTATCAAATTATGTACTAAGTGACAAAATAAACTTCAAAAAAACTATTGAACCATCTTTAATAACGCAGATTGTTCTAATTTAATTATGTAAAGTTTCTCAATTTTTTTCTTCCATATTATCCATAAAGCATGTAATGTAAAACTATTTGTGTGTGAAACCTGAGAATTTGTTGTCGATAATATTCGTGAAAGTCAGAATAATTTGTGATTTCCAAAACAGTGTTATTGAATTGAACTGCTTAACTAACGAATGCAAATATAAGATTATTAGTAGCTGGTAGCCGCATTATCTACTAAATCGAGTCGTTACATGAAAAAAGAAAAAAAACAATTCGGTCAAACCAACTTTGTCCTTTTTATTTGTCTTTTTTATGGAGTAGTTTATATAGGTCAAATTACTCACGTCAAACACTTTTGGTCTACAATTTGGTTACAAGTATGAGAAAACGCATTAAAAGTTCAAGTTTCAAGATGTTTATTGCTGTAACTTGTGAATTCAAATTTGTTAGTATAAATTTAAACTGAAGCTGGTCAGGGTATTCGACTCTTCCAAACAAACAAAACAACAACAATACTGTATTACGTAAATTATGTGAGCGAGAATTGAAAATTTTCCGTGTTTTTTTGAGAGAGTTTAATTGGTTTGTATGTATGTGTAGGGTGTTAGTATATGATAGTCGAAAATACTTTTTTCGCTATACTTTCTTGCCATAGTATATAATAGTCGAAAAGAATTTGCACACACACACACAAAAAGTTAATTAAAGAGTAATGTGCTGAAGTCCGTATATCTCTTTATCGAGGTTGTAGTCGTAGTTCATCCCCATATGATCGAAGTAGGGACATTAAGTAAAATAGTTTTGTGGAAGAACCTAAGGTGATATACAACTAGTTTAAAAGCTATGTTTATTTGTTAAAGAGCTTAAAAGTTAAAACCCATGTGGTCTTTTCATCACTTGTTTCTCTCTTACTGCATAGTTTATGAGCGTTCAATACGGTCATGCATACATGCAGACGAATAAAGAGAAAAAGTTGGGATAAATTTTGAAAATGGAAACTTCAAGAACTAAAGAATTTTTTTAAAAAAACCCAAAGGAAATATTTCCTTTGGTGAGAGACAGCTGCTGGTGGGTTTAAGGAGAGATAAGAGAAGAGAAGAGAAGTGAGGTCAGATCACAATTGCTAAATTGTGTAAAGGTTTTGTTTTTGTGAAAATTGCTAAAGGAAAACGGTTGGTGAGAGCATTTATATCACACAGCCCACTCTCGTCTCTCGTCATATCACTTTCACTTTCCCACACGTGTGACCTGACACGTGTCAATCTCCCACCTCCTGCATGCCCCATTACGGCAATCATTGGGCCGCCGTTACGTCCCCCCGCACCCGCACGAGTGCTTCCCCTTCCCTTTTTTTCTCTCTACTTTTTTTTTTTTTTTTTTGTTTTTTTTCTTCTTTCTTCTACATTACTACTACTTATATATCAATTTTATTTTTATATCGAGTAATTTAAACCTATACATATCAGACAAAACAAAGTATTTTCCTAGGTTTTCTTGTTCACAATTGAATTAAAAAAAATTGAAAACTATAAATTACAGTGCTAAGAAAATGGTATACTTAAAAAAAATGTAAGAAATTTTGACATTTTTTGTTGTTTTTGGAGTTAGCACATGTTCTTGATTATACTATATAATAAAGGAGAAACTAGTAAAACCCAATATTGGTGGTGGTGCATATAAATCCTTATTATGGAAACGGAATTTGAAGAAAAAATAATTACGAAATTTAGAAATAGACGTATTATTATAGTATCGTTTTCTTAGTTGTGCAGGAACGGAAAATAACGAGAAAAAGGCATGTGAAATTGGGAGAAAGCTGGTGGACGAGCAACTGCACGTGAAGTGCAATAATGTGAACCACATGGACGTGCCCAAAGTTTCCCCCATTATCATTCTCTCCTCTATATATTTCCAAAAATAATTTTAATTCTATATATTTCCAATTAAGTCGACTAGAAAAAGAAGAAAAAAAGAAAGAAGTTTTTTCAATTTTTGGTAACATTCGAATTCATTTCATGATGAATTTAATTTCTTCGATACATACAAATATATATATCCTATTGGTTTTGTAGCTTATTTGATTTGTCATCTCATCACATGAATTTAAATTCAACATAATCGGTAAAAAATATTATCCGATAGTTAGACACCGTACCGTACATGAGAAGTAGTGAAAGGTAGTGCCGTAGTGGTGAAAATAAAACAACTTTCCCTCTCATATTCCTTAAAGTTCCTCAAATTTTTATTTTAACTTTTAAGTTGCAAGTCGCCGACAAAATAAAAAGTTAAAAGTCAATACGGCAAGAAATTAAAAAAAAAATTAACTTTATTTCAAAACAAAATGAATTTAAAGTCAATACAGGCAGCATGATCCATTCCATGCATCCCTATACGTGTATAGCGTATATTTACACGTACGTATAATTTAACGAGCACATGTAGTAGTTATTACGTTGTATTTATGGAAATAAATTAGTGGTTAAAACTCGAAACCGGTACAGAAGTACTATCGATAGTAGCTTTGTGACTTTTGTGATGTTACTGTTTGAGAGATTTATTTAGGCTGACCACTGACCAGCCCTGTTCTTTTCATGGTCGTTGAACTATTTATTACTTAAAACGAAATTTGATGTAAGCTTTTAGTCGTTTAAAGTTATCACAATTCACAACAACACCATGCCGAACATAAACCAACGTAGATGTGGGTATGTTTGATTCGGGTTGAGCTAGAATTTCACTTTTGTGGTCCTATATTCAGCTACGTTCACAGGAATCCAGTGTGGTTCCCAATTCGTATGAAAATTTTATAATGTCAGTAACAAAATATTTTAAGGACTCAAGGATGGAAATATACGCAAAAGAGATTTAAAAATAAATAAAAAATACAGTACTAATCATCTTAGAAAAATTATTATAATGTTATAACCAAATATCTAATTTTATTAGTGTATATGAAAATATAATATGGAGCTGGGGTTTCTAAAAAATATAAGCTTTTTTGTTTCGATTCGGTTAAATGACATCGACTATGATTTTTTTTTTTGTCAACTGGAATTGTGTTAATGGATGATTGTTAATTGGTACAATACATTCACACATCGAGTTTGATTTTGGTTTAGTTATTTTCATTTTTATTATATACTATATAATTACTATATATATAACAGAATACCGATCGAAGTATTTTATTCTAAGTATATACGAGTGATAGAATATCCAATTTTGTAGATCAGTCCAATCATGATTTATTAATTTCTTATGCTAATCCAGCAAATTTAAAAAGAAAGAAAAGCGTACATATTATTAACAAGAGTATCGAAAACAAAATAAAAAAAGGGGAAAGAGTAGTGACCCATGGAGTATGTGAATAATTATCAAAGAGAATAAGAGGTGACAACCAAAAGGTTGTGGAATAATGGTCCCTGCCAGCTTTCTCTCACAATCAATATCGACCCTATTTGGATTTTATAGATATTCGTTAAAATTTTGCGATAACGATTCTGAAAAATATTTACAATAAAATACTATTGCTAGCTGATCTCAATATATGTTCCAGGTATTTCATAATATAAAACTTTGTTTAAAGCATATTTTTTCTTCCCTTTATTTCATTTCTCTATAATTTACATTATTGTGGATATATATATATCGCAAATCAATCAACTTTGGTTCAAATATTGATATACGACGTTGGACTCGAACCATGATAGTAAATACGACATTACAGTGACACTAGTGGAGATAACTAGTTTAGAGGACCCTGTCATATATACAAACTTATAAACTGAATATAGCCTTGGAAAACAAATATGTTAATCAAGAGAAGCTAAGTCAACATACACATAATTCCTTGCAGAAAAAAACAAATGTGTTAATTAAGAAACGTTTACGTATCCATGTATGGGTATGCTATACCTTTCACGTACGTATGGTATACTAGAAACTACAGAATAGTTATTTGATATATGTCTAAAAAATTCACACGCGTGGTAATAATTATGGGACCGTATGTTAAAAAGAACACTACAATTTCATTCTTTGTTGGTCAACAATAAAAACAAAAACAAGAAAGAAAAACGAATTTTTTTTGTCGTTTGTTAAATTTTCTTGGATTCCATTCAATGATCTAAAAATGCATAGATCTTTTGGGTTACAGTTTCGAAGACCTCTACAAGCGTGTAACCATCTGCAACTATTAAATTGCTTTCTTTAATGCATCTTTAACATATTTATTGTTAGTTGGAATTTAATACTAGAAGGAACTTGTAACAGTTTTTTTAAGGGTTTTAACCGTTTTATTTATTAGGTATGTGACTATTCAAAATAAGTTTTTGGATGTTTAAAATTTAATCTTATCTTTCCGACATCTAAAATTTTAACTATCGAGGAAGATATAGTTTGATCATGTAATCGCGATGCCATGAACATGAAGGATTATTGTGTTACGTTCCAACTTCCGAGCCTAATGATTCAGAAAAATCTACATGCTGTACTACAGTTACCATATGTTCTTGTGGCCATAATGACAGCCTTTACAACTGTGATAGTCAATTCTTTCTGCAAACAATAAATCTAGGGATTTAATGCTTACATTTTTATGTAATTTATTACAAAACTTAAATTTCTAATCTAAGGAAAAGTTTTTAAACTAAATCCCATATAGTTAAGAAAAAAGTTTGGGTGAAGATATAAAATGCTATAAATAATTAGCATTTTTAACCATAAAATAACTTTTAAATGGTTTAAAAAAGAATCCTACAAATGTAATCTTATTATAATCTATTTACTCTTATCCACACAAAAATAAATGAAACTAAAAATAGAGAATTTTTGAGAAATATTTTTTTTGGTGTACCCTTTCAAAAATACCCCTTTCATCTATCCATTTTCAAAAATATCATTTTTAAAATATGAAAAATTATAAAGTTTTATATGGTTCACAAGGTATTTCTAGATAATAACTACTACCTCGAGATTCGATCCATATATTTTAAAACATTTTAAAAGGATTTTACAAAGTTTTTTAAAAGTTTACAAGATTTTTAAAAGATTTTTAAACAATTTTTGTAAGGTTTTTAAAATATATTTATATTGTATTTATAAAATATATAAAAAAAATTTACACACATATAAAGGTAATTTATGTATATATTAATAAGCTTACACACAAATTTAGAAAATTTTCAAATTTTTAGTGGTTTTTTTGGTAAAGTTTGAAAGATGAGATATTTTTGAAAAATGGTATTACAAAATGAGTATTTTTGAAATTTCCTCCTAAAAATATTCATAGTGTCTACTAACTCTTAAATATACTTCTCCACATCAAAATTATTACCGTATAATAAATCCAAATTTAAGCACCATGTTTTGTTTGTAAACAATTTCCCACTCAATTGACTTGTTTGAGTTGATCTTTTGTTGAAAAAAAATAAAAAAAATCCAAATTTATTATATTATTTCTAATTTTAATTAGTATCCATACGATTTTGTGAACATCAACCAAACCAAAAACTATTAAATTTAATTTATCTTCAAATATATATATATATATAATTGAATTTATTGAATTGAGCTATGTTTACACTTACTGTACTTAATACTGCTTAATAGTGGCTTAATACCTAATGCTAACACTCTATAGTATTTATTTTTACAGTTTTTATAATCGGTATTAAGAGTTTGTACTTAACTGATCCTATACTTCGACTATACTCGCCGTAACAACTGATCCTGCGGCGAATATGATAAACCTAAAACCTTGAAGTTAGGAGTAGTATACAAAATTACAATATCATTTAAATACGCAGATAACATATACTACTATCCAACGAAATTTAAAAACTATATAGCCTATACCCGATCATAATATCATATCTAGTAGGTGTAATTAATAATGCATGGTGCGATGCAGAATTGGGACAACAAGAAAAATAAAATTAAAAATTTTTATAAAAACAAAAAGGATTTTACTTATTATATGTAAGTATAAAAAAAATAGAGTAAATGAGTTTATGACTATTGATGGGCAAAAAAAGACAAAGCCAAAAAGTCTACGGGTTTGACTGTCCAGTTCGGTAATAATCTAATAACTCTGTCTTTGACCGCACGCTCGTGTAGGGGTCCTTCTGACATTTTCACTGTTCTACCCCTACTCGTGATCCCCACCCTTTCCGCTATCTTGAGGGTACTTTTGGTATTCCCCTCTTTTAAAACCCGATGGTGACCGTACCGGTCTTTCCTGGGATTCTGCTGGAGCATTTATAATTAGCACGAATGGGTTATTAATAACTTCTTAATTAGTATAATCACACTTGAGAGATCATCAGATCAGATAATTTTATGGTTATAAACACTTTATTACTCCTATTGTATGTATAAGTAGTACGATTTATCTTCAAAGAACTTAGACAAATTACTTCATAGTCTCTATTCTATACCACGGTGAAAGAGACGAATAAATAATTATAGAATTATATCCAAATTAATCATATTAAAAAAAATTAGCTGTTAAACAATTTCAGCTTTCTGCAACTTTTTGGTATTGTGAATAGAATAAGTAAAAGGAGCATAACGAGCAGGGCAACAAAAGTAATGAATATGGAAGAGGAGGGAAAACAAAAGCAAGGAAGCTCATTGGTTAGGTTAAGCTTAATTGGAAGATTTAATTAAAATTATAATGACGATGATAACAAATTATATTTTTCTGACTTCTTTAAAAACCATCCTCTTACAAACAGAAGCTCCCTTTTTCAGTAGAGGTCCGATTCCCAATCTTAAAGGCAAAGCAATTAGAGAGAGAGAGAGAAGAGAGATAAGCTCCATGTTCGAAACAGAGCATCATACTCTCTTGCCTCTTCTTCTTCTACCATCGCTTTTGTCTCTTCTTCTCTTCTTGATCCTTTTGAAGAGAAGAAGTAGAACCAGATTCAATCTCCCTCCCGGTCAATCCGGTTGGCCATTTCTTGGTGAAACCATTGGTTATCTCAAACCTTACTCCGCTATAACTCTTGGTGACTTCATGCAACAACATGTCTCCAAGTATACACACATCTTCCAACCCAACAAAAAAAAAAAAAAAAGATCTTCTGTTTTTTTTTTTTTTTTTTAACTTTATTTTTTTTTAACAACAGGTACGGAAAGATATATAGATCGAATTTGTTTGGAGAACCAACGATCGTATCAGCAGATGCAGGACTAAACAGATTCATATTACAAAACGAAGGGAGGCTTTTCGAATGTAGTTACCCTCGAAGTATCGGTGGGATTCTTGGGAAATGGTCGATGCTCGTTCTTGTTGGGGACATGCATAGAGACATGAGAAGTATCTCTCTTAACTTCTTGAGTCACGCTCGTCTTAGAACCATTCTTCTTAAAGACGTTGAGAGACACACTTTGTTTGTTCTTGATTCTTGGCAACAACACTCTGTTTTCTCTGCTCAAGATGAAGCCAAAAAGGTTTTTCTTTTTTTACTTTTTTTTCTTCTATTGCTCGAATTGGGTTTAAAAGTATTTGAGTTTGCTAACTTTATGTTCATGGGTTTTAATTGTATAGTTTACGTTTAATCTAATGGCGAAACATATAATGAGTATGGATCCTGGTGAAGAAGAAACAGAGCAGTTGAAGAAAGAGTATGTGACTTTCATGAAAGGTGTTGTCTCTGCTCCTCTCAATCTCCCTGGAACTGCTTATCGTAAAGCCCTTCAGGTACATTTAAATTAAAACCTCTAAAATTTTGCTGTAAAGTCACAACCTTTCATTATAGGTTGTGTGTTTTTTTTTTTTAATTAATTGTTTTAAATTATGTTTTAATTGAGAACTCTGAAATGGTTGTACAGTCACGAGCAACAATATTAAAGTTCATTGAGAGGAAAATGGAAGAGAGGAAATCAGAGATTAAGGAAGAAGATCAAGAAGAAGAAGTGAGAAGTGAGGATGAGGCAGAGATGAGTAAGAGTGATCATGTGAGGAAACAGAGAACAGACGATGATCTTTTGGGATGGGTTTTGAAACATTCGAATCTTTCGACTGAGCAAATCCTCGATCTCATTCTTAGTTTGTTGTTCGCCGGACATGAGACTTCTTCTGTCGCCATTGCTCTCGCTATCTTCTTCTTGCAAGCTTGCCCTAAAGCCGTTGAAGAGCTTAGGGTAAACTTCATTAATTATAACAGCTCAATTTAATTACTAGTACCCTAAATTGTTTACGTATTATATACGTATACGATGAAAATGGTCTATATATATATATATATAAATATCACTAATTTATGTTTATTGATTTAAACTTTTGAAGGAAGAGCATCTTGAGATCGCGAGGGCGAAGAAGGAACTAGGAGAGTCAGAATTGAATTGGGATGATTACAAGAAAATGGACTTTACTCAATGTGTATGTTATTCTTATTATTATTTATTTTAAAGTTAATTTAATTTATGATGAAAACAAATTATTGACATATATATTTATGTTTTGGTGTGAAGGTTATAAATGAGACGCTTCGATTGGGAAATGTAGTTAGGTTTTTGCATCGCAAAGCACTCAAAGACGTTCGGTACAAAGGTAAAACTTTACGTACAAAACTAAATAATGAAATCCGAAATATTGAAACCTTTTGGATGGAAAATGTTTTTTTTTTTTTTTTTTGCTAAAGAGATGGCAAATGTTTTAATAATTTGATTTCTTTTTATGTTGGAAAAAAAGGATACGATATCCCTAGTGGGTGGAAAGTGTTACCGGTGATCTCAGCCGTACATCTGGATAATTCTCGTTACGACCAACCTAATCTCTTTAATCCTTGGAGATGGCAACAGGTAAAACTTTTTACTCTTTTTTTTCTTTCAATTTTCGGTATCTACCAAAAAACACATAGTTTCATCTATTGCATGAAGTGATACGTCATACGTGCATATGCATTGATTACCCCATCTATAGATACTATACGAGAACCATTAATCTGGCAAAATTATCGTTGAAGTTGGATCTTAACACGTCATCTATCATTAATCACATGAAAGCATATAAAAAACATAAAAATAATGTGAAATTAAAGTAAAAAGAATAAGAGAGAGAGAGAGAGAGAGAGACGTGTTGGTGTAAGTGTACGTGAAGACAATTAATTAGTAGGATGGTATGTCTATAATGACGTAGGAGCTTACCTTGAAAATTCTTATAAAAGTGACAGTTTGATTTTTATTATTATTAGTCACGGGGCTTTGATTAAAAATTTTAAGATTCGACGGACGATGGTACCACGGCTTTGACGGATCTCACACGCCCGATGACTTGTAGTACGTGTGTTAGATTCTGCCACGTTGACCTGTCCTTGCTCTCTCTAGATTCATAACTCTATTACTACTACTACTACTACTACTACTACTACTACTACTAGTACTACTAAATACTAATTAACACTATCAAAATCGGCTAACTAGAAAACTATATAGTATTATGATTTATGAGATTGAAAATACTTTTAATGAAATAATGAATAAAAATGTGGAGTCATGATGTTAAGAGTGAGTGGGGAAGGTAAGAGGTGGTGAGAGATGATTAATGACCCACGTGGTGTGGTGCCAACAAGCACGTGTTCTTCTTCCTTTATTCATTCGTCTTCGTAAACTTATATGAGTATATTTTTATTTTTTGGGGGTTCTTGTTGTGATTAAAAACGGGTTTTTGTTGGGGCAGAAAAACAACGGGACGTCTTCGTCAGGAAGTGGTAGCTTTTCGACGTGGGGAAACAACTACATGCCGTTTGGAGGAGGGCCAAGGCTATGTGCTGGTTCAGAGCTAGCCAAGTTAGAGATGGCAGTGTTTATTCATCATCTTGTTCTTAATTTCAATTGGGAATTAGCTGAAGATGATCAACCATTTGCTTTTCCTTTCGTTGATTTTCCTAACGGTTTGCCTATTAGGGTTTCTCGCATTCTGTAAAAAGAAAAAAAAAAAAGTTGAAAGTATTTTGATTCTCTTCTTTTTTTTTGATAATATTAATCATTATTTTTTTAGCCCGAATTAAAAGAAAAGAAATTGGATAAATAAAATTATTCAGATTCGATTTTTAGTTCGGGTTTCATTCAAACGACGCTTTTGAGTTTTGACAATGGGCGATATGTTTTGTATTGGGTGCTACTTTGACATATGTATTCTATATGATGGATGTTATTGATTATTAGTGTCGACTACTAATTAAACCTTAGATGGGCACATTTTATGAAGCCCAATCATATTACGATTATAGGCTAGTATATAACAAATGGACAACCTTTTATCTCCTTATGGAAACACTCACAACTCACGAGGGTGTCTACTGTCTAGTGGGGAAATCATTGGGCTGGAAGACTGAATATCAGAACACAACCTATCAATTATCGATACACCTTGGATTTCAAATTTATCTTGATTCTTATTTTTACATAGACACAAAGAATTAGGTGTCGAGAAGAATTATATGAATAATAGTAGCTCTCCGCATAAGAATGGTTTCTTTCTACTGAGAAAAGAAAAGGGAGAGGAACATTTACCGTGTTATTTCTATAAAATTATAGAGCTAGCTTTTTACTTCTTCTATCGGTACTCCAAGCAAAATCTGCAAACGGTTAATATGTTCTTAATAAACCGCTTTTTCCGGGACCAAAATCTACAAAGAAGACACAAGAAGATCAATGATATGCTCAAATTGTAATACCCTAATGGTACTAACAGCCTTGTAGTTGTAATACTCTAGGGGTCGAATCTACAGAGAATCTAGTTCACACAATAAACTTATTACTCTTTTAATTATGCTAAATCAAAATATTAAATTAAAGATAATGCAAAACAGAATTAAAAGTGTTGTATATTCAAAGGATCAAAGAGCTAGGCCTAGGGAAATTCTCAGGAAATTACAAATTATTAAATCAACAAATAAATAGGATTCAAGCAATTAAGAACAGATCTAGAACTCTAAAGATTTTTGTAAAATAAATCAGTTCTCACTGCAAATATTATCTAAATTTAAAACCAGAAAATCCAAATCTCTTTGTAAAATTCAAAGTTAAAAATCAGATTTGAAAACAGGTTTAGATTGTTCACAAAATTATTCAATCAAATCTCTTTGCAATAAATAATTTTGCTCATCAAATGGTTTTATCAGGAAAATCAATTATATTCTCATATCAATTTATTTTCCTAGGTTATTAATTCTAGGTGATCAATCAAGAATTAATGTGAAGAACAACCTATGATGAAGATTTAGATAGATAATGAATCCTAAATAAACATATCTAATTATTCATAAAAACCCTAAACCTAACAAGCAAACTACTTAGACATGTTTAATGAAGAACAAAACATCTTTTCTGAATAATAAGCAATTGATATTAAGAAGTAAGAAGGGAGTTCAAGAATCTTCTCTCTACAGATGAAATCAGATTTGTCTCTCCCAAAAGCTCTCAAATCAATAGGGTGACTGGAATCAAAATTGCTAGAAAATAACTTCGGTCTTAACAATGACCATAAAAATCATATAAATACTCTAAAACACGTCTTGGGCCTTAATTGCAAATAAGGGAAACTTGGGAAAATTTTGTAAATCTTCTAAAGCTTGTGGAGAAAACATCTGATTGGCTTTGTGGCACATGCATCGATTGATGCTTTGGTTGCATCGGTCGATGCATACTCTTAAACTCGTCTCTCAGCTTCGTTGATCAGCCTTCATGCTTTGATTATGCTCCAAATCATCCTCTTTTAGCTCCTTAGTGTTCTATCCGTGCCAATGAGTACCTAAACCTATAAAGACTCAAAAACAACCTAGAAAACAAATCAAAAGACTCAAAAAGCACACTTATACCAAGGTTAAAAACCACAAAAACCATGATATATCAACTCCCCCAGACTTAGCTTTTGCTTGCCCTCAAGCAAAACAGAAACTTAGACATGTGAAAGAGGTTTGAAAACATGGAAATCACTCAACTGCAGGTAACTGTTTTTCGCACTCTTCATCGCCTTGGTCTTCAGAACTTATTTCATATACTTTATCAATTGAAAAGCATCAACATTCCTTACTCAAATCCCACAATCCTCTGGCATCTCTAGTCTCACCATTGTTATATCATTAAATAAATTAAAGCAAGTACAGGTGAGTTATTACCTTGGTGTATCGATCAGTGGCATGTGAACTCTCTTCAGGCCAAGACATTCTTCATACATCTCCTTTCCTCTCCCTTTTCTCACTTCTAATTTTTTTTCTTTTTTTGATCAAAGGTGTAAGCGAATACCAGGATCATCGGTAATTTACATACCCCTCGCTTAACCTCAATGTCAAACTCTTGAAGCAGAAGAATCCATCTTAGTAACCTTGGCTTGGCATCCTTTTTCTGCATCAAGTATTTGAGTGCAGCATGATCTGTATGAACTATTACCTTTGATCCAACCAAGTAAGAACGAAACTTCTCAAAAGCAAACACTACTGCTAGCAGCTCCTTCTCTGTTGTTGCATAATTCCTTTGAGCATCATCAAGTGTTCTACTAGCATAGTAAATAACATGAAGTTTCTTATCCTTCCTCTGTCCTAGCACTGCTCCCACTGCAAAATCACTGGCATCACACATTACCTCAAAAGGTAAATCCCAATCTGGTGGTTGAACAATAGGAGCACTCACAAGCTCTTGCTTCATCCGTTCAAAAGCTAAACGGCATTTATCAGTGAACTCAAACTTGACATCCTTGCAAAATAGAGCTGAAAATGGTCTAGCTATCTTACTGAAATCTTTGATGAAACGTCTATAGAACCCTGCATGTCCAAGAAAACTCCTTACCAACTTCACACTATCTGGTGGTTGAAGACCTGTCATCACTTCTATCTTAGCGCGATCCACTTCAATACCCGCCTCTGAAACCCTGTGACCAAGCACTATACCATCTCTAACCATAAAATGACATTTCTCCCAATTAAGAACTAAGTGCTTCTCCTTACATCTAGCTAGAACTTTGCATAGATTATCCAAACAGCTCTTGAATGAAGATCCATAAACAGAAAAATCATCCATGAAAACCTCCATGTAATCATCAATCATGTCTGTGAAGATGGACATCATACATCTCTGAAATGTCGCAGGAGCATTACAAAGACCAAAAGGCATTCTGCGATATGCAAAAGTACCATATGGACAAGTGAAAGTTGTCTTCTCCTGGTCATCGGGATGAATCGGAATCTGAAAGAACCCGGAGTAACCATCCAAAAAGCAGTAGTATGGAATCTGAAAGAACCCGGAGTAACGATCAAGGAAGGGCAACAGGAAGCGATCTTTCCTTGTTGCGGCATTCAGCTTTCTATAATCAATGTATATCCGGTGTCCGGTGATCGTCCGTGTTGGAATCAGCTCATTTTTGTCATTTTTCACCACTATAACTCCACCCTTCTTAGGAACAACATGAACTGGACTGACCCATTTGCTATCAGAAATTGGGTAAATAATTCCGGCATTCAACAATTTCATGATCTCCTTTTTGACAACATCTTGCAAATTCGGATTTAGCCTCCTCTGATGCTCAATAGATGTCTTAGCTCCTTCCTCAAGATGAATCCTATTCATGCACAAGTCCGGAGAAATCCCTACAATATCATCAAGAGCTCTCCAAGAGAAATCCCTATTCATGCCAAGAGCCTTACGAAACTTACGCAGCTTGCTTAGCAGTAAAGTGAGCTCTCCATTGTTTAAGGAAGCATTAACAATAACATGATAAGAAGAATTCTCACCTAGAAATGCATACCTTAACCCTGCAGGAAGTGGCTTGAGATCAAGCTTTGGAGCTTTCTCAAGGCTCCAATATGATAGTTTCTCAGCTTGTGAAGAAGTACCAACCAATTCCTCTTGTGCAACCAACTTCTTCACTTGTTCATTAGCATCTAATAGCTTGACATACCCAACAACAATGTCATCTAAATGCTCAGCTTCTTTAGTAGAAGCAACCAATGCTCTCTCAAGAGTATCTTCAGGATGCAGCTCCTTAAAAAACTCTTCAGCAAGATTAGATAATGTATCCACATAAAAAGTTTGACCATCTATTGTTGGCCTCTTAACCAGCTTATCCATGTCAAAACGCATCTGCAAGTCTCCAACATTAAGGCCAATATGTTCTTTCTTGACATCAATAATAGCTCCAACAGTGGCTAAGAATGACCTTTCCAAGATTAGAGGATCCTTAGGCTCCTCTACATACTTTAAGACCACAAAATCAGTAGGTATCAAACAATTACCAATATTAATTGGAACATCTTCAAGGATACCATCAAGAATGCAAAATGAACGGTCAGCAAATATAAGAGTAATCTTGGTGGGTTGGAAATCTATCATCCCAAGGCTGAGTGCTGCTGATCTAGGCATTAAGTTGACACTGAAACCAAGATCACACAAAGATCTAGCAAACCTCTCATTGAAGATTGTACAATCAAGAACAAACCTACCTGAATCAGGAAGTTTTTCTGGGATCTTGTTATGAATGATGGCACTGACTTGAGCTGAAATCATCATCACTCCTTGCTCAGCACTCAAATCCTTGGTCACCATTCTCTTGACATATCTCCTAAGCATTGGAGAAGTCTTAACTGCATCAATCAATGACAACTCAATAACAAGCTTATCCATCATAGCTTTGCACTTAGCATCATCAATCTCTTGCTTAGACTTCCTTGGGTTCTTGGAAAAAGGAACCCTAGGCTTGTACACTCTCTCAGCAACTGGAATCAGAGCTTTCGTAACCTCCTTCTCGGTCTGGACGTTGAATCGGTCGATGCTTGAATTGCATCGGTCGATGTTGTCTCGCAAAGTCAACTCTTCTACGACCACTGAGGGCTGCGTCGATCGATGCTTTGCAGCTGCATCGGTCGATGATGGTTCCGGATCATCAAGCTCATCATCCTCATCGATCAATTCTTGCAACTCTTTGGCTCTCTGCTTCTTTTTAGATTCAGACTGTAACTGCTTACCACTCCTTAAGGTCACAACATTGCAGGAGTGCTTAGGGTTGGATTCAGTTCTTGCTGGTAAGTATCCTTCTTGTCTCTTCACAACTCAAGCAGTTTGTGCAACTTGGCTCTCCAGCTTCTTAACTTGAACATTCAATGAACCAAACTTGCCAGTAAGCTCAATATAGACATTGTCAATCTTCCCATTGAATGTTACTGTCAACTGTTCTTGCCCTTGAAGGATCTGCTCAAACATTGCCTCCATCCTACTCTCAGTTGTCTTAGGAGGAGGAGGAGATTGGTAAGAAGAGTTGCCATAGGTCCTGATGTAACCACTGCTCTGCTGCTGCTTCTGATAATCTTGCTTAGGAATGTAGCCAATAGAATTATACTGATAGTTGTTGCTCTGGTTGTTTCCACTGAAAGACCTATTGATGTCATTCCAGGTCTTCAGAGATCCTGGTTTGAGTTGTCTTAGCCAATGAGAAGCTTCCCGAGCAAGAGAGTAGGGGAAAAACTTGCAATAGAGATAGTCCTCTATGACTCCATTAGCCTTGATGCTTGTGACTATATCCTCAAAAAAGCTCCATATGGTCTAGAGGCTTCTCATGTGGCAGGTTCTGAAATGGTCTTTGTCCAACAAGAGCAAAGTAGGCAGGGTTCAGCTCAAAATCATTCCTTGGAAATGGAGGAGGGATAATTGCGGATCGGTTCTCATAGAACAAGTCTGGTCTGTTGAAGTCTGCAAGAGTCTTGACAAGCTCTCCATTGTTGTCCCATCTGCCCTGAAGAATATGTTGGTCATTACCATCCAAATCCGCACCATTCGCACCGGCTTGGACATTGCGTCGATTGACGGCAGCATTGTGTCGGTCGATGCCTTCCTGGTTGCGTTGATCGATGCCATCGTTGCATCGATCGATGCCACCTGCATTCTCATCAACCACGACGAGTTCTTCCTGAATAACCCGTCCATCAGCATCAAGTTTTTGGCCTTGTTTGTTGTGCACATGACCCTCTTGATCCCTCAATACCCCAGCCTCATCAGCTCTCAGTATGATTGTTTTGGCCATCTTCACTGACTTGGCTGCCTTTGTGTTATCACGCTCTAGTTGTCCTAACTCTTGGTTTGTAAGCTTAACAACTGGACCAATATGATTTTTTCTGGTGCTAGGCTTAGGCATGTACCTGAAACACACAAGAGAAAGGAAACAAAAGCGTGTGAGTAAAATAGAAAAAGAAAAATTTAGACAAAATCAAAGACTTTAATCTAATGGTGAATCAAAAGAGTCCCCGGCAACGGCGCCAAAATTTGATATGCTCAAATTGTAATACCCTAATGGTACTAGCAGCCTTGCAGTTGTAATACTCTAAGGGTCGAATCCACATAAACTCTAGTTCACAATATAGACTTATTACTCTTTAAATTATGCTAAATCAAAATATTAAATTTAAGACAATGCAATACAGAATTAAAAGTGTTGTAAATTGAAAGGATCAAAGAGCTAGGCCTAGGGAAATTCTCAGGAAATTACAAATTATTAAATCAACAAATAAATAGGATTCAAGCAATTAAGAACAGATCTAGAACTCTAAACATTTTTGTAAAATAAACCAGTTCTCACTGCATATATTATCTAAATTTAAAACCAGAAAATCCAAATCTCTTTGTAAAATTCAAGGTCAAAAATCAGCTTTGAAAACACGTTTAAATTGTTCACAAAATTATTAAATCAAATCTCTTTGCAATAAATAATTTTGCTCATCAAAAGGTTTTATCAAGAAAATCAATTATATTATCATATCAATTTATTTTCCTAGGTTATTAATTCTAGGTGATCAATCAAGAATTAATATGAAGAACAACCTATGATGAAGATCTAGATAGATAATGAATCTTAAATAAACAGATCTAATAATTCATAAAACCCCTATGAAAAATCCTAAACCTAACAAGCAAATTACTCAGACATGTTTAATGAAGAACAAGACATCTTTTCTGAATAATAAGGAATTGATATTAAGAAGTAAGAAGGGAGTTCAAGAATCTTCTCTCTACAGATGAAATCAGATATGTCTCTCCCAAAAGCTCTCAAATCAATAAGGTGGCTGGAATCAAAATTGCTAGAAAATAACTTCGGTCTTAACAATGACCATAAATCCCATAAATACTCTAAAACACGTCTTGGGCTTTAATTGCAAATAAGGGAAACTTGGGCAAATTTTGTAAATCTTCTAAAGCTTATGGAGAAAACATCCGATTGGCTTTGTGGCACCTGCATCGATCGATGCTTTGGTTGCATCGGTCGATGCATACTCTTAAACTCGTCTCCCAGCTTTGTTGATCAGCCTTCATGCTTTGATTATGCTCCAAATCATCCTCTTTTAGCTCCTTAGTGTTCCATCCATGCCAATGAGTACCTAAACCTATAAAGACTCAAAAACAACCTAGAAAACAAATCAAAAGACTCAAAAAGCACACTTATACCATGGTTAAAAACCACAAAAACCATGATATATCAATCAACACCATCAAACAATAGCTACAACTGGTGACCAGTTTTTAGAAAAAGAACAGAAAAGAATGTGTTATTCCTCTTTGTTTCTCATTTTTGTTACCATTTACAAATAACATATTTTCCAAATTCTGAAACATGGACCCCACACTTTCTTATGCGTTCTTTACAATACAATTACGATTATAGGCTAGTATATAACAAATCGACAACCTTTGATCTCATTATGGAAACACTCACAAGGGTTTCTACTGTCTAGTGGGGAAATCATTGGGCTGGAAGACTGAATAACAGAACACAACTTATCAATTATCAATACACCTTGGGTTTCAAATTTATCTTGATTCTTATTTTTACATAGACACAAAGAATTAGGTGTCGAGAAGAATTATATGAATAATAGTAGCTCTCCGCATAAGAATGGTTTCTTTCTACTGAGAAAAGAAAAGGGAGAGGAACGTTTATGCTATTCCTATAAAATTAGAGAGCTAGGTTTTTACTTCTTCTATCGATAGACTAGGCCCGGTACTCCAAGCACAATCTGCAAACGGTTTAATATGTTCTTGATACACCACTTTTTCCGGGATCAAAACCTACAAAGAAGACAAAAGAAGATCAACACCATCAAACAATGTCAAGATGCGTTTTTCTCAAAACTGTTAAGCGAAAATTTTATTGATAATTTAAATATACAATTCCTTATTTTGTCCAAAAACATGCTTTAACAAAACCTTTAAAACGTAAAGAAACTATATGATAAATTGATGAGATGTTTGTAGGAAGAATTCTTATTAGACTCTCATAAGAAATACAGTTACAAATTGCATAAAATCAACCTAAGTTTTCTAATCTTTGATAAGTATACATGTAAATATTACATCTAAGATAATATTACTTAAGCTAGGATATTGACAAATATCAATGATCTTTTGGATCTTTCTTTATTCTTTATGATTCATAGCTTTCCCAACACTACACATACATGCCTTGATCCAAAATTAAATGGAAACCTACAACTTATAAATCACAAATCTTCAGCCACTTTAAATTCAATAAAGGAAAAAAAGTTTGGAGAATTAGAACCAGCATTCTCTCCTCCTACGCTTCATCAAATGGTTCAGATTTTATTGTCCACTATTTATCGTGAATTCGTGATCATCGACGGCAGAAAATGACCAGAGAAATTATCCATTCATATAGTTGAAATATGATATGAATGTCATAGTATCCCCTTCAGTAGTAATATGTTTTTATATCCTAATCTTCTCAATGCATCTTTGATTATATAACTAAGTTGACTTAAATCGCAATTCGCCGATAGTTGCATTTTCTGTGCCTATATCAGTTCCCAAAGACCGAAATTATTTTTCGATTGTAGTATAGGGCTTTTTTGGAAACAATTTTCCTAGTGGTTTTGGCCACAAGCAATTATCTTTTGATGGTATCCAGAATAATCAGAAATGTGGAGAAGCATTGAGATTGTTTAACTTATAAAAATTTGGACGACAAAGGAGTCAGTTGGTCAATAAAAGGGTACGAATTAGGTTGAGTGTTCGGATAGGGACTTTGTCATTTGAAAAAGAAAAAAACATGTATGAGATATTTATCACCTAATATTTTTTTGTTTTTTTTTTATTTTCAAATATACTTGTGTAACCTTGGGTTAAAACATGTAATGTTATGTTGTTGATAATCAATATTTTCAAGTGAACGAATACTAATGTCAGAGGGAAAAAAACTAGTATTTGCCTTTATTTATTGGGATTCTTACAGAAAAGAGGCTTTGTTTGCCCAAAACTTTGAGATAAGGTACGATCATCCGGACTCTCGGTATGAGGCCTTTTTGTGGCAGATGCAATTATGATTATAGCCTTGTCCTCTCCACCTTCTTCTTCGCTCTTCTCACCCGACGAAAACCATCAGAACCCTTGGGTCGAATCCACCATCTTTGATTATGTGAATTCAGTGGATTTAGTCTATTTTACTTTGGATGAAGAAATCTAAACCCTAAGGGATACTATCTAGTGAACCCAAGGGCTCTATGAGTAATCAAATTTTGGATATTAATTGGAGAAGGTGAAAGAAATTTGTCGATTCAAAGCTTGTAATCTTACCCAATTAACACATACCCAAGACAAAAGCTTGTAATTCTTCTTTTATTCTTTGTGATCGTTGATCAATTGAAATCTTATTTTTCTTCTAAAACCTTCAAATCAGAGATTACAATGAAAGAGAGAAGAAATAGATTCGCCAAGAGGAAGATATGAAACCTTCTTTGACTAGACCTCGGTGCACCGGCTAAGCAAGGAACAGTCACGGTGGTTGGTGGTTGGCGGTCGGCGTTAGGCGGTCGCCATGTCTTCTTCAAGTTACGCTATCGTAAAAATTGGCTACCAGCAAAAGAAAGAATGATAATTGAAAGGGGTGATTTGGTCGATCAACTAAAAAGCTCTATTTTTATAAGTCTGGACTATAAGTCCTGAATCCATAAGAAATTTTTTAAAAAAAAGCCTATTTCTATAATTAATCCTTCATTTATTAGACTAAAGTATGATACTATGTTTGATCTAGAGAATGTGATTATTAAATATAATTGGGTTAAATTAGTGTAAACAGCAAAGCAGGAAACAAAAATGGGTAAATTTTTAGTTAGTAAGACCCCAAATGAAAATTAGTGTCAATAAAAGCAAAGGATGTGACAAAAATAGGTAACCATAAAGAGAGACTTTCTTGCGGATGACTCAATGCCACTCTTTGGTCATACATAAGAAACCCCACCGATGACTTGGATATAAAGAGAAGACAAATCAAACCCTTTCATTCTTACTCCTGTCCCTTTCACACACCACTCATTCTCTCTCTCTCTCCAACTCCAAGTCCACTTGCAGATAGGTGCGATGGTTAAACACTAAAGCGACATTGCCATTTTCAAAGATAAGTCCTTTTCAAAATATCATCTTCTTCATTCTCCTTCCATGTATGCAAATGTGGTCATTTGTTGAAATCATTACGAATTTTTGAACAGTCCATGTCACTTAGTAGTAAAAATGTCAAAAGTGAAGAAAACAGAAGTAGATTTGGACCAGAGACTATATACCATGTTTAGTAATTTAGTTTAGTTATAATTATAAAACAAAGTAGTGGAAGTAAGGCCTTTTTGACGCGGATACAACGATGAAATGAAAAGAGTGATGTCTCAAAGGGTCAAGTGTCGTCGTTCCCATGTGCTTTTTTGTTCACTGTTGTTCTTTTGTATATTATAGTTTTTTATATTAAAATACAAAGTCACTAAGAGCTTTCACTTTCACACTAGATGGTTTCAAATATGCAACCTCTCTTCTAAAATATAGATATTCATTCATGTTTCGAAACGAGTACGAGTGGTTCATGAATGCTAAAACTTGGTTTTGCTAATTGCTATCCAAAGACTTTAGAACTATGATGATCCTCATCTCTGAACTCTTTTCTTGTTTCTTTATTGCGTTAAGCTTATTTTGGGTAATTTCTAGCTTTCCGGCTGCTGCATGCATTTTCATCGTCAAAGATCGGTCCAACAAATACTTCTGGCCCCCGCCACAAGTCGCTTTTGCTCCATTGTATATGGGCCTACTTACGGACCTACAAGCCGTCCTTTGTAGACAATGACGTTAAGATAAAATACATGCGTATACAAATAAAACATGTCTATCATCATTCATCACTCTGATTGTTTTGTTTGCTTCCTTAAGTCGTATTCTAGATGTTATAGGCTTCCCTTGTCGAAAGATTTTCCCAAAGTTACTAACAACTAAACCAAGTCCTTTTGTTTTGTTTTTTTTTTTTTTTTTAAAGGGTATTTAATTTATAAAAATATAATGCCCAATGGGCTATTTCCAGAGTAGGCCCAATACAGAATCCTAAAAAGGTCCAACTCATTTACAATTAACCAACTAAACCGATGGAAACAAAACCGGCCGGGTTCACAAACCAAACTAAACCGGCGACCGCGAAACCCTAATCGGCAAACGAAAAACTCGTTTGCAGCCGCCGCCCAATACTTGCGGATACTCAGCCGGAACAGGACCTCCGGTGAGCCTGGGCGACAGTAGCCGAACAGCAATGGTGATCCAAGATCCGTTGCCATCCTGCCACCGTAGAGCCGTCTTGAGAAAGGAGGAAGAGATCCGATCTGCCCTTTGTCGAGGAGATTTTCACGCTCAGTCGTGAGAGAGAGAGAGGCAGCAGGGAGTAGATAAGCGGACCTTCGACGGTGGCTTAGCTCCGCCGGATTGGAGACTACCTCCCCCATCATCACCGATCCCGTGAAGCCTCCAGAATCTCCAGTCTACCGATCTATCTACCTTCTTCTCTCGTTCCTCGCCGTGAATCTCCCTCTTCCGCTCCGCGTAGCTACGCCTCCGGTAGAGCTCTTACCATCGGCATCTCGCGGATTCTTCTTCTCTCCATAGTTCCCTTGATTCCTTCCATCAGCGTCGCCGGTCGCATGCAAAGAGTCACGAATGAAGAACCATGGGCTGAGGGGTCCTTACCGTCACCGGAATTGACGGAGGACCCATCGTCGATGCACGAGCTTGTAGTCAGAAGAAGAAGAGGCGTTGGGAGAGAAAAAAACACTGCGCGTGAGATGCACTCGCTCGACTTTCTCTCTCGATATGTTTTACCATAAGTCATTTTGTTAGTATAGCTAGTTAACCAAGTCCAGTTAAACCAACTCGTTCGTTGATAATGATAAGAAAGTGAGAAAACAGCTTTGTACTACTAACATCTACACCTTTGCGGCTTGAAAGCCAAAAACTAGTTATATAAAATTAACCTACTATTCTTTTCACTTTTTCTTACATCAATCTTTTTTACGTGTAAGACTTCTTTTTTTTTTCAGAGTATTACCTTTATAATACTGTTAATGTAAATAATAAAAAAAAGACAGAAAAGTTGGCCAGGCGACATGCAGGTGACAAGTAGCAGAAGACAGTTGTCGACGTGTCACGTTCACCATTCAGCAAAAGCCATTGATCTGATACGACGAACCTGAGATATCAAACGGTGGAGAGATGATGTCACACTCTCCGACGATACGTCACTGCTGATAGATAGCGTTATTATTGTCTATCTCGGTTCCCACCAGATAATATGTGGTTTTTAAGTCAATAATTTGAGGGATATTAAAATTTAATTAAAGCTTTGTTATTAGTAATAATGAACAAAAATTAGAATCACAAAATCATGGCATGCAGAAATTATTTCAAAATGACAAACTTTATGTTTTGCCATAAAAAAAGAACTGTGATTCTTATTACTAAAAACAATACTTAAATAACAATTTTTTTCATAAATAAAATATTCTAATTAAATAAGTGGAGATTCAAGTGGTAATTGAATTTTAAATATATAAAGATTTGTCCACTTTCTAGGGCTGACCCTTCTCTCTCCCACCTTATTACAAAGTACAAAGATCTCTCTCTCTGTCTCTCTCTCTCTCAAGCTCTGAGCCTTACTCAATCACCACCGCACTAGAAACGCCTTCGTCGCGTCGCCGGAGAATGGCGTATATGTGTACTGACAGTGGAAACTTAATGGCTATAGCTCAACAACTCATCAAACAGAAGCAACAACAAGAACAAGAACAAGAACAAGAGCAGCAGCAACAAAGACAACAACATGAACAACAAACTCAGTCCTTTGGGTTTACTATTCCCGGTTCTGGTTTCTCCGACCCGTTCCAAGTAACAACCGACCCGGTCTTCCACTTCCCACACCTGGAGCACCATCATCAAAACGCCGTCGCTTCTGATGGCTTAAGGTTCATCGACGGAGAGTTCGACTCTGACGAGTGGATGGAGAGTTTAATCAACGGTGGAGATTCGTTGCAGACCAACCCAGACTTCCCAATCTACGGTCACGATCCGTTCGTCACATTCCCGAGTCGACTCAACCGAGTCAACAAGGATGATGACTCAGCGACTCAACAATACTCTCAGCCACCAGCTATGTGTACTCCATCTCCGCCGTCACCACCACAACATCATCACCATCCCCCTCCTCCTCCGCCGCCGCAGCCTGATTTTGACCTAAACCAACCGATTTTAAAAGCTATCCACGACTACGCACGTAAACCGGAAACTAAACCGGAAACATTAATCCAAATCCGAGAATCCGTATCAGAGTTGGGTAACCCGGTAGAGCGAGTCGGGTTTTACTTCTTAGAAGCGCTGTCTCATAAAGAAACAGAGTCACCGCCATCGTCGTCGCTAGAAGACTTCATACTCTCATACAAAACCTTGAACGACGCATGCCCTTACTCAAAGTTCGCTCATTTAACAGCGAACCAAGCAATCCTCGAAGCTACGAACCAATCCCAAAACATTCACATCGTCGATTTCGGGATTTTTCAAGGTATCCAATGGTCTGCTCTGTTACAAGCTTTAGCGACCCGACCTTCTGGTAAACCCACCCGGATCCGGGTTTCGGGTATACCCGCTCCGTCTTTAGGAGACTCACCGGAGATGTCTCTGATCGCTACTGGGAACCGTCTCCGTGATTTCGCGGCGATTTTGGATCTCAATTTCGAGTTTAACCCGGTTCTCACTCCGATTCAGTTTTTAACCGGGTCGAGTTTTCGGGTTGAACCGGATGAGGTTTTGGTTGTGAATTTTATGCTTGAGCTTTACAAGCTTCTTGATGAGACGGCGACGAGTGTTGGTACGGCTCTCCGGTTAGCTAGATCGTTAAACCCGAGGATCGTGACGCTTGGTGAATACGAAGTTAGTTTAAACCGGGTTGAGTTTGCCAACCGGGTTAAGAACTCTCTCCGGTTCTATTCCGCGGTTTTCGAATCGCTCGAACCGAATTTGGAGCGAGATTCTAAAGAAAGGTTAAGGGTTGAGAGAGTGTTGTTCGGTAGGAGGATATCGGATTTGGTCCGAACGGGTAATGATAATAACAAACCGGGAACTCGGTTTGGGCTAATGGAGGAGAAAGAACAATGGAGAGTGTTGATGGAGAAAGCCGGGTTTGAGCCGGTTAAACCGAGCAATTATGCGGTTAGCCAAGCGAAGCTGCTATTATGGAACTACAACTACAGCACATTGTATTCACTTGTTGAATCGGAGCCAGGGTTCATCTCTTTGGCTTGGAACAATGTACCTCTCCTCACTGTTTCCTCTTGGCGTTGACTGAACCGGTTCAATCAATCCTATCCAAGCTGGACCGACCTGCCGGTTACTTTACTTTCTTCCTATATAGCTGATAAGTTTAATCTAGTCTTTTGAGTTAGTTTTTAAAAATTGTATTATTTGGGGGAATATATATTTGGGATTTTCTCTCAAGTAGTGAAGTTTATTGAAAGTGGTTTTTGATTTGGCTGTATTAGTCTCTAAGCTATTTGTTTTAGTCTTTCTAACTAGTGCTTGGAGTTGGAGCTATGGTTTGTCTTTTTTGTTTTTGTGTTCATTTGTAATAAGTATGTAACATTTTGACTAGATATTTTTGGTATAGACGAAAGAAGCCAAAAAAAAAAAATGTATGTTTAAGTCTCATAAAAAAAAAAATTGTTGCTAAGAATGTGGTTTCAGAAAACAATTTTTGTGAACAAAAACATCTGGAATTATCCCCCTGAAATTGGGGAAATGTAGGGATAAAGTTTGATTTTGAAACTAGAGTATGATCTTTATCTTGTTACTTATGGTCATGGTCCCATAAAAAGACACTAATGAAATTGAAATGCTCTTAAGATCTTTCACTAACACATCATTTATTCTTCCTTTTCATCATTTTTTTCCTCTTTTTGTGACCCACTTTTTCTTTGCCTATATTGTTTTGTTTACTTCATGACAAATTAATATGTACCAGATTATAAAATAGGAGCATTAAGACAAATTTATTTATAAGTAAAAAGCCAAAAAAGATATTAAAAATAGTTGTGTACTTGCGAAGGAGCGCACTGGCCCATTCACTCCCATTCACTCTTTCTGTGTCAGTCTGTCCTCTTCTGTTCAAAACTTCAAACGTGCCATGATGACGTCAACTCAACTCTCGATCTTCTTCGGTGGTGTTTTGGTCCCCATATCTCTCCCTCGCTGTTTCACGCGTACGCTACACTTTCTCTTAGCGGATCAATCCATTGCCATGTCTCGCCACTACTCTGAATCTGATTAAATTTTACTACACTAACGAAGATGCCATTAGCCCACACTGTTACCTTTCTCTTGGCCCAATAACAGGGAAGTGAGTTACTGCATATTGATGATTGTAAGAGACTTGATTTTGAGATAAGCTACCTAAAAACCCATACATTTGAGACGATGTGCTAAGAGTCTTACATTCGAATATGAGATAAAACTTAAGTAAATAAGTAACAATCTATGGTTTTGAACTAGAAACCTATGAACTTTAACATGGTATGAGAATAATAGAGGTGAGTTTTACTCTAATGGTCCTCTATTTTAGAGATGAGAATAGAGAACCACTGGAGTAAAACTATTGGAGATGGTCTTAAAGAAGGAAAGTAGAGTATATAGGCTAGTAAAAGCATCATTTTTACTTAAAGACGTACGTGTCAAGATTTCTACATTTAAAAGTGAGATGAAGTTAAAAGAAATGTAACAATCCAATTATTGTAAACTTACCAAACAACTATCGAAAAAAATGGAAGTTAGTCGTCTTAGTTAAGTATTGGAAATAAATATAATTAACACTTCTGTAAACCAAAGTATAATTGAGAGAGTTCAACTTTGACTGACAACCCTGATTAAGTAATGATGTTGTAGTATTTTCCTATGAGATGAAACATCTTTCTTTGACCAATCATGACCAGATTATTTTAAGTGGCCTGTTCGCATCACGACGAGTGGCATATAAACAGTCTTCAGTATGGAACATCCAAGCACATGATTGACAACCCTGGTCCTTTGACTGCACGTTACCTTATACGTTAGATATTAATTTGAACTTTTTATCACCATAATTGTCGAGAATCACAGAGGACAAACAAAAAAAAAAAAAAAAAAAAAAAAACAGAGGACAAATGGATATAGTTCTCACGTGTGTCCATGTGATCTTAAACTCCCTCAAGATACGAAGATCAACATCATGCCGATGAAGGATAGTATATAACACGTTTCGCTAGACCTTCTCGGTCAAATATTCATATATAGAATATAGTCATATAGATCGAGCTCGATGGATCTATGAGTTGGACATTTAGCCATCTCATCACAACTTCCTATCCTCTATATAACAAAACCTACAACTCCCAAAGGCTTAGATCTCTCTCCTTCTATATGCAAGTGAGAGTATTTGTAAAAAAAAAAAAAAAAACACAAATGGCACGCTTAGAAATGCACAACTCCATAAATGGTGCTGCAAGAAGCTCTTTCTCTAACGAGTTTGTCGAAATCAGATCGGAGAAGAGTAATGCTAAGATCAACAACATTAGCTCGAGAAGCTCTTTCTCCATGCACTCTGCTGATGTTCCTCAAAGGAAAGATCTTACCTTTCCAGGAGACCAGTCACGTCCACAGAACACTTAAAGAAGAGCTTCTTGTGGAAGAAGAGGGTTCTGGTGTCGATCGCAACATCTTTTCCCTCAGGCCACTATCGTTCTCTTCTTCATCTTTTTCTACTAAGGGCACGTGGAGGGAGATGTTGGGCCTTAAGAGGACTCATGTTAGATCTAAGATCACTGATGAAGTCAGTGAGGCAAATGTTTATTCAATGAGTCAAGATCACAAAACAATCTCAGGTATACAAACGTTCCTTCTGGCTAGCTAGTCTCGGATTGTGAAAAACCCAAAGATTATTTCCATTTAAAACGTTCACAATTGTTAACCATGATTGAATTTCATAATGGAACTATTCAAACCTTAAATCAAAAAGTCTAAATGTTTTCATATGGATATCTATTAACTAGTCTTCTCTAGTATTTTTTTTTCTCTCAAAATTCTTAAATCTATAAATGCGGGTTTTGACGAAATCGGTGTAACTTTCCATATTTTGTTAATTTGAACTAAGAAAAATTCTTTGGGTTTCAGGAAATGTTGCGACGGAGTGTCAAGTTGCAGATACATGATGAACGAATTGTAGAGAGGTCTCTTTGGTTTCTAGAAATTAATTTAGATTATATTTATGATAATCTAGATTGACTGTATCTATATGTTCTTTGGGGGAAGTTGGTTCCAACAACTCTTTTTGGTTCACGTGTTTTGTTGTTCTTGTCAGTGTTTTTGGTTTGTTGTGGAAACAATTTGGTCGGAACGTCTCTGTTTTTCATGCAAGTGATGATTTGTGTGTATAAGAAAAACCAAAACAAAAAAAGTTTTTATCACTTTTAGTTTTACAAGTTGTGTAAACTGTAAAACATGGAATTGTCTCACGACTTATTCTCATATCAATCAATTAAACCTCTCTCCCACTTAGATGGATTAGTGTAACAAGCCCTGTTATATGCCTGACAATTCAGAATTCTTACGTATTAGGTCTCATTTTGAAGTACTTAATCATGTAAATTTTATTGACTATGAAGTTGTAGAAGATCCTTGATTATCAAATCAGGTGATATATCAATGTATACAGAAACATCTACTAACACAGTTTAAACACACAATGATATATATATATATATAACTATGGCTCATAAAACCTCTGTCTAAAGAATGCAATGCATGGTTTGAAGCACTAAAAATCCAAAATGTATATGACTGAATACATATTTCGATCGGAAAGGACAAAGGCCGAATACATAAAGACTAAAGTGCTTAAGAACGAGAACACTAAACAGTATGAGGGTTTGGTCGTGTGTCCTTTATGGAATACAATTATGATATACATTTTAGTTTTTTTTTACATTTTGATTAAATATTTTGATTAATCACGGTTGGTTTAATTGAATAGAAAGCTTCAATTCTAATATAATTAGGTGTTAGTCCACGCTAAGCGTGAGTTTTTACATAATCGCTATTTTATTTTGAAAAAAATAATATAAATTAACATCTTATTATTATTTTGTTTTTGGTGTACATCAAAATTTAAAGACTACGTGGTATGAATTTAAATAAAGTAAAAAAATCAAATTTTATTTTGATGATAATATATTTAGTGCAATTAAGTCATATTGTATCTTACATGGCATATACCATATATTTTTGTAATTGTAGTCATATTTCAAAATCATTGTGATATATATTTTCATAAAACTTCTTTTGTGGTGTTAGTTATACATATTTTTTATTTATTTATGATGATAGCTTAAAGAGATTTAAAATGTTTCAATTAAGAAAAAATTAAAATAATAAACAGTAGGTTTATAGTGTCTCATACATATATAACTAAGTAAGTTTAACAATAGATTATTAGACTAATACATTTTCTATAAAAATAAAAGAAAAATCAGCAACTACTTTATTAAGTTATTATCTTAAAGTCTTTAACTGTGTATGGAATTTGATTTATAGAAAAAGAATATATTTTAAAATGATGGTATATTTTAAAAATTAAATTATTTTTCTATATATTACTCTATTTAAATTTGAGTGCTAGACGAGAATAGAGAATTAGACATAGATATTTTCAACCTCATGACCTTGTGGGGTGAATAAATTTAAAATTTTGAGATCAACTAAAAGTTTAATTAAAAAATATGAGATTTGAATTTGTAATCAATGATTATTATATTTTTTTAATAATTTATCACATATACATGGAATCACTACAAATACAAACAAATCATAATATAAAGTCCCTTAATTAACGTCATTTTAAAAATCATGATTAAAAATTATGAGATTTTAATTTATTTAATCATGAAGTCGAAAGAAATTAGAAATTATATCTATATACAAATACAGAAAAAAACGACTACAACATTAAAAATTTATTTGAAATTATATTTATATACAAATACAAAAAAAAAGGAAATGACTACAATTGAAAGTAACAAACAACAAAGTATATATTTTCGAGTAAAATATGATAAAATTAAACTATATATCGTATATTACATGTATATCCTATTCAAATAAACATAAACTTTTATGAAGTTACGATATCATTGGTTAGATCAAGAAAAAAAAAACTGATATTATAGAATTTATAAAATTATGTGAGATTTGAAATATGACGTCATGAGGGTTATAGTGAAATATGTGTCTTTATTCTAATAGATAATACACATAAATCAATGTATCAACGGTAACTATTTGAGAGTTACAAAATTTCAGTTAAGTGCATATTAATACATTTTTAATATGTTCTATTATATTAAATTAAATTCATTGAGAACACTACTATGATATTATTATGGGAGTTACAAATAAAATTGTATATTTTTCCAACTCCTAAAATTAAAACCTATTTAGTTTAAAAGTGAGTGTTGGTGGATCCATAATTTGATTCAAAAGTATAATATCTTACACCGTGATCATTTAAAATGAATAGGAACATCTTATTCTCAAATAAACTTGATTTTTTTTGTTAAAACCAACATATGTGAATTTAAAAACTATGTAAATTTAAAAAATAAATATGAATAGATTAGAAAGGCAAGAAATATAAAAGAAATATTTTATTTTTATAAAAATACAATAAAAATTGAAAACAACATTAAATATATATAATATTTTCTAAATTAAAATATAGAATCAAACTCTTACAACACATATGAGATATAACAACATTTGATATTGTTGGGGGAGGAGGAGAGAATTATTACTTATAACATGATAATCCAAATTAGATAATAGAGATGAATCTTTAAAAATAAGAACAAAGTAAAATATATATCATGTAGTCTCTAAAATTAAAATTTAACATTTAAATTTTACAATGATATTTCATTTGGTTTTTTGTAACCCATACAACAAAAATAAGAAATCCAAAACAAAAAAAAAAACAAAAAATGATTTGAGGTATTGTGGAAGAGAATGAGAGAAGTGGAAGAGAATGAGAGAATGTGAAAATGATAAAGTAAAAGAATGCCAATATGAGAGAATGAGAGAATACTTATTTATATGATAAAAATTGACGGAAGTTACATTTAGAATTATGAGAGTTAAAATTATAATTTTTGTGTTTGAATAAAATTGAGTGGTGGAATATGATTAATGCATAATTTATTTTATTTTCAGTTATAATTTTATTTTAATGTGTGAGTTAAATGTATTGTGTTAATTGGCTCTGAAATATTGTTTAAAGCAATTAAACAATTAGCTAGCAAATAAAAAAAAATAAAAAAATAGAAAGCAATAAATGAAAATCAACCAATAAGAAGAGACCAAAACTTTACTTTTATGTATATGATTCTCAAAATTAGGCCATCGAGTCCAATTTATAAAAACAAGCCGATAAAAAAAGATTCCAATTTTGCAACACTCTTTTACCACTTATTGACAAATAAAACAAAATCCATAGAAGAAACAAGGAAAAAAGTCGATACATCACACAGAAGGATTCCTTGCTAGCCCGGGTTTATAAAAGTCGATATTTTAGGAAGACATACCCTCTGAATGCTCCACTAGGATCCATGCCGTTCTATGCCTGGCGAAGTTTACATGCTGCACAAGAACTATTAAAGCAAGGTGCAAGAGCAATGATTGGGAGTGGTAAAAGTATCAATATTTGGCGAAACCAATGGATCCAGTCTAAACCTGCCAGAGGTATCACTAAAGTGAAGCATATTCCTACGAGGCTACGCAATTCAGTCTCCAAACTGGAAACAGTGAGTAATATCCTCCATTCCGACGGCAAGGAGTGGAACTGGGAATTAGTTTCTACGGTCTTTGATGAGGAGGACAGAAGAATGATAGAAGAGATAAGGCCAGGGGGAGCGATGACTTCTGATACCTACACTCAGGATTATAGTGTTAAATCAGGGTATTGGGTGGTGGTGAAAGAGATCAACCAACGAGGGCGAGCGCAGATGGTTGATCAGCCAAGCCTTAATGCTTTATTCCAAATTGTATGGAAATTGGATGCACCACTGAAAATACATCACTTTGTCTTGAAATGCCTGAGTAATTGCTTATCGGTGGCTGGAAACCTTGCTCATTGTCACATTGCAAGGGAAGCCGAATGTCATAGATGCCCACAGTGTATCGAATCAGTTAATCATGTGTTGTTTAAATGTTCCTTTGTCAGATTGGTGTGGGCGTTATCCCCAGTTCCAGTTCCTCATGGTGGTGAATGGACTGATTCTGTTTACGAGAACTTTTATTGGTCATGTAATTTTCAGAATCTTCAGCCCCTACTAGCAGATAGGGCTAATCTCTGTCACTGGATAATGAGGTTGTGGAAAAATAGGAATGATCTGGTGTTTAAAGGGAGAGAAACTGAGGCGATAAGGCTGTTAAAATTAGCAGAAGAGGATGCTGAAGAATGGAAAAACAGGGTGCAGTCAAAGGATGTAGGTGCTACCACCATTAGTAGAATAGCCCAGCAAGTGAAATGGATCAGCCCACAGGCGGATTGGGTTAAGTGTTATACGGATGGAGCCTGGCCGAGAGAAGGTAACCGTAGGGGAACTGGGTGGATCCTTCGGGATCAAGGTGGAAAGGTGTTATGGCTGGAAGCTAGAGTTGTGCCAAGAACGCGCTCTGTTCTGGAAATAGAAGCTGAAGCATTACGATGGACAGTGGCATCTGTGTCACGGTTTTGCTATCAATGGTGAGGACAGCATGCCCCAAATTGCGCCCATACTTCAAGATATCAGATGCCTTTGTCATAACTTTGAAGAAGTCAAGTTTGTGTTTTCTAAACGAGATGGTAATTTATTTGCTGATAGAATTGCTCAGGAATATATTTATTTTCAAAATTATGATCCCAGACTGTATTCTATCACTCCTATTTGGTTAAAGTCTTTTGTGGAAGCAGACATCTGTAATATCGGGCCAAAAAAAAAAAAAAAAAACAAGAAAAAAAGTAAAAAAATATCTATTGCCTCGTGGTATTTAGTGTACGTACATATTCTCGCATCTTTTTGTGTTGTTGTGTTGTTGTGTCAGTTTCTTTTTAACCGATCAGTACAACAGTACGACACAATTTAAACATTTTAATCATAACCACTGAAATTTGTATTTTCTAGTTGAATCTTTTGAGTTGTAGTGTTTTTAAAGTAAAGAGAGATAATAATTACCAAAACAGAAAACCAGAAAAGGAGAGACCAAAACAAAAGGAAGAGAAAGTTGTAAATAAAGTCATTCTTGGTTTAGGAAATTAATAAGAGAGAGTTATAATAATGTCAGAGTTTTTTGGTATGAAAAGATTTGTGACTGACTCATTTTATTTTACTGATAGAAAGCGACACGGAAATACACACCAATCATGTCTCAAACTCAAGCTTTAGGTCCATTCTTTGGTCCTGGACTAGCTTTTTCAATTTAATACTACTACTACAGATCCTTTTTTTTTGCCAGTAGAGATTTTAGGAGCAAATGACTAAATATTTTTGCTACTGAAATGATGAACAATAATACCTAAAATCCACGTTACATAGAATTAAAATAAAGTAACTAAGAATGGCTATATTTTGTGTTTCAAATATGATTTTTCTTTTAGATCTGTATATTGTAAGAAGTTATTATATGTATTTGGTTAATATCAATATAGCAGGTGAAGCACAAGTTTGTAGTTAATCAAATCACTAGACACTAGAGTACTCTAGAGTAGCAGCATGGAGATCCAAGTGAGAAAAAATAGTAACTTTTACACTGAAAAATCAAAAAAGCCTGATGAACAAACAGTAAATATTCCTTTACCACGTCAGCCTTAATTTGCTTCTTCTATTTTTTTTTCTGATTATTATCTACACTCTATTTTATTTTTCATTGTCAAAAAAAAAAAGAAAAACTAAATATGATTCTTTTTTTTTTCAAAATTACAAATAAAATGGTAGTAATATTCATTTTTATGCATTTTCTTGATAATTATGTCTGTAAATTACTGATATGTTAAAAACTTAAAGTAGTTAATTAATCGAGAAAGAAAAAAGCATGAATCTAATTATATACTTGTGAAAGACAAAACGAAATTTGAAGTACATGATGTTACTAAATTATTTGAGGGAAAGAAAGAAAGAAAGAAAGAAAGAAAGAGAGAAAGATATATATCTACAATTGGGGATTTTGTTAAGCAAATATATGCATTACAGAAGAGATCAAGTACTTGGGGTGGTGAGTTGGTCTTCATGATCAGCTTCATGGATTCAATTTAACCCACTCGTATCGTCCACCTTGTAGTGGCTCCTCATTCTCGAAATCAAAGTTATACCTACCAAATTTAAAAAAAAAAAAAAATCAATCAGTTTCCAAATCCTAAGTAGCTAGTATCAAAATCTGTAATTAGTTCATTGTTAAAATTTTGAAGAAAAGAGGAAAAAAGACTTTACGTACTTGATAGAAGATTCTAAGATTTGATTGCGTAGATTAGTCTCCGCCGCTTGGAAAAAATCATCTAACTCAGTTTCTTTCACCGTCGACGTCGTCTCACAACTCTTCTTCTTCTTCTTCTTACTCATCTTTAACCGACGACGAGACTCCACAACAACATCTTCTTCTGAATCCATCGATGATGATTCCTCCTCACCATTTGAATCTCTCCTCCTGATATATTTTTATTTATAGAAAATTTTTAAAAATTAATAACTGAATTTTTCCAAAAAAATTCAAAAACTCTTTAATAACAAAACAAAAAAAAACCTCTTATTATAATCATCATAAATCCATGACGTTCCACTTTGATCATCATCATCTTCACCGTTATTTTCCTGGAAAATTCAAAAAAAAATATTCAAAAATCTGGAAATCAAAAAAATAAAAATAAAAATTCAAAGAAGAAGAAGATGATCACCTCGACATAATCTACAAATTCGATTCTCCGTTTTGATTTCTCTTCGGATCTAATACTTGAACAACACGAATCTTCTCCGATTTGACTGTACTCTTCTTCTTCTTCTTCTTCTTCTTCTTCTTCTGCAACCGGAGGAGCCGAAGAATCTCCCCGTCGAACTATAACAACACTCGTCTCCGACGCTCCAGCTGAATTCCTATCCACCGTTCCACCACCACGATTATTCGTCGCCTGTACGACGCACGGCGACGATATTATCCTAGTTGATTCCACCTCCTCCATCTTCCTCCTCTTCACCGGCGTCGTAACTTCATTTTCTTCCACCGTATCTCCTTCTCTTCTCCTTACCGCCGCCATTATCTCCGACGACGTCACCTTTCTTCTAGATCTCTCTCTCTCTCTCTCTCTCTCTCTCTCTCTTTCTAAAATCACTCGTCTGTGTTCTCTCGCGTATTGTTCTGTTATAGATGGTGACGATTGATTTTAATCGTAGTATTTTTAACGGCCACGATTAACACTTGTCGTTTTCACTTGAGAAAGAAAAATAGTAATTAAAAAAAGCCCTCGTGTGAACTAAGGAATAGTGTAACGGGAAATTTGACGGCGCCGTTGATACATGAGTGATTACTGTATCGACAACATCTCTTAAATTGCTACTTTTCTGTTACAACAGTTTCTAAACGTTAAAGAATTAGTGGTCTAATTTTTTTTAGGAGGGGATAATTGAGTTTTTAAATTTGAATTTTTTTATAGTTTATAGTTTTTTTTATAGGAATTCTTTACAGTTTTTTTTAATATAGTTGTTTGGCTTCCAATAAAATGAGAATATTCTCGTGGTTTTGAGATAAGATAGGTGGATTTGTTTAATCTTTTTTTATTTTATTTTGGGTTGTAATAATTGTAAGGTTTAGATTTGAATGACAATATTATCCGTAGGTTTATAGTGATATAACGATTATGCCATTGGATCATCATCACTAGTTCACGGATCGGACGACGAACAAATTGGAAGTGTGTGTGTAAGACCATCCCAAATTTGTTTTATATTTTTCTTTACGATGTGTGTCGTATATTTTTTTATATGGTTGGATTAATTTTGAAGTGGGACAATGTTTAAATGGTAGGTTAGAGAAATGAATTTTTCGTTGGGTAAAAAAATAAAAATAAAATGAGATTTCTAAAGTAAAAAAATATCCATCATCTTGTCGTTCATATATAAAATTTCGAGTTTCACCAGAACACACTGTCTGCAAATCCATCACACCATTCAATTTAATAATATGCCCACGAGCTGCCTACTCAATCATTACTAAACTGCGTCTCTTTTTTTTGTGTGTGTGTGGTGTGCATCCACTATTAGTCTATTACAATGTCTAAAGTATATGCATGTACAGTTTGCTGCAATATGATGGCAAATTATGAATTCTTTTCGTCAGATGAATGTACGAGTGAAACTAACATCCAATTTCATACCTATGTGGCTATGTGTCATGTATATTATGGAATCAGAAAGAAATGGTGAACAACAATACATAACATATTTTCAAATTCGAATAAATGTATATTATTTATTCGCTTACAAAATATCAAAGTTACCGCTACAATCACTATTTATACAAGGAAATCAAATATTTATGTATCCTATAGTTTTAAAATTTGTCTGTGAATAAAGATTCATTTTGATGGATAATTATCAATTTTAATTGCGATAATATTTATTGAAAAACATAACTTTTAGATATGTCCCAGTTTTTATCCAAATATACATAAAGACTGTGTCTATCATGAAAAGTGAATTTGTAACACATCTAAATAAGTAAATATATATTTTAGTAGAAAAAGATGTCCAATAAAACGAAAAAGGACTTAAGTGAATGCAGACAAGGGCACATGGGATCTTTAGTGATTTTCTATAGTGTGGGCACGAAATTTCATATTCAATAAAGTCTATCATGATCATGATCATAATTTGTAATTACGCATCAAAATGTTAGTTCGCGTTATTGACTACAAGTCTACAAACCACTTTTCTATCTTTCTCTTTTCAATATTATATCAAAAAGACCTCAGTTTCATAACCATTTTACTAATGGAAGGATTCAATTTAAATCTAGAATATATAAAACTACAACAAAGCGATTTAAATCGGATAATATTGTACAGTTCTACAAAACATTTGCGATTCTGTAGACCATATCGCGAAGCAAGCTTGTCGTTTCTCCATTTTTGTATTGTTTTTGTAGATGGCTAAAGTTTTAAATTGAGGTTGATGTGCTTAATATATAGTGTTTGATTAACGGGTTGGTGATGATATTGAGTTGGGAAACACACACAAGCCTTCATTAAACTCCATATTTGATGTAAAAAACATTGTTAATTTTGTGTTCAGTGATGTTTTCCTTTTTGAATAAAACCTTGATTAGATGACGTTTCATAGTTTTGGCTGTTTCATACGAGATTAACGTAATTTACAAATTTAATTTGTGGGGATCATGTATAGGTGTGAAGCTATATCACATGATTCACAACCACTGTTGGATTGTCAAAATAAAAAGATAACAGAATGATAATTGATGGAGGTGGGTGGACCCGGGAGGACCCTAAGCTAGGCTAAATATTCCATACTAAACGTTAGTTAAATTTATCAAACTAAAATGTAATACACTGATTAACAAATACTAATGCCACGACGCAATATTGTCCTTTTATGAATTAGGCAGTTTTTTTTTTTTTTTGGGGGGGGGGGGGGGGGGTTTATATATTAGTATGAAACATTTGAACATTAACACATGATCGACGAGACAAAACAAAAACGATAATTAAGTTGATAAACTACGTACTAACTAATAAGAGTAACAAACAAAATTAATTACATTTGTTATTCTTTACAAATTAATTACGTTGTGTATTTGTATTGTGTTGTATTGTAGTGAACGTTTCTTTCGCCAATATTTGTGAGACGCGAATGATTGGAAACTTTAACTTTACTTAGAAACTTTTTTACTATATGACAGGCCTCTATCTTAAGAATATTATCAAATTGCATGCAATAAGTAACGCCAAGTTAACAAAGAAATATTTTTGGAAGGTTCAAGGTTGAGTCCTTTGTGTCTCTATTAAATGAAATCTCTCCCTCTTTACGAACAAGAATTTAAGTGGTTTATTGGAGTTTCTGTTAGAAAGTAGGAGTAATGATTTATGTTTTGACAGTATTATCAGAAATTAGTATCCACATCAAAGAAATTACATCTGACTGTATAAAATAACTAGGGTATGTCAACAACTAAGATCTATCTTTTTCGGACAAAATATCCTTCAATCTAGTGCAACATATTAAATGCAAAATGCCACAATTAAATGCTCTTGTAAAACAATTTATTACAGCAACAACAAAAAAATATTTGAAAACACGACTTATATAACAACGTGACATATAGTCTAAGAGAACCTCGATGGTAAATTAGTAATAATGATTAAAAAAAAGAGTTCTTGTTAGACTTTAGAAATTGTATAATCGCTTAATATTATTACCTTCGTTATAATTTTTTTGATAATTTTTATAGTTAGCTACACATATGGTTAAACTCATAAACCAAAACATTGAATATAACTAAAAAGAAATTCGAGTGGATAAAAAATCAGCAACAAGCTGAAAATTATATTTTGATAAATAAAGTTTATAATGTAACTTCATCTGCCAAAGAAAGCTGACGAGAACTTTATCTAATTAAAGAGATGAAATAATGATAGATTTTTATATTAAGCAAAATTTAGAAAGGAAATAAGTGATGTAGTGTTTTCTGTGTACTTTTGAAAATTATACACGAAACTCAATTATAGTGGGGAAAAGAAAAGAAGAAAAAGCAATCACTTTTTAAGTCGAACTTTTTCTTTTTCTTCCTATGGATTTCCCAAGAGGCTCCAATAAACCCTACAACGACTCTCTTTCCGAAAGGGAGATTCATGAGTTTAATTTTTATTTATTGAATTAAAGCTGATTCATCTTTCTTCTTCGATTATATATCGATGGAGGCATGGAAAGATGCCATTATTCACGTTGTTTTCGTCTCTGTCAACCTTTTCTTATGTAAAATGAAAAAGAAACTAAGCTTTTCATGCGTTGCTTATGAAATATACCAAATATAATTGGAACATATTTGTTGATGATAAATATATAAATGGAGAAGCATGTCATCGTTTTTTGGAGTCATCACATCTATCATCAAATGTTGTTATTTCAATTAAACGAAAGAAATTTACTAAAGTAATTTATTTGACCACTCGAAACAATATCATGTTTTAAATTCATTAGAACAGTTGAATGTATTATTTGACGATTATATTCACCTTGAAAAAGTAATCACTAATTAGATGATAGAAATTTGGATCATTTTTTTTATTTTTATAAAATTTCAAATTAAAATCGGTGGATAAAATTAGTAATGCTACAAATTCTAGAAAGACCAACGAGAAACCCATAAAAACAACTTCTTGTTACTTTTTCAGTTAGTTAAATCAAACAAAATTGGTTTTGTGGATTACGCCGCAACCGAAATTTGTAAGTCAATTTGCATTACCACTTAAAACCCCTATATATATAGATCATCGAGAAGCTAGATATGCATGTTCGTGTAAGACACAGACGTCAGACGGTGTATCCAAATTGCAATAAATATAAACACCTAATGATAATTGGCATGATGGTGACTAGCAGAAGAGGACAAGCTACATTTTATTTAGATGTTAGAAGCTATGCAAATAGCTAGAGCCCCAAATAATTAAATACATTTACGTCTACCTAAATGCATGTACGTATCCACGTATTAAAACGCTCACATATGTATAAAAGCACCACGATGAACGTATATGGGTTGGTTGGGTTACTTCGGTACATGGTATTTTTTTTTTTATCAACCAAGTGCTTCTATTAATCAAATAGAAACAATACAAAGATAAGGATGAAATATCCCAAAGTTTAAGAAGATACAAATTAAGGCTTTCCCCAAAGCCATAAGCATGATTAAAGGTAACAACGACATCAAGCAAGGGTCCATGATAACAGGGGCGGATCTACGTTATGGTTTGTGGTGGCAGCTGCCACCAGTAATATTGTAATATCAAAAAATTTACACTAAACAGAAAAGGCTAAATAGCAGAATGGTTTGAGAACAAGGTAAAATATGCTCAAGGTTGAGGGTTTGATTCCACCAAGTGGTAATCTGTCACCAGTAATAATTTTTGCTGGGTCCGCCCCTGCATGATAGCTATGAAACAAGTGCTATAGAGCAAATGGAAACAAGCGGAATCAAGGTTGCAAGAGTGGACATCTTCGATAGACTCGAGAGATGACAAATAGGTCACAGTCAAAAGGCATTGTGCCGTTGATATGAGAAGCAGAGCCAAGTAGCTCGCCGGATTGAGTAACAATAGCCAAGTCAAGGCCATGGTCCGGGTTTCGGGAACAAAGGCCCGTATGGTGGTGGAGGTATTGGTATCAGTTTGCTTGAGGCATTGGTACTTGAAGTATGTGGCCGGAGATGGCGAGAGGTGATTGTTGGTGGAGAAAACTCTGAGACCATAAACACACCCTCGGTAGCTTGCAATCAGAACTGAGATGCCATGAGACTTCAAGGGTTTCTGAACAGAAATGTTCACCAATGGGACTAAAACCAGGGTTCGCAAGCAGCAGGTGTAAGCCCGTATCATAGTAGGTGGATCCTCTCTGCTAGCCCTGGGCATTGGGTACTCGGGTCGGGTTCGGGTAGGAACCGATCGGGTTCGGATTTTTCGGGTAGAGGAGTTTAGGACCCAATAGGGTAAACAGAAAATATCAGTTCGGGTTCGGTTCGAGTCTTACCGGGTTCGGGTCAGTTCGGATCTAAAATTTCAGAACCTATAAATACCCAAAAAAATCGGATATCATTCGGGTTCGGGTATTTTGTACCCGATTACCCGAAATTTAACCCGAAAATCTGAATTTTACCCGATTATTCAGAAATTTTAATGTTAAATATTAAAATAAATTTTTTAAAATAAATATTTTTTAAAATATAGCTAAATATTTCAATATAATTTTGGTTATTTTGAGTATTTTCATTATTTTGATCTAAGAAAAAATAATATTTTTGAATTTTAAGTTGTAACTTTGAATAACAATGTTATATAAAAATATATATAACTAATATTCTCTATATATGATTTTATTACGGGTATGTCGGGTACCCATTCGGTTTTCGGTTCGGTTCCGGGTTCGATTCCGGTTCTTCGGGTTTAGGAGATTAGGACCCAATAGGGTATTTTACCGGTTCCGGATTCGAATTCGGGTCCATATTTTCGGGTCGGTTTCGGTTTGGGTTTTTGGGTCCAGTTTTTTTGCCCAGGCCTACAGTCTCTGCCATGGAGATCGTGATCAAGAATTCCACACAGAGTATGAAGTCGGTGAGATACTAAACGATGAAAATCAGACCTTAGATTCGGGAGAGAGGTTGGTTGTGAGGTTTTGTGGGCAGGAGAGCGTACAAACGGAGTTACTAACATGTACGAAGAGCAAGTGTGATACCGTGACACTCTAGGTGGACCCTCTCTGCCATGGAGATGGTGATCAAGAATTCCACACAAAGGGTGTGATCGGCAAAACACGGACCAGGGAGCAGCAGACCTGAGCTTCATAAGGGATGGTGATTGTTGAGGGTTGAGAACATATTGATAACTCCAGTTTCGGGGACCAGTAGACAATGACACATCCTGAGTAATAACCATAGTTCTACCACACCCTATGTACATCCGTGACAGCCTAGCTAAGTGGTTTCTCTGATGCAGTCTTCGGACACCGAGGCTGACCAAATAATCTAGACAAAGTCGAAGGAATGACAAAGGGTTAAACAGAGTGAAACCTGGGCTTTTGTAATTTGGGCGAGTCCTCATGTAAAGCTACCATGCCGATATCAGATCTGGAGTTCAGATTTGAGAATTGTAACGCATAGCGGCTGGCCCGGGAGGTTGAGATAGACGTCTCCGGTGAAAGCACATACAGAGCTGCCAAGCGCAGGGAATGGTCTGTTTTCAAGACGGTAGTCCAGCAGCGGAAAAAAGCACTTTGTTGGAGGTTTCCTCACCCACATTCGTCTCCGTCTCCGCCTGCCAAAGCTCGGGTGACAGTTGGGGAAAAGAAATCTGCAGAAGTGGTAGTCATTCCGGATCGATAGCTAAAGGGACAAGGGGACTTGATTTCCGTCGGCAGTGAGGCTGAATCGTAGTTGATTTTGGTTTTTTGCAAGCCTGTACCTGAGACTGGTGGGATGGAAAGGATCTTTGTAGTTTGCAAAACGGGAACCAAAAGAGGGAAAAAGGGGAAAAGAGAATGAAAAAAAAAACTAAGAGAGCAAAGGAAGCAGAGAACGGAAGCTAATATCGCTGTACCCCGACGCCGGCGAGCAGAAACTCCACCGGCATCAGAGAGATTTGGTGGTAGCGCTCCTCCATATTCGAGCTTGGGAGAGAAAGTTTTAGGGCAAACTCAAACTATTCAGATTATCAGAGGCTGCGGTACATGGTATATACTAGCAAATGCACGTGGTAACATGCCACCACCCATACGACAAATTTCCTATATAGTCTGTCAAAACAAATCAATTGACTGGTTACGTATAAAAGTTATAAGATTGTGCTAATATATTATTAGGGTAGTGACACTTTTATGGCCGAAAGGCTGTTGAACATGAATTTGATAATTATTAATTTTGTTAATTTAATGTCAATCACTGAAAAAAGTTTTGACTCAAATTCTAAATGTCATATATATATATATATATATATATTTTTTTTTGATAGGAATGTGAATATCATATTAGGAATGAAAGAGTTTAGGTTATACAAAATAAGCTTAACCTAGAGAATGTAAACCTTGCAAAAAAGGATAAAAAACAAGAATTACAAGGAGGTGTTGGTGTCAAGCAGCACATAAAAGATCATAGCCAAAGTAATATGAGGTTCCGAAATTGATTTATGAAGTTTTTTTTTGTTAAAAGGCATTTAAATTTAAATAGCATGTAGCAAATGTTTTACATGGCCAAAGACCCAATACTGGAAGCCCAATGAAAAAAGAAAATTAGAGATATAACTAAACCAAACAGAACCCATAGTTAAAACAGAACCAAGTTTGAACCGATTAGTTGAAACCGAACCAGAAAAACGGTTAGGCACTAGAAGCCAATTCAAACCATCCCATGCTGCCATCAATGATTGGCAGAGAATCGAGATCGAGAGAAGAGAAAGAGACTGAAAGAGAACCAGCGGCGATTAGGGTTTTCCACTTTGTGGCTAAGAACCTACAAACCAGAGTTGAAGCATATTGGAAGACAAGGTCGAGTTGGAATCACAGAAGCTTAATGCTCTGTTTCGAAGAAGAGAATCGATCTGTTTGACAATGAGATCGGCAGATTTGAAACTGTTTCGATGGAGGCGGTGGTTCCTTTCCGTCCACAAGTGGTAGATCGTAGCTTGCCAAGCAGTGAAGAGGAGGATCTTTGCATCCCGGGTTCCTTGGAAGTTTATGAGTCGTTGAAGACAGTCTGACCAAGAGCGCACAGGGGAAAAGGAGCGGCGATTGGCGATGAGATTCCAGATGCTCCAGCTGAACGGACAGTCGAAGAAGAGATGATCACGACTCTCATTATTCGATCCGCAGAACAGACATGACGGATCTAGCGATAGACCCCAAGATCAAAGTCTGTCCCGAGTTGGGCAAATGTTCAACACAAAAAGCCAGGTGAGGAATCTATGCTTCGGAATACCCTTAGTGAACCAAAAAATCCTGTGCCATGCCACCTTAGGTAGGGTTTCTCTCAGGGCAGTGTATATATTTCCAGTTGATGGACCATCTCGCAATTGATCATTTAGCCACCAGACATACTTATCCTCTTCATTTGTTAATCTCAAAGTAGTTAGCTCAATGTGGTAGTTGACCTGTTTATCTGACCATGCAGGCGGTACTCTCCAGGAGCCTTGACGCCATAGGTCAGCAATGGTTGATCTTTGCGATATTCCCAGAGGTCCCTCATTACTCAGGTAAGTCGACAGCCGTCCAAGATTACAGCAGTGATCGCTCCAGAACCTACAGCTTTTGCCATTTCCCACCTTCATCTTTATCCAAGGGTAAACCTCTTCCCGAAGCTTTAAGAGCTTGTTTGTTAGCCAGGAGAACTTGGTGTTTGGCTTCCGAGTCTAGAAGTTGCTGAGATCACCCAAAAGGACAGTTAATCTGAACCAAGCAACCCACACCGAACCTGACCTGAAGAATAAAAGCCAGATAAGTTTTAGCATACACGCTGTATTCCACTTTCGCAAATCACGAATTCCAAGTCCTCCTTCTGTTTTGTCATTAGTGATAGTTTCCCAAGCCACTCGAGCCGAGTGATGACCCTCTGTGGTTCCTTTCCACAAGAAAGCACTAGTTAAAGAATTTAATGTAGGCCTGGCAATCCGACCCAAACCAAATTGTCCAAACCGAACCGAACCGAGATTAGGACAATTCGGTTCGATTTTATTTGATTTCGGATTCTGATCGGAATGGTTAAAAGAGAATTTTGGTTATGTAATCGGTTCGGTTTGGTTCGGAGAGGCATAACCGACGGAAACCCGAAAATTAAACCCTAGCTATTTAAGCTAATAATCCGGTTTATTTCATTAGTTACCAATCTAACCTAATCTATCTAAACTCTCTGTCTTTGTGGCGACTGAGAGAAGAACTTCGATTTTCTGTTCGATCATGTGTGTTCTTGTCTCGATCAACCTTGTTCTCAGACGATCCAGTGTAAGTTCTCTTTAAGCCATAAACAGTTAAACTACTTGATCCGTTGTGTCTTTGATTCGTCGTGTGTCTTTGATTTGTTGTGTGTGTTTGTTTTGTTGTGTGTGTTTGATTTGTTGTGTCTTTCATTCGTTGTGTGTCTTTGATTGGCGACAGATAAATCGATTTATATTCGTTGTATAGATTTAGGGTTATTAGTTGTTATGATAGGGTTATCTTGGTTTGGTTCTTTTGCTTTGATGTTCGATAGTTATTACTTGTTGAGATAGTGTTGTCTTGGTTTGGTTATTTATCTTTGATGTTCGATTAATATGTAATATCTTGATGTTCGATAGTTAGTATTTGTTATGATAGGGATATCTAGGTTTGGTTCTTTTGCTTTGATGTTCGAGACTTATTACTTGTTAGGATAGTGTTCTCTTGGTTTGGTTCTTTTTCTTTGATGTTCGATTGATATAACTTGTTAAGTTAGTGTTGTTATTGGATTGATATGTTTATTTTGATGTTCGATAGTTATTAGTTGTTATGATAGGGATATCTAGGTTTGGTTCTTTTGCTTTGATGTTCGAGACTTATTACTTGTTAGGATAGTGTTCTCTTGGTTTGGTTCTTTTTCTTTGATGTTCGATTGATATAACTTGTTAAGTTAGTGTTGTTATTGGATTGATATGTTTCTTTTGATGTTCGATAGTTATCAGTTGTTATGATAGGGATATCTAGGTTTGGTTCTTTCTTTTGCTTTGATGTTCGAGACTTATTACTTGTTAGAATAGTGTTCTCTTGGGTTGGTTCTATACCAGATGAGTTTCGATTGTTATGATAGTGTTGTTATTGGATTGATATGTAATCTCTTGATGTTCGATAGTTAGTATTTGTTATGATAGTGTTGTTCTTGAATTGATCTTTTTCCTTTGTTGTAACTTAACAGATGTCTCATGATTCTGGTGAAGACAATAGCGACCCCGTCCTACATGAAGAGATTGATGATGGTTCGCTAGCTTCTTCATTTGGAGAGAAGAGAAAACAAACTCAGCCGAGGAGAAAGCCAGCTCATAGGTCTCATGTTTGGGAGCATTTTGTTCAGCAAGCACATGATGATGCCATTGCAAACTGTCGGTACTGTGGTCAAGAGATAGGATGTGACACAGTGATTCATGGAACAAGTGCAATGAAGAATCATATTAGTAGGTGTAAGTTGTTCAAGATGCATCAAGAGAGTGGAAGTCAGAAGGTGTTGGCTGGTGGTAGCAGTGGTGTAATGACAGCAATCAAGTATGATCAAGGTTTGTTCATAAGGTCTGTGAATGAGATGATCGTCCTTAATGAGCTGCCGTTTGCATTTGTGGAGTCCGAGGGATTTAGGAGATTGTGCAGCAACATGCTTCCAATGTATACTGTCCATTGCAGGAAGACAGCGACATCAGATATATACACTATGTTTCTTCAACACAAAGAAGCTTTGAATGAGCTGTTTAGTAGGAGAAGTAGAGAGTTTTGATGACAACTAATATCTGGGTAGCTCCAACGACTTCTTGTAGCTATATGGTGGTAACAGTTCACTGAATTGACAGAGATTGGAAGCTGCAGAAGAGGATCATTAGTTTTAAGCCAGTCACAGATCACAAAGGTGATACAATTGCTGAGCACTTGGTTGCCTGTCTAGAAGAATGGGGAATCGAGAAGGTCTTCACAGTAACAGTCGATAATGCTAAGGGGAATGACAAGGCTCTAAGGGTTTTCACAGACGCTTTGATCATGAGAGGACCTGATGCTTTAGTAAGCAATGGTGATTATTTTCATATGCGGTGTTGTGCGCATATCCTCAACTTGATAGTGAGGGATGGTTTATCCAAAGCAAAAAGGAGTATAGTTTCAATCAGAAATGCGGTTAAGTATGTGAGATCATCTGGTGATAGACTGAAGTTGTTTCTGTTGAGGGTCGACACAGGGAATGTAGGTAGAGGTAGTTTGTGTCTTGATGTTGCTACTAGATGGAATTCCACCTATCTAATGCTGACAGCTGCAATCAAGTTTCGGGTTGCCTTTGAGAAGATGTTGGCCGAAGATAAGTTGTATAATGACTATTTCATGGAAACTGAAGAAAATGGAGAGGCTACGGGTGATGAAGCTGAGTTGAATGGACAGAAGCGTGTTGGTCCTCCTACTTTTGCTGATTGGGATCAAGTGCAGAGGTTAGTTAAGTTCTTGAAGATATTTTTCAACTGCACTTTGTCTTTCTCAGCCACCAAATCAGTGACCTCTACTTTTTGCTATAACGAGATTGTGACTATTGAGAGGAATCTGATCAATCTAAGCACAAACGGTGATGTGCTACTAAAGACAGAAGCGATGATGATGATGAGTAAGTTTGAAAAATATTGGGATGGTCTCTTGAACATGAATCCGCTTGTGATCATCGCAAGTGTGTTTGATCCCAGGAACAAGATGCAGTTTGCTGGGCTTTGCTTCAACAAGCTATATGGAAAAGACAGTGTTGAAAGTACTCATCTAAGATCATCAATCAAGGGTGTCATGAAGAAGCTGTATGCAGAGTATGTGATGAAGTTGAGCTTAAGTGAACCTGGAGTACCAACTACTGCTGGAGTTGGAACTAATCCTGTAGTATCCGCAAATGATTTGTTTGATTTGTCGGATGAGGATGGATACACTATACTCTGAGATGGTGGCTGAAATTACAAATGAAGAATGTAGCAGTGAGTTAGATATTTACTTGTTGGAGAAACCGGTGCCAAGGACTCCATCTGCTTTGGGATTGGACTTTGATGTTTTATCTTGGTGGTGGCGCAACAGTTCTAAATTTCTAGTCTTATCCAAGCTAGCTAGAGATATCCTTGCTGTTCAAGTGTCGTCGGTTGCTTCTGAATCCGCATTTAGCACCAGTGGTCGCATCTTGGACCCATATCGCAGTTCTATGTCACCTTTCATGGTTGAATCGTTGGTTTGCACTCAACAGTGGCTAAGGAACACCATTCAAGCTGAGAAATTAGCCAGCTTAGTTCAGATGTTTGAAGAATTGCAGTTTCATGAGTCCTTAGGTAATCATTTTCTCATAATTCTTACATTTTTCATTACGTTCAAGCAAATTGACTAATTGATAATCATTTTCCTTGTGCAGCTACACAAAATGCGACTCATGCAGCTGCAGTTCCGTGATGTAGAGATGAACAAAGGAGACTAGAACCAACTAATGATCTTATTGTCTCTCACACTCTATATCTTTTTGCAAAAAAAAAAAACTGATAACTATTAACTATTTTTTGGAATCGAGTTAGTAGAGAATGACAATTTGGTCTGGTAATAGGAGAGGATCATTGGTATATTGTCAATTCTCATTCTCGGTATTAACTTTTGGCAAGTGACTTATTTTTTGAACAAATGTCTCCTAATATCTTTGTAACCTAAGTATTAGACCATCATGGAGACTTTTGTAAGTGTTCTTTTTTTTGTAAATTGTCTCCCATAGTCTCTTTATGTATAAGAGAAGTAGGATTGACTGATGAACACTTGTACTTGTTGTTTTTTGTAAGCATGAACTGTATGCTATCATAAGCACTTGAGATGTTAAATGTAATGAAACAGTTTGTATTTTATGATGTTGTTGAGTTGTGTTTGGTCTTATATAGTGTTTTATTAACATTCGGTTATTAACCGAAATAACCGACCCTCCAAACCGAATAAACCGTGTCTGAACCGAACCGACCCGATTGATTAATCGGTTAGTTTCGGTAGAGGTTTCAATTTCGAAATAACCCGATAACCGAAAAAACCAACCCGAATAAACCGAAGTCGCAGGCCTAATTTAATGTATCAATACATTTCTTTGGCAGGAGAAAAGCTGAGCACCAGAAATTCATCAAGCCAGCAATCACGGTGTTAAGGAGCTGTAATCTTCCCGAAAATGAGAGAGACTTTGTTGACCAGGCATTTAAGTTGCTCTTAACCTTCTGAATCAGTGGAGCACAATCCAAAAGGGTAAGCTTTTTAGTACACAAAGGTATACCTAGGTAGCGGATCGGTAGTTGCCCATGACTAACCCCTGTTTTGTGTTTGATCTGATCTATTTCAGCTGAGGATAGCCCCGAAGAGAAGAAACTTGTTTTTGGAAGACTGATGGCCAGACCAGAAGCAGCTTCAAACTCCTTTAGGATGGTGAGGACCGTTTGGACTGAGGCTAAAGATCCATCAACAAATATTAGCAAGTTGTCTGCAAAGCATAAATGAGTAAGCTTTAAATCACGACACTTGTAATGATATTTTAATTTCCCTTCTTCTGAAGCTTTATCCAGCATGGCTGATAGACAGTTTAGAGCAAGGACAAAGAGATAACGCGAAAGCGGATCACCCTGTCTAAACCCCCTTTTGCTTTTGAAGTATCCATTTACTCACCCATTGAAGCCAACTGAGAAGGAGGGAGTGCATATACATGCCCGTAGCCGCTGAATGTAGAGCTCATAGGCTCTGGAACAGATGACTTGACTTTCTAGTGAGTTCATTATCGGTGTTACAGATAAAGTCACTGTGAAATCATCCCCTGTTGTCAAAGTAAGCGGTGCTAGTTCTGTTACAGAAGGGCTTGATAAATAAAGAATCGGTTATCCTAAGCCTGGTCGAAAACGTGCTACTCTTACTGAGACTGCTGTTGATTCTCATATTTTGATTTGTCCACTTTGCGGATTTGATGCCATCAGAGATTGACAGAGGGCTACCCGTTGATTAACTCTCTCCTGCTTTAGGACATTAACATTAAGGGGAAGACTTCGTAGATTCACTGTGCATTTGTTCTGAAAACAGCGCACTTAGCTCGGGTAATACTAATACATTATGCCCGGCATTCGTAGATCATTCCTCCTTTGCTTTTGCTAAAGACGGCATTCTATTAGAAATGGAATTGCGCAAACCCTATTTATTTCAAAAAGCCCTATTCATGTTTTTCCCCTATTCGCCTATTCTCTGGCCGTGGGTGTGGGTATCTTCTTCTACTAGCGATCTTCTTGTAATGTAAGGGGCATTGGCTGGCTTCATTCCTAGCATCTGTGCGTGGTTTACTATTACAGATTCCCTTGGAGCAAAGGAGATAGAATGCTAGCAACTTCGAAAGAATGGGGAAGGCAAGTAACTGAACTTCAAGTTGGCTTTTTCTTATCCTCTCCTTTTCAGGAGAGGTGCTTTAGCAACTCGACTGACATTCAGTGGAGTTCTTGATCTCCCTGTCGATATCTTTGAAGATTTCCGAAGGTGATAGAACACAACCATTATGCACAACATTGTTTCTCCGCTTTCAAATATGGCAAACCGTGGGCTGGGCAACAGAAAATAGAAATTGTTTTAATTGTTGTCAACATTTTGATGGCAAATTCAGAAATTGGAATTACTAGAGTTTTTCGATGTAAAAACGTAATTTTAACAAGGTGATTTTTTATGTTTTTCATATTACGTGTTGATAAGAGTGTAGTGTGATCCATGGTTACCGGATATTCGTCCCAGACCAGCGAGTGGTCGGGGGAGTTTGTGGCTGCCAAGTTTGATGGTTAACCATTTAATCAATCCAATTACGAAAGACTGGCATTTGCCTATTCTTGAGGAGTTTTTTGATCCAGTGGATGTCTCTCTTATTCGGAGTATGCCGATTAGTAAAACTTATAAACCGGACAAGTTAGTATGGCATTTTACTAAATCAGGTAAGTATTCGGTCAAATCAGGATATCGGTTGGCCCGAGAACTAATTACGGATGTTGTGTATGGTCCGACATGTATGCCCTTGCGGGCACAGTCATGGAAATTAGATGTACCCTCGCGGATTCAACACTTTTTCTGGCAGATTGGGTCAGGTACTCTTCCCGTGTTAGAACGGTTGGCGCATCGGGGTGTCCGGTGTGATGATCTATGTAAGAGATGTGACTCTGCAGTTGAGACTATAAACCATGCGCTTTTTGAGTGCCCTCGGTCGCGTTGCATTTGGGATCTTTCTCCAGTCGCGTTAGACCAGGGAGATTTCCCATATGCTTCGATTTATGCGAATTTAGATTTTATATTCTGGCGGGCTTCTTCCCAATCTGGGGCCCCGGATATAGCCTTTCGTCTCCCCTGGATTGTATGGTCGATTTGGAAAGATAGGAACAAAAAGGTTTTCCAAGGTATCGAGTTAGAGCCATCTGAAATTCTGAATCAAGCGGCTAATGATAAATTATTGTGGGAAGAGGCCAAATCATATTCGGCGCGTTATCTGGATCCTCTGCCTCTTTTGGAGGATAGGGACCTCTTTCTCCGTTGTCAGATTGATGGTTCATGGAAAAGTTCGGATCCGTTCCAGGGTCTGAGCTGGTGGTGTTGTAGTGGAAAAAATTCAACACTTCTTTTGGGAGCACGGAGTCACCGACGAGGCCCTACTTCCTTACACGCGGAATTAGAAGCACTGATCTGGGCTATGGTTTCTTTATTGGAGGCTGGAGTGGTTTGTCAGACTTTTGAGACAGACTGTGCTGAGCTAGTTACGATGGTGCAGACGCCTGCTGATTGGCCCGCTTTTTCGAATTTGCTTGAGGATTTCGCACTGCTCCGAACTTCTTACCCTTCCTTCAACTTAGTCAGGATTCTTCGCGACGTCAACGTAAGGGCGGATTGTCTTGCTCGGTCTTCAAAATGTTTAACTTCTGAATCCTCTTTTGTAAACTCTTTTTCTCCGGTTTGGGCAACCAATCTTGGAGTTCTCTTTTAATTTATTAATGTTTGGTTGAAAAAAAAAAGAGTGTAATGTGACACGTCACTACATATATCGGATGATATAGCTTTGCCTATTTTATAGCAAATTATTGTGACAATTAGTTACTAATTAGTAACATAAAATAAAATTATAAATTTAGTAGGAAAATTGAAGTCTATTGTAATAATTAGTGACAATATTAAATATCAATAAAGTTTATGAGAAATATATAGCTACGGATAAGTAACCATATTTTTGTGACAATTATACTCATTATTTATGATTGTAAATAATTTTGTATTAATTATTTACTAATTATTATTGAGGTAATTAGCTATACTTAAGTAACAACATTGTTGTAACAAATATACCTACTATTGTGAATTGTAACTTAAATTTGTAGTAAGTAGTTACTAATTATTTTTGTAGTAATTAGCTACAGATAAGTAACAATATATGTGTAATAAATATACTCACTATTCTGTATAATAATAAAATTTGTAGTAAATAGTTCTAATAATTCTCACAAATTAATGTAGAAATACTGATAGGGACGGAAATTTAAAAAAACAACCATGAAGGAAATTTGTAATTATACTACAAAAAAGGTGTAGTGATATTTGAATTACAAGATCATTTATCGCTTTACTAAATGATATAATAATTAACTTAGCATTGTCTAGTGTCACTTATATTAAATGTTGCTGTATTAATGTTAACATCACTTAGTAAACGAAGTTAATTAGTTAAGGTCGATTTTTACAACGACGTTAACTTCAATACTTGCATTGCTTCCAAACCGACTCAAAATCTTAACATTATTTTATTTATATTTTTGAAAATGACATTAAAAGTAGATATGTTATTTTTGGCATATTATAATATGTTTAAAGTATAAATTTACTGTAATCTATATATAATAGCAATCTGAATAAATGCCACCAAAAGTTGTGTCTTTTCAATCGTACTTTTTGGATAATTTTTCAAAAAAATTTGTAGAAAATTTAAATTGTGTGTTTTATGAAAAGTTGCAATTTTTCATTGTAGAGTTGTGTTTATTCGAATATTCATATCTTTTGAAATATATATATATATATATATATATATTTGTTTGTTTGAACTGTTTTCATTTTTTTGTTATGACACACAATAATATAAAATTTCAATTTCAACAGTTTTTTACATCTTTCTAAATTATTCTCTAGAATTCATTTTTTTAAAGTAAAGAAATTTCTCTAATTCTTGATTTAACAAAAGATTTTTGGAATGATGAATCTAATTTACAACTTTTAGTTAATTTTAACTATAAAAATTTAATGAAAATATCTAGAGCTTTTTTCCAAGAGTTAGATGGATTATATAGTGAGTTTTTGGATTTGACTTTTCAATATGGTAATAGATGCTTTCTATTTAAAAGCAGTTTATATGAGTTATTAGATATAATCAAGTGCAAAATGTCCACATGGAGAAATAAAATCATTCATTTTCTCTCCCAGACATGATTTCCGAGACATCTCTTTTAACCAAGCATTTCGACGCCGGCGGAGCTGCTGCTCGCCGGCGTCGGGATCTCTCCGACACATCTCACTCTCGTCCCCGATCTGCTTCTTTAAGTGCTCTCTTTTGCAATTTTTTCCCCAAATTTTCTTTTTGTTTAACCCTTCTCAAACTCTCTTCTTTGTTACCTCCATACCAAACCCCGACCTTTGCCTACTCCAGCTGACATTCTCTCCACCGAAGATGTTCTGTAATCGACAAAAATCTCTGCAATATTTGGGCAGCCACTACAACCATCCGTCATTTTAGCGATTGATGGCGAAACTAGAGTTTTTCCCAGTGGACTTAGTTTCCAAATTTGATTCAGTATATGGCCAATGTTCTGCTTCCGCTAATTCTACAAGCACCGGAGATGTTATTTGCACCGCAAATCTTTCCGTCAAGTTCGGACAGACTCCTCACTCAGCCCTTAATTTGGCAAGCGTTTGTGACTCTAGGATTTTCCCCAGTGGACCTAGTCTCCAAACTCGAATCAAGACACAACCACCGGCCAATCCCGCCGATCTATCACGCACAAGAGTTGCTCTATGCTCCGCAAAGCTCTCTGCGTTTTCCGGCCAGCCGCCACACCCAAACTCTTCGATTGGAAAACTAGGTTTTCTCTTGGTGGACCATGTCCTATCTACATGCCCATTAAGTTTACCAAAAGTAAAGCCCACAGCTTCAACACCCAGGTCCATTAACTCTAAACTTCTTCTAAACTCGTTTCTAAGTGATTTCGATATGGTGTTTGTAAGAGTTTTCGACAACTTCTGCAATTTCTATCGACACTCTTGATTCAGGAAAGCTATTATCAATTGCGAACCCTGGGTTGAAGCGATTACTCGACAAAATCTGCTCATCAAAGCTCAAGGCAATCGAGACTCCCGCTTCTGTTTTCTATCAATTCCTGGGACAAGTCCCATTCAATTGCTGATCCAACGCTAAATCCATGTAAGTCCAATTATGATCTTTTGCTCCATGTGTCGAAGCCATATTATAGCCGAAGGTGTGATCAAGATCACTTTCACTATGATTTCCATTTGAGAAGTGATTCGTCATCGTTGTTATGGCTCTGCTTAAATTCCTTGAGAATCATGGCATTAGTTTCCAGTTTAGCCTTGTTATTTGAACCCTCTTGTTTGAAGTTCTATGGCTCTTTGATCCCGATTCCAAGTTGTCTCTTTGACTACGGCTTTGGTATGTCCAAGGCCAAATGTTCTTCGACGGCAGCTCTAGCAAATATCTTCAAGCTTCAGAGCACTTTCAACCATGCTCAAAATCTTGTCAAGCTACTTCTCCGTGAACTCAAACCGGTAAGAACCTCAGCTCTGACCTCTTCATTAACGCCAACTCGTCTCAGGACAGTGGCTATCACCTTTTCCACTGATTTGATCATGGAAGAGCTTGTCGACAATCTTGATCTCACATGTTCCAAGTATCTTCATGAATTTGGCTCAAAGCTCTCAAGAACCTATTGCCGACTATTCTTAACTGTATTTTCTTGTTGTTTGGCATTGGGGAATGCCCTTTTATCTTGTATTGTAACCATTGCTTGTATGATACTTCACTCCTTTGAGTAATGAAATGCAAGTGTTTGACAAAAAAAAGATATAATTAAGTGCAGACACAACAGTTGCAATTTTTTGTAGTACCTTTTCGTAAAAATTTTGTTTTTTTTTTTTTAATTCAAACGGTTGTATCTGTTCATTGTAGAGTTGTTTTCTTTTCACTATATTTTATTTCTGTTTTTTTCATCACAACTTTTTGTTCTAATAGGTGTATCTATTTAAATAGTCATGTCTTTTGAACTCTCTTTATATTTGTCTCTTCATCAGTAACTAACAAGTTTGTTGAAACAAATTTTCCATTTTGTGTTGAACCTAAATAATTGAATATTACTATCTAATATTCAACGTTACTCTATAATCTAACTAAAATTTTAGAAATGATTATAACAATAGAGAAATTTAATACAACTTAATATATAATTTACAGTTGCGTTTAATTATCGTAACTTTTTGTTAGAAAAATATTTAAATATTTAAAGATAAAAATAACAATCTGAATAAATGCGAACAACAGTTGCGACTTCTCATAGTACTTTTTTGTAAAAAAAATTATTTTTTCATTTGTTATTTTGTAAACTCAAACAGTTGTATTTGTTTATTGTAGAGTTGTATCTCTCACTATATTTTATTCTTTTTTTCATCACAAGTTTTCGTTCTAATTGGTATCTCTATTTAAATAGTCATGTCTTTTGAACTTTCTATATATTTGTCTCGTCATCAATAAGTAACAAATCATTGTTCGTTGAAACAAATTTTCTGTTTTATGTTGAATCAAAATAATTTGAATACTAATATCTAATATTCAACGTTATAGTAATATAGAAATTTAATAAAACTTAATATAGAATTTACAATTGCGTCATTGTAATTTTCATTTAAAAACTATTTTAATATTAAAAATTTAATTTATTTTGTTTTTAAAAGTTGTGTATTTTAATTTAAATTTTTCGTTGATACAGTTTCAATCATTATTAAATATATTTTTAATTATTATTATTTAATAGAAATTTATATTTACTCATTACAACCATTAGTTCAATATTCTCAGTTAGGATCACTTTGTCGTAATGATTTTTTTAATTGTAGCTTTTTACCATAATTCTTCATAAAATTTCTTATATTTATAATAATTTAAACAATTTTTTTTTGCAAAGTTGCATCTACTCTACATAATATTTTTTATTATAAGTTTTTATTTTGATGGTTGTGTTTTTAGTAACAATTTATGTTTAGTTTTTATGTATTCAAACTATTCAATTACATTCAAACGATTTCATAATGTATAATTTTAATATTTAAATTTAATTTCATTTTTCTAAAATACAATAATAATCTAAAAAATAAAAAATCATGTTCGATATGAAATCATAATAGATTAAACTTAAAAAGTTATGCATTACATCATTGTTCACTGTTTTAGCAGAGCACTAAACACTCATTGAAGTTTTAAACTAAGAAAGACTGAATGTTCATCAAAGCATAAGCAGAATAACATAAACTACTTGCAAGCACCCATTCTACTTGAAACCATCTCCTTCTAACCATTAGTCCCTGAATTAACAGTAACATAACCATAAAAAAAAGTACTATCAATGTCAAATTTGACTATTGCAAAGCACACGAAAGTAAGAGAAATATATATAGAGTTAACCTTTTGCAAGTGCAATTGTTGGTACTCGCAAGTTGATAGATAACTTCATTCAACCTATTCACTTTATCTTCCAATTCACTCATCTTCACCAACTTAGCTTCTAACTCACAAACTCTGTGTTCCTCAAGCCAATTACTTATGTTGCATCATTGGATGTTGTTGTGGTGCGATTCTGAAAAAATGTCGACGGAGTGAGTGGGACCAAGTCCAACACAACGAACATGACCAGGCTGTTCAGTCCCAAATACTTGAACGAATTCATCATTTGAAGTTGAGGTAGCGTTGTTCCCATATGTGTTTCCAGCGTTTTGAGTGATCTTCTCTTCTAGTTGCTCCTGAAAGTAAAACAAATTACCAGAAAACTTAACAAACTGCTCAATGAAGATTCAGTTGAAATTATAACATAAATTATAACCAAATAATATAATTGATCGAGAGATAAACATATCTCTGAAAATTATAGTTCTATTGTCAAGTGTGTATGCCCATTAATAAAGCTTAAATATTACTCCCCCTGTTTCAATATGTTAGATGTTTTGAGGTTTATTTGGTGTTTCAAAATATAGGATGTTCTTTATCCCTATATAAAATTAATTCCTACTATTAAAAGGAAAACGTTGCTTGAAAAAAACCTTAGTTTTGTAAGAAATTACAATACAATGCCATTGGAATTATGTTCAAATTTTCGAATTTTTTAAAGGGTACTAAAGAAATTTCCAAAGCGATGTAAATGGATAAAGATGCGGATCTTTTTTATCCGGTAACCTGACCCGGTTTCAAGTTATAATCTTAGCCGTTAAATATTTTCTTCAGAATAAATCTCAACCATCCATTAACTAAGCGTTTCATCCTAAACCTAAAAGCTTTTTTCTCTCTTCTACTTTCTCTCTCTCTTATTTGCAGTCTCTCCCAAATATGGATTTACAGATTTTTTTTTTTTGCTTTTTGTCGATAAAGTTGAAAAGATGATAGAGGAAGAGAAGAAGACAAACAAAAATTGTTCAAGCGTGTGTAAGGTTTTTGTTTCTTTTTACTCTTTTGATTAAGTTTAGATTTTAAATTTATGTCTGATGATTAAAACCAAATTTTAATGGAATTTTGTTTCTGAATCTTGATGTGTAATGGTTTTGGGTTCTTCTCTGGTCATAATCACGATTTTGAGATGATAAACTCAGTTTTATAAATCGTCATTGACTCAATCTCAAATATATGTGCAATTCATTATGATTTCTATATTCTAATCTTATAAATTCGATCAAATGATTTTATACATCCTGAATGGGTTTGGATTTGAAAAACAGAGATTTACAAAAAACAAAAACTGATGGCAGCAAGATGAGAAGAGAAGATATTGGTGTGACGATGGTGGTCTTAGCGTTAGTGTTTTTGCAGTTTACGTCGGCTGATTTCATGGAAGGATTCAATTCCACCGTCTTTGCATCAAGTCAGAGCCACTCTCTTCATTTGCCCCATCTCTTTCATCTCCGCTTGGTAAGTTCAATCAGTTTTTTTATCCATCCATTTGAATTATATTACATCGCCACATGAATATTGATGAAAATCTATATCCATATGAATTGGTTAATAGGAAAAAAACAAAAAAAAAAAAACAAACCTTTTCTGAGAGTAAGAGGCTTTTGGTGGGTGGCTGTTGTTGAATCAGAAACCTCATTTTAAAGGGATACATCATGACATGTCTTCTTTCGCCATGGCGATGACTTTTCTCAGTGGTCCCAAATTGCTTACTGTCTTGCTCAACCAAGCCAACACCAGTTATTTATTCGGCTGCGTCTTACCTGTGATTGGTATATTCGCTTGGTCCCTTCGGTTGATCCTTCAAATTTTGATTAATTAATATACAGATTTGGGTTGTCTGAGTTGGAGGTTTTGTTTGTCTAAGTTATAGATAGATTGCAGGTTTTATTTTAAAATTTTGTAGAATTTGGTTATTTAAGTTGCAGAACATGTTTTCCCAGAATATATAAGCAAGAATTGATTTTAGAGGACAAGGTATGAAAGTCGTACAACCTTTTCCAAGAGAGTTTTCAGCTTTTGGTTATTTAAATATATGTTTTCATGTGACCCTTTCAATGATTCATATTTAATAATCTTCACTTTGATCTACTGTTCTTATGAATATAATCTATTGAGCTGTTGGTGCAGCTTACATGGGATCAGTTGGAAATAATAAATACAAAGATCTAATGAAGAAGGATGTACAACAGGTTGTGGCAATGTAAGCTAATTCTCTGGTTTTCATGTTTTTAGCTTTATTTGAGTTCATGTACAGCAGGTGGTTGGTTTCTCTATGAGAAAAGTATAAAGTTATTAATTTTTGTAAAATATCATAATAAAAGTGAAATTAAAATGACATGTTGTTTTGTATCAGGTTCACCATCATCGCAATGAGTCGTCGTCAACTGGAACTTGCGATGCTTGTGTTGTAATGGAGAAAACCTGCTCAATGGTCTTGGAAAACCAGCAGCAAAATTCAAATTATAATGGTTATTTGTTCTTCTTTTTTCTTAATCCATATAGTCTTAAATTTCATTAATCAATCGATCGTGTTTCAGATTGGAGTTGTGATCGAAGACAAAGAATTTGTCGAATCTTCATGAACGGAGTGAAGTGAATGGCCGGGAAATTCTCTTACAGTCTTAGATGTTCCTTGTGGTCAGAGCATCTCGGCCTTCACGCCGGGGAGGTACTTTTACATATATATTTTCTAGAAACGCCTATACTTAACATTCTTGACTTCATAGCAAATTTTAAAATGTTAATATAATCTTATATTTTTTGTGTTTAGATGAAAATAATCGAAGAACCGATCAAAGATGCAACATACAAGGACTTGTGGATGGCAACAGCTAAGAAGAACGCTGACATCTACAACCAAGTCTTCTCTTGCATTCCTAATGAGCATATACGCTCAAGGTTCATACTTCTCTTTTTAGTTTCCTTAATTAACACACTCCTTGCCCTCAATATGAGATGATCTAATGATTCTTTTGATCTAAAAACACAGAACTGCCTTGAGAGAGAACATGTCTCTTATAAAAGATAACTAGAGGCTGAATGAGACAAGAGGTCACCTTGTGTGTTTCCCATTACAGTTCATGTGTCTGATGATTAATTGGTCTTGACATTTCCAGACATGTTGGTGATCACCGCTATAGGCACTCTTAGAATATTTTGTGGTAATCAATAGATGAGGCTTTAAATACAATGTAAGTTTTCCTCATATATAACGGGTTGTTTGTAAATATTCTTTTCCCCGTTTGTTTGATTTTTTTTTCCTCATTATTGTGATGAACATTATGTTTTGGCTTTTTCTATTTTTCTTTGTTTGTATGAAATCTGGATTTTAGCATTATCATTTAGTAGCCATAGAATCTGCTATAAGACTTTATCAAGTGCCTTTTAATTTGAATGTTGCAAGGTTTTCCAGCTGAGGAACGGGAGAGATGTAGAAGAAGATAGTACTTCATATGAGAGTTTCAAATTAAGGAGATAAAGATTGGAATTAACAGTGAGTTTCGGTTTACGATGAAATTCAATTAGTGATGTGAATCGACATTCTCACTATCTTGATTGTTTGAATTGTGTTTTAAGAAATTATTTGAGTCCATAATGTTGTTTTCTGGATATGACGAGTAGGTGACTATGATAATCAACGTAGCTTAAAATCATTTAGGTTCACGTTGCAGAGTTTTATCGTCTAAGTTGCATGTTTGGTTTGTATAAGCTATAGATTGCAGGTTTTTGTGAATTAATTTGCAGAATTTGGTTGTCTAAGTTACAGGATTTTGTTTTTAAGTTGAACGTTTGGTTTGTTTGGTTTCTACTTTCCAAGTTATATAAACTGTAGGTTTTGGTTAAACAATTTGCAGAATTTTGTAAACAAAACTACATCTTTTGATTTTCTAAGTTACAAATTGCAGTTTTTGGTCGACTAATTTTAATTTGATTTGGCGAACTAATTTGCAGATATTGGTTCGAGAAATTATAGGTTTTAATTTCGAAGCTGCAAGGTTTGGTTTGAGAATATGAAACACTACCTTCTCTGCAAATTTTTAATGAGATGTAGTTTTTTTCTTATCAATGTTTGGGATTTGAGTAGTTGTTTAGTTTGAGACTTTGAGTAGTTGCAATTTTTCATTTTGAGACTTGAGTTCAATCTATCGAATATAAATTATGTAAATATTGTCAAATTATATTTATCGAAGACAAATTGTATTGATTTGACGCAGAAATAATATTTAATAAAAATGTTATAGTCAAAAAAAGATCGTGTTTCAGGGTTTATTATTGCCAGGTTCTGTGAATCAAATAGTGAAACGATGATTGCAACGGGTGAACGAACTTTATAACGTTGTCACCTTGTGCTTTTTAGTCAAAAGTCTTAATCTTTTTTTGTAGAAGTTATTGTCTTTGCTCTTTCTTCTTGATGGGTTGGTCTTATATGTTTGTGTTTCTTTGGTTATAACAATGTCTGTCTTTTGGATTTCATAGTGTCTGTCTTTTTGGATTGCAACAATACAAATTAAAAACAAACTGAAATTTGATATTTGGATTTGAATTTAAGACTTGAATTTAAGACGTCTAAGCAAATTGTAAGAAATATTTTGATTAGTTGAGAAAATATAGGTAGATGAATTCAAGTGTTAAGCTTTCACTAATTTGGATAAGGATTGACTATGCGACAGCATTTTGAAAATTTGGGTTTTTTTGAAAAATAATTATATAGTTTTTGAAAACTATACTTTTTGGATTATTTCAACTAAGTAAATAAAAAAATATTCAACGGAGAAATATGGTATCCCGTCTAACTTACCCAATCTCATTTAGTAAATATTGTTTAACGAGTAATTATTTAAAAGAGAACGAACATAAGACAAAAAAAATTATGATGGATACGGGATGAGACAAGACTGGATGAGACAAGACGAGATGAGACGGGATTTGTCGGGAAGAGAGGGGATGGTTAAACGAGTAATTATTTCATGTTTTGCAAAGTAAATACATTTAGGGTTAAATTTTTAAAATTTTACATGAAAAGAACGTACCTGTACTATAGCACCCATGTTCATATAATTCTGAGTTATTTTACAAATTTAAAATTTGTATGAAAATATTTGTCTCGTGCTGTAGCACAGGTTATTACCTTCACACGGGTATTTTGAGAATTTTTGGTATTTTTGATAATATTTTGAGAGTTTTGAGAATTATAATTTCTACTAACTATAGAAATTTTAACATACAAATGGAGAATGCATGTATTTTGTCTAAATTCTTAGCCATAAATTATTAATAATATTATTATATTGATAGTTCATTAAAATAAAATGGTTATGAGACATAAAATTTCTAATGGGATGGATCAAAACGGGAAAGGGATGAAATAGGACAGGACAAGATTTAACACCAGTAACAAAATTACTTTAACATTTTCAATAAATACGGGCTGTCTTTGATTATTATGGATGGATTACAAAAAAGTATCTATTTTCCCGCTAATGAAGATGATGATCATGTTTATTTTCGGTACGGATTGCGGTATCTACATATACACCAAAATATTGACAAAACACCGTGAAAGAGTGGCCAACTAATTTTAACGAAAAAAAATATTACTATTATACCATTTAAATTTTCCAATAGACAAACGTTTATTATTTGACTGAATATATGTTTTACCAGTATTTTTTAAGTAATTTAATTTACTAATTGAGTACATATACTTTAAAAACAATAATTAAATTTTGAGAAAATTCCAGTTTATTTATGGTATTAAGACGAAAAATAGTATATGTAAACTAAAACGGGTAAATTCGAATAATGAAAAAGAATATATTGAATAGTTTTTTTATAAAAAAGGGACATAAAATTTAGATTAAAGTACAAAATAAAAAATATAGGTAGATGAATTCAAGTATCAAGTTTTCACTAATTTGGATAAGGATTGACTATACGATAGTTAATTAACAACTTTGGAACGGGCACTTTAAAAATTTTGGTATTTTTGGAAATAATTATATAGTTTTTTAAAATGATAATTTTTTGGATAATTTTAACTGACTTAATAAAAAAGATCAACAGAGAACTCAGGTATTCCATTTAATTTTCTTACCTAATCTCTTTTAGTAAATATTGTCTAACGAGTAACTATTTAAAAGAGAACGAATATAAGACAAAATATTATGATAGATACGGAACGAGACGGGATGAAACGAGACAAGACTGGATGAGATGAGACTGGATGAGACAAGACGAGATGAGACAGGATGAGATGGGACGAGAGGTGAGGAGATGGGACGGGAATGGACGTGTTTCCAGTTCTAGAATAAATATGTTTATGTTTAATTTTTTATTTAAATTAAAATAACACACATGTACTATAGTATCCGCACATGTACTATAGCATCTGTGTTAATATAATTTTAGTCATTTACGAATTTAAAATTTATATGAAAAAATTTTGTCCCGTGCTACGGTACGGGTTACTACCTAGTACTATTTTATTAAAAAAACGTTTTATCTTTAGAGTTTATTGCTTTAGTTTCCCAGGTTATACAACTTACGATATAGTTGACAGAGTTTAATTTTTCAGATTTATTACATTTTTTAGTCCCAAAATATTTTTTTCTCAACACCCACTATAAAACCGGGACACAGTTGTTAGTTCTAGATATCAAATCAAAAGAAATTTCTTTTGAATACTCAAATGGATCAAAAAGAAAAGTCAGAACGAAAAAAAAATTAAAGAAGAAGAAGATGTTCAACCGACTCGCCCAATAAGTGCAAGCAACCCTCAAGACTTTGATTTAAACAAGAAGATCTATTTCTACGAAGGAAAGATTGATCCCAACAAAGAAGTAGAAGACACTATCTTGGTTATGTTAAAGATTTATGTGCCAAGTCTTTTTTAGCATCGATCTTTCTTCTCTATAGTTCTATGTGAGTTTCTTTCTTCTGGTTTCTTACGATGTTTATAAGGAACTAATAAATCTATAAAAATCATCTAAATAAAATATCTTTGCCATTTCGAATAATCTTATTGATCTGCCCACTAAGTCAAAATTTTAAATTTTTAAATCAAATAAAAATCAATCATAACATAATCCAACAAGAAAGCCTCCATCTATCGGAAGTTCCGATCATAACATTATCCAAACACATGACAATAAAAAACAATAAAAAACAAAAACAAAACAGTAAGTTCACGAATTCGACAAATTTAGTGTGTTCAACACACTTTGGACTAATACAGGATCACAACTTATTTGTATAGGAAGCTGATCATCTTTTTCCAACGCCGATTTGCTTATATGTGGTGTCTTGTACTTGTTCGATCCTCCAACTTTCATAATCTCTTGCATGCACGATTGAAGAGTTAGGAAAATATGGTTTACCTTTTCCGTGGAGTAGTTTTCAAAAGACTCTTCTACCGCACGAACAAGATCTTCGATGGTTTTTGGACACTCTTAATGTTGTAACGATTGAATAGCACTAAAAAATCCAAGATCTAAAATATTTAGATCCGGCGAGTTTGGTGGCTGACACATCAACTAGATATCAAAACCATTACTTGAAGCAACTTATTGGAAATCTTTATCCCCACATGCAATATGTGTTCTTGCATTATCTTGTTGGATGTAGATAGTTTTCCCTCGATCTTCTTGTGACACCCCGATTTCAGGGACATGCGGAGAGGTTTAAAAGAATTGATTTGGCCACCTATGTTACCAAAGTGGACTTATCTTTTCTGCCAAGGGTCCTGAGAGAACTCTAGAGTTAAGCGTGCTTGAGCTGGAGTAGTCTCAAGATGAGTGACCTTCCGGGAAGTGACTGTCGGAACTGTGTGAGTGAGGACAAAACAAAAGGAAATATCATGTGGTGATTTGTAGGGACGGTAACAAGTCTTTAAAACCTCCCGGAGAGGTGGCGATCGTGGCGTGGTATCAGAGCCGAACCCAAATAAGTGTGGAGTCGAATGGGCTCACACCGTCTGGGGTGACGGTCTTGGTGCGCAACGAGGACGTTGCGATCTGTTAGTTGGTGTGAATTGTGACACCCAGGTTTCAGGGACATGCAGAGAGGTTTAAAAGAATTGATTTGGCCACCTATATCACCAAAGTGCACTTATCTTTTCGGTCAAGGGTCCTGAGAAATCTCTAGAGTTAAGCGTGCTTGAGCTGGAGTAGTCTCAGGATGGATGACCTTCCGGGAAATGACTTTCGGAACTGTGTGAGTGAGGACAAAACACAAGGAAAGATCATGTGGTGATTTGTAGGGACGGTAACAAGTCTTTAAAACCTCTCGGACGTAGCAAATCGACCGTCGGATATGGATGGGCTCACGGCCTTAGTGAGAGGACGTGAGACCCATTAAAGAAGGTGGGCCCATAGACTAGGATTGGACATAGGACCCACTGAGAGGTGGCGATAGGGACGTTACAGTTTTTTTCTAGTGACCACTTTTCATGAATAACAGGAAGAACCTTTTCAATCAAACATGCTTTTAGATCTTCTCTTTTGACCGATGTTGCTGACCGATCTTCTCTATTTTTACTTCGTCTCTTAGCTGGCTCTATAGTAACAAAACGAAATATTCCAATCTTTCCAGAAAATATCTCCTTTCCTTCCTCGTCAAACCTTGGATGAGCCATAGCAGCTAAAAATATTACTTTTCCGATGTAATTCTTACTTTGACATGTACATAGCAGCTAAACTGTATGAGTCATGACTTTAAACTATGTAAAACAAAATCGTAACTAAATTTAAAAGAGCCTAAATAACTGGAATATTAGAACAATTAGAAAACTATCCTCAAACAAAGAATATGTGACTAATTAAGAAGAACTAATAGAGAAAAAGTAGGAACAAAAAAATAATCAGTAACCAACTTCAGTTTTATTATGCCAAAAAAAAAAAAAAATACCTGGAACAACTGTAAAGTCTCCATTGCCATTGCTAAAAGTTTCTTCTGTTGGTGGGATTTCTTTTAAATCAAACAAAAAATCATTCTCATTATTTAGTAGTGACATACTCAAATCATTTAGAATTGTGAAATAAAAATTAGAAACTATTCTCATTTTGAAACTTAAATAAGCATAACAGATTCACAAAAAAATTACATTGGCTCCAATGTAAAATTTTTGAATTTTAAGTTTAAAAGAAATTATGTAAAACGTTGGCTCTATTTTTTTCAAGTAAATTAGATTCACCAAAATTTTACTTTGTCTACATTGTGTAACGACGTTTAGTATTTCTTTTTATTAATTATTTTTTTTTGGGCCTTTTTGGGCAAAATAATTAAGCACGTTTTGCCCACTTTAATTGCTTTAACTGTTTTAGTTGAGTGTTTTAATTAAATAAAAATTTTTTTAATCTGTGTGCTAAACATAAAAAAACTAATATATTGAAACGGAGGGAGTAGTACATTACTAAACAAAAGAGAGTAACAAAAGCTTAAATACTAGTGAACAATCCAGCTGAATAGTTCTTCTAACCATTTAAAATAAATAAAGTATCCATAGAAGTAAAAGCAAAGTATAAATAAGAAAATGATTGAGTAAAAAAAAAATCAAGTAATTGGTTTTGATAAAAAAAACTCACTGATAGTTCTCAAGCTTCTTCATTAACAAAATTTCCATTAGTTTTTAGGCGTGTACACACAAAAATCTCTCCACGGCCGAGACGTATACCCTTCTTGAGAGACTAGACATTTATACAAGATAAATCGAATAAGAGACAAATGAATTAATAAAGTACAAAGGGCACTTACAATTTATTTAGCCTTCCTATCGATACTTTTTTCCCTAAAGTATGTAGAGTTTTGTAATGGCTCCTACTCTTCACATTTTGCGCTCTCAACTTCTGAAACTCATTTATGTAACCATCTAAGGAACTTATAACATTATACTCCCTCTGTTTCATAATAAGTGTCATTTTGACACTTACACACAAATTAAGAAAACATATTTAAATATCTCTTATACCCTTAAAATTGATATTGACTCTTGATATTCTTCAATGAATATGAGGTTAAAGTTAGAAATTTATGCTTAATATTACATTGAAAATCTAAAATGACACTTAATTTGAAACAAAAAAATCATGCCAAAATGACACTCTTTGTGAAACAGAGGGAGTATTACAATACACTAAAATGTATGGTATCTTACCTTACCTTTTTCATCAAACTGCAAATGCACAAAATCTTGCCATTGCTCTTTTGGAATAAAATCTGGTCGAACCTCTATAGCTTCCTTTGGAGTATTATGTCGATAAAATTTCCAAGGACGAGTTTTAAAACCATTGCACTTTTGACTTAAATTTGTCAGCACAAACCTTTTGATCTTCTCATTAGAAGCATCAAAAAAAAACTTAGACTGGATATAAGTTTGAAGAGAGATAAATAGTTAAAAGTCATGTTGATAGTTGTATATTATATAAACTTTTACCATTATTATACCTGAATATACTCCCAAGCCGCCTCATCCTTTCGCCATATTGGAACCTTTCTCCAAACCACATAATTTATAGGAAATTTGTTGACATCAGTACTTAACATACCAAACCTTCACTTCCTCCTTCAAGTTGATTATGGGGACCAAACTCAAGGATAACTTTACGATTCTCCATTCCCCAAAAATTTTGTGCAGTAAGGTGTTCCTAAGTTACAATTCCATCTGAACCTGCAAGAAAAATACATCGATGTAAATTAATACCTACTATTATCTTTAGAAGTTACGTTTTTCTATCATACCTATAACATTAACCACCCATTTTCCTTTCTCACGTCCTTGTGTATGCAGAGGAGCTGAAGTATTCTAAAGAAGCTCGTCATGAAGAACATTCTTTTCGTTATCTGTTCCATCTTATGTTTCATCGGAGTCAACGGTAGACATCTGTATATAACTTTTAAAATACTTGTCTTCTTAATTAGAACAGGTCTAGAATATAGAACATAAAATAAAAAACTTGAACGAAGGTAATAACACATAATTAAATCCAAAATCCAAGTCCTGCAAGCAAATCAAATACGTAAACGTCTTCTATAATATTTCTCTAAATACGAGAAGTATGATAGACTATAATGCCCATTGACGCTCTCCTTGCTCAAGAATCCCAGAGACTCATGCATGTTCTTCATCCTAGAGACAAAACGGAGCTATGTGGTGAGTATGTGAAGCGTCAACATTAATTAACTTCATAAACTATTTGAGTTTTCTGAATTTACATATATTCTCTTCTTTCCAGTTTTGAATACAACCAGGTTCTTTCAGTTGTTTTGTGTTCTTAGGTAACCCTTCACGTCGAGCAATAGTTGCTTCAAAACGAAGACACTATAATGGTCCTTGGTACAACATCAGTTCTGTCCCTGGTGATGCTCTCATCCAGTGGTGGGAATATTTTATTGTAAGTTCCAATCTGTTTCACACCTTGTATGAGAGTACATAAATAATAAATAAATGCTCTTATTTGCAACAAGAATTTTATTGGGATCCTATAGATGGTGCAGAGGTTTACCGCCTTTGGTATCATGTTGTGGCTGCCCGTCTTAGAGACATGGTCTCTAAGGTAAATGTTTCCGGTAACAAGCTAGAATGGATAAGTGGAGGAATCTAGGAGGTTATGTTGGAGTATTGGGACTCAGATGAGTCTAAGAAGATAATCAAGATAGCTTCAGACAATAGAATGTCAGCTAGGGATGGATATGGGCCACATGCTCATACAACAGGTGCTAGATCTTTTAACCAAGTCAGATACCAAATCGTAAGTTAAATCGGTTCTCATGTGATTCACTTTATAATCAGTATAAGTCTTCCAAGTTTTCCTTGTTTCAACAATAAATTGTTTTGTTTCTTTTGTAGAGACAAAGAGAAGGCATTGAGTCTTCCATGTTGCGTGTATTGAGAGAGACTCATCGAAGAAGTGACAAGACTTATGTGGATGGACGGGAACAATCAATTGACGAAGAACTTCAAAGACAAATAGAAGCCTTCTCCCAAGCTTATGATGGCCCAACCAACGACGGCTTAGAGATCACACAACTTGATGAAGATGAACTGTACTTGAAGGTAACAGTTTCAATTCTTCCTCCAATTCTAATGTTATATGGTTCTATAAACATTTACTTACTTCTATTGCTTTTATACTTTGGAATAAACTAGCTAGATACTGTACTACAAACATATAAAACATAGTTACACCGTTAGACACAATAGTTAAAAAAAATTGTAGAAAACACAATCCATTTGTATTCGTTCATTTAATTGATTAAAATAGTTCTATTGTACTCAAAATCTGTAATTCCTTAATCTTATTTTTTAATTTTTTTTATGTTAGTATAATGATGGTATTTGTCTCAATCTGTAGTTATTATTATATTGTTGTTGTTTTGTTTTCTCTTTAGATTCGTGTTTACGTTTTTCTTATAAAAAAGTATGTCTTCTTTTTAGAAAACGTCCATCCATAAGAAGAGTTTTTTTTAGAATGTTAACGAATTATTCCCATGGAGCAAAACTTTGTTACATTTTTTAACTGTTTTATTGAGACTTACTTGAAGTTTGATTTTTGGTTTGTGGTTCTGTTCTAACAATGTTCTATCAATGACCTAACTAGTTAAGTTTTTGAATAAATATTGTATCAAATTGGAAGTTCATGAAACTGTTATCTAACTTGTTTTTTTTTTAGTATGTACTGTCTCATAATGGAAGGATCTTTGGTCGTGGAGAATAGTTTTCTACTCTTGAGCATGGGGAAAGCTCTGCTGGTGCAATAGCTACTTAAACGTTAAGTCTCCACCTTGCAACAGCAGCTGGCTGCTGTGGTTGAGTACATGAAGCAGTACATGTCTGAAGGAGCGACCACAAACTTCCCTTATGCTCAGCCCACACAAGGAACCAGAGCTTCTGTAGCTGGGACATCTCGCTTCAACAACAATAATGATGACAATCTTGCCAGAGCTGGAGTTGAAGCTAAACCTGGTAATCCACCTGAGCAATATCCTGAAGGCACTCCCATAATTGCATATCCTAACCAAGTTCCCAATGAGGAAAACCAAGAAGATGACAGTGCTGATGAGGACAATGGTGGTGCTAATTGATGAAGTGAATGGTGATGTTAGACTTCCATTCTTCTCTCATCTTAATTAAGACATTATGCTTAACAAGCTTTTCATATGCTAGCTCTCCCTGTTTGTGTTCTACTTTTGAAACTCTTTTTATGAATGCTTGTTTTTTGGTGTTTTATATGCTAGATCTCCATGTTTGTGTTCTACCTTTTTATGAATGCTTATTTTTTGGTGTATGATGTTTGAATATGATGTAATATATGTATTGTAAAAATTTCTGTTGATTTTGGTTTCTTGTACAAATGATTACTACCATATAAATGGTTTTGGTTTGTCACGTTTGCAAGCAAAATAAAAATAATTCATAGTTTTTTTTCTTCAGTTTTTTTAATACCATTTTGTTACTATCTGAAGCAATTTCCAACAAGATACTCTATTGCTAATCATGGGTATTTGCGACGACATATTTTTGTGAGTAATATAAACATTTGATACCAGTTAATATTTTGTTAGTATATTGTATCAAGTTGTGGCAAATAGCTACATATATAATAGCTAATTCTTACCACGAAACCGAAGCATTTGTTGCTAATTTGTTACTGAGATCTACTGGCATTTTTTTTTGTCTACTTGTTACAATATTGACCGCTCTTGTTGTAGCTCATAAATTACAAGATAAGTGTAGTTCTTTGTAACTATTAGCAACAATGTAGTTTATGGGATTTTATAACAAATTGTCACAATAATATTGAAACAAAATTGACGCAAATTGACACTGTTTTATTAATGGCAATTCATAGAAAATTTGTTACAACCTAAATGTAGTCTTCATAACTATTAGCGAGGACTTATTACGTGGGGATTTGTAACAATCCGTTACAATATATGAGACAAAATTAAGCAAATTGACAAAAATAAAATTGTTGCAAATTTGTAGCTAATTTGCTATGATTTTTTTACAACGCTTACTTTGCTACAACCATATAGGCGCAAATATGTTTTCGAAACAATTTTGTAACAAACAAAAATTTGTGACAAAAAATATGTAAATAGCTACAATTTTATTGGTAACTATACAAACCAAAAACTGTAGTGCGTTATTAAAACGTCGAACATGAGAATTCTCCGTACAAACTTTCTCGCATTGGAATAACCTTTCCAAATGAGCATCTCGGGTAGGAAACTAAGTGTGAGAACTGAAATCTAGTTTCTCCTTCCGAAGTAATTCGAATGTGGAGGAGCTTATCGCCGTTTATAATTCTGAACTGAATTGAGAGAGTTGTGAGAATTTGAATTTGTATTGCTGCTTTTGGAAAATATTTCTGATCCCCTACAAAAGACTCCCTCCTTACATATTTATACAGACCAATTTATTATCTAATTAATGCATAATTAATAGGACACGATTTGCGCGACCCAATTAATCCTCTTGAATGCGGGAATCTTTGACCGGGCCCGAGCTGCGAGCTGACCAACACGGATCATCTCCGCGCTCACTTCCTTCCTCCGGGCCTGATGGGCCGATCAGTAATACGCTCTTGGCCCATTAGACAAGCCCGGCATGGGCCATTTTGCTTATTGCCCGAGATGGCAGATCGTGGGTACAACAGTTGTCCCCCAAGTCTCCCGAGCTGAACAGTTCGGGGGACTTTTAACCTTCAAGCGATCGATTTTGGGAAACTGAATATCCCCCATATCTCCACGATTTGATCGTGGTAATGATGAGATTTGCCTTCCCGAACAAGCCTCAGGACCCACTAAGTGGCGTGTTAGCTATAAGAGAGAAAGAGAGAACGGTGCGAGACCTTTCACTTCCCCAGGTAATCATTACTCCCTGGTTCCGTGTATAAAGGTAAACTCTACTTCTCTCTTTCACTCTTAATCCCCAATTGTGCTTGTGTTTTCTCCGTTTTTCGATTTTCTCTCTTTCCTTCTGTGAACTTCTTTACTTTCGCCGGAAAATCCTTCACTCTCCCTTTATTTCTTACTACTTTTACCGGAAAAGCATGTCTCCGCCGAAATCCTCATCGGGAAAAACCGCAAAACCCTTAATTCCGGGGTTTTTTGGCCCCCACCAGCCGTCGATTCTCTCTGCGGAAAGCATAGCCGAGATTAGAGGATCCACCGGGATTCCGTCAGAGGTCGAGATCAGATTCCCAGAGGCTCATGAGTCTCCAGAGAACCCCCCTCCAGGGTACTGTTGCGCGTTCGAGATATTCTTCTCTGCGTGCGGTCTGTCATTCCCCCTTCCCGAACTCATCGTGACGATGATGTTCGAACTGGGCTTCGTTCTTCCCCAGATGTGCCCCAACTTTGTTCGGACTGTCTTGTGCCTTCAAACTCTGGGGGAGGAGTTCAACTACCAGTTGTCATTGGCCGACTTCCTCTAGGTGTACACGGTGAAGACTGGTCGTACCAAGGGCACACTTTACGTGAGCCCACTTGCCGGGCTAAAGGTCTTTGACGACCTGCCCGAGAAGGATGAAAAGTGGCGGAAGTCCTATTTCTTCTTCCCGGTTAACGAGCTCACTTTCGGCCACCGCGTGAGTTCGCACGTATCAAAGTGGACTTCGAAAATTGGTAGAATGGAGTTCCTTGCTAGGTCCAAGTTAAGTATTGCTTGACTTTCCGTCTCACCTTTTAACTGTTTCTTTTTCAGATCACTTCGAACGCGGATTGCTTGACCCCACATTCGCAGAGTTCTTCTCGAGGTTCTGCAGCCAGGGACAGATTGCTTGGGATTCTTTCTCCTGCGAAAGGATCAGAGAGTCCACGGTGAGGCTCAGAAGACGTTCTCTAAACTGTTCTACCCCCGTGAGCGTTTCGGAGATGAATTACAAGGAAGAAAGGGCATGCCGAGCTGCCGAAAAAGAGGCAAAGAAACAGATGACGATGGCCCTTGCTGAAGGCAAAGCTCGCCTTTCTAACAAGAATTCCTCTGGATCCTCCGTTCCTGAGGTGAGCGGGACTTCCGCACCTCCAACTGGCTCTCCCGAGCTTCGTACAGAATCAACCAGGGCTCCTGCTGGCCCGTTGGTTCCCCCGTGATTGTCATTGCTGATTCTAGCGATGAGCCACGGGAGGTCGCTGCTTCCCCCCCCGCATCAAAGAAAACCTCTGCTGAGATGTCCTCTCAGCAAACTGATTCATCGAAGAAGAGGAAGGAGCCCGAGACCGCCTCCTCTTCTCGTGAAAAAGTCCGAGCCCGGACTGGCTCATTAGGGGATAAGCGAGGTAAACCGAGCTCGAAAGACAGGGGTCCCTCCTCGGAGAGGAGATCTAAAGAGCCGCCCCCCCCCCACCGAGAAGGATGAAAAGTGGCGGAGTCCTATTTCTTCTTCCCGGTTAACGAGCTCACTTTCGGCCACCGCGTGAGTTCGCACGTATCAAAGTGGACTTCGAAAATTGGTAGAATGGAGTTCCTTGCTAGGTCCACGTTAAGTATTGCTTGACTTTCCGTCTCACCTTTTAACTGTTTCTTTTTCAGATCACTTCGAACGCGGATTGCTTTACCCCACATTCGCAGAGTTCTTCTCGAGGTTCTGCAGCCAGGGACAGATTGCTTGGGATTCTTTCTCCTGCGAAAGGATCAGAGAGTCCACGGCGAGGCTCGGAAGACGTTCTCTAAACTGTTCTACCCCCGTGAGCGTTTCGGAGATGAATTACAAGGAAGAAAGGGCATGCCGAGCTGCCAAAAAAGAGGCAAAGAAACAGATGACGATGGTCCTTGCTGAAGGCAAATCTCGCCTTTCTAACAAGAATTCTTCGGTGGCGTCCTACGAGGATCAATTGTTCGCCTCCCCTTCATCTTCCGAGGTGAACCTTCTTCAAGAGAGGATCGCTGACCTGGAAGCCCAGGTGAAAGAGTACGCCAGGCTGGAGGCTGAGAATGCTAGCACCGTAGCGAAAGCCGAGCAAATCCGAGCGCGGATGAAGAAGGCTGAAATAGAGGTGCTCGACCTTGGGGTTGCCAACGAAGACCTCCGAGACAAACTGAAGAAGGCGGGGGACCTTTACTTCGAAGCTGCGGAGGACGCGAAGGCAACCAAGAACAGGTTGCACGAGATCGAGCTTCGCAATCAGCTACTCGAAGCTGGCAACAGCTGCGAGATTGAGAGGGTGCGAAGGGAGGAGAGGCAGGCAATGAGGCGGACTCTCCGTCCTCAAGTTGAGGAGGTGAGGGTCACCTTCAAAGAGAGGGAGAAGCTATCTCTGCTCCAGGTCCGAGCTGCTGAGATTAGGGCGAACCGGGTGCTGATCGAGGAAATCGCCAGAGGAGAGATCCAAGACATGGAGGCCAAGCTCGGACTCCTGAAAGCTGACGAAGAGGTGGCGGACGAGAAGGTTTCGAAGGTAACTCCTCGTGACCTCGACCTCTCAGTATTCTCAGATCTTTTGGCGGATACACCCGATCTCTTGTGCAGCGAGAACCCGCTAAGCGTCACAATCGACGAGTCCGGCACTAATCTCGGGCAAATGTCAAAGCAGGGAATGGACGATTTTCTGGTGAACACCAGGCCGGAAGAGGAGCTCGCAGAGATGGGCTTGGCCCTATCCGAAGCGGCGTCTGATCCCGCTTTTCCTAATCCTTAGTTTTCATTTTGGGGGTGTTTTGGCACGGGTTGCCCCCCTGTTTGTAGTACTTATTTTCAGACTTGCTTTGGAGTGTTTTGGTCGTGGTGACCACTCCATACAAAAAAAAATTTGTTTTGTCATCTTAAATGCGAACTTAATTTCCACAATCTTTTGTTTTAAAAGATGATACGAGCAGGAATAAACACGAAGTGAGAACTTTGGTTAAGTAGTTCGAAAAGATGACATCCCACTTTAATAAGTAAAGCTGAGTACGAATTGGATACTTCGGTTTAGATAAGAAACTAAGTTTTGACTTTACTAAGTAAAGTGGAGTACGAAGTAAGAACTTCGGTTTAGAGTTTTCGCAACGTTAAGCTTTAAAGTAAAGCTGAGTACGAAGTGAAAACTTCGGTTTAGACCTACGAAGATGAACCTCGGCTTAAATGATATACGCGAAGTCAGAATTCGGCTTTTTTTTTTTTTTTTTTTTTTGAGGAACCATTATTAATAAAAAAAGTTTAAGAAAACTTTAAATTTTATTAATATGTATAGCTGGACCCGAAGTGGGCTGCCTACGTACCCTAATCGGGATCAAGCTAAATCGTAGTTCGATACAAATAAATTAACTGTAAAAGAGTTTAAGGTGCAAAGAATTCCAAGACCTCGGGACTGGTTTTCCCTCTAAATCCTCGAGCTGATAGACTCCATTTCGGACTTCGCGAGTAATTCTGTACGGTCCTTCCCAGTTAATTCCCAGCTTTCCTGCATTGAGCTCCTCGGTGTTCTCGTAGACTTTCCGGAGGACTAGGTCGCCAACTGCCAAGGGTCTGCTTCGGATTTTGGAGTTATAGTACCGAGCTACTGCGTTCTGGTAATTCTGGATCCGAACCAAGGCCTGGTCCCGACGCTCGTTGATTGTATCGAGAGTATCTTATAGGAATTCTTCATTCTCCTCAGCTCGGAGTGGGTTTAGCGAGGTAACGGATTCCGAGCACTTCTATATCGGCTGGGACTACGGCATCAACTCCGTAAACCAGGGAGAAAGGTGTCTCATTAGTGGCCCGACGAGGTGTTGTTCGGATCGTCCAGAGGACGCCCTGTAGTTCGTCAGGCCAACGCCCCTTGCGAGCATCAAGCCGTTTCTTCAAGTTGGCAAGTATGACCTTATTCATCGCCTCGGCTTGCCCATTACCTTGTGGGTAACGAGGAGTTGATTTATTGAGTCGAATTTTCCACTTCGCGCAGAACTCTTCGAACTTCGAGGAGATGAACTGTGGACCATTGTCCGTGATGATTTCACACAGGACACCGTAGCGATAGATTATGCTCTTAAGCACGAACTGTTCCACTTTGTTACTTGTTACTTTCGCATAGGCTGCCGCTTCTACCCACTTGGAGAAATAGTCAGTAAGAGCGAGCACGTATTGAACTCCTCCTGGTCCTCGACGTAATGGACCGATGATATCCATAGACCACCTCATGAATGGGTAAGGTGCGGACACCGAAGACAGGAGCTCGGCAGGTTGATGAATTGACGGGGCGTGCTTCTGACACTTCTCACAAGCTCGAGAATATCTTTCGCAGTCCGTGACCATGGTAGGCCAGAAGTAACCTTGCCTTTTGATTTTGAAATCCAGAGTCCGACCTCCGGAGTGATTTCCATTGGGACCATCGTGAACAGCTCGCATTAGCATCGCGGGCTCACTACCAGCCACGCATGTTAGATAAGGACCAGCTACACTTCGGCGTAGAAGTATTCCGTTGTGAACGCAGTACCGCGCACTGACAACCTTGAGTTTCCTAGCTGCCCATTTGTCGGCTGGGAGTTCCCCTTTTTCCAAGTAAGCCCACATCAGGCTCCGCCAGTCATCTGCCCCCCAGCTGTTAGAATTCGTGCCGCTCGAAGTAGCATGTGGGATAACAGCTTGATTGTCAACTGGTGAGCTTGACGGTTCCAGAATTTGACTCGCGTCTAGCTCGGCCAGAGGTGGGTGAACTTCCATTGGAGTAGGCATAACGGGGGCTGGGTCCTCCGGTGGCAAAGAGTCCGCAGACGCCTTGCGAGCTGCCTCCCCTGCAGCCAGCTGCTTTTTCATTGCCCGGGTGACGACGTTTGAGTTTTCTAGTCGAATGCTTGGATATTGGATAACTTCAACGGGGATAATCCTGGTCGTCGCGGGATCCGAAGTGGACGCCAAAGATGCTAAAGCGTCCGCCGCGGAGTTTTCACTTCGTGGGATCTTAGTGATTTCAAAATCCTCGAACTTAGTGACTAGTTCCCGAGCTTTGGACAAATAAGCCTCCATACGACCATCCTTTGTCTCGTACTCCCCCAAAAACTGGTTGGTGACCAGCTGTGAATCGCAAAAAGCTCGGAGTTTTCGGACACCAATCCCCACTGCGAGGCGTAAACCAGCAAGGAAGGATTCGTACTCGGCTTCATTGTTGGACGCACTGAAAGCCAAGCGAAATGACTGCTCGATCACTTCGCCTGTAGGGGAAGTGAGGCGGACCCCAATTCCTGCTCCCGACTTGGAAGAAGCGCCATCGACATACAACGTCCATGGGGCTTCGACATTGTCGCTAACCGAAGAGGCTAGTGGGAGTTCGATCAAAAAATCAGCCAGCACTTGTGCCTTTGCACAAGTTTGAGTCCGGAACTCGATGTCGTATTCACTTAACTCGACAGACCATTTAGCTAGCCTCCCGGATTGGCTCGGACTATGTAATACCGTCCGTAGTGGTTGCATGGTCAGGATTATGATTGTATGGGACCGGAAGTAAGGCCGCAGCTTTCTTGCCAAAGTGACTACTGCTAGGGCCAATTTCTCCATCATAGGGTACCTGGACACCGCCCCAGTAAATGACTTGCTGATGTAGAAAATTGGTCGCTGCTCCCCCCTTTCCTCACGAACCAAGACTCCGCTGACTGCACTGTCCGAGACGGCTACGTAAAGAAAAAGCGGCTCACCGAACTCGGGTTTAGCCAAGACTGGTGGTTCAGATAGATAGGTTTTGAGCTGAGCAAACGCCTCTTCGCACTTCGCATCCCACAAGAAAGTGTTTCCCCCTTTTCGCAGCAATTAGTAGAACGGGAGGCATTTGTCCGTAGATCGAGAGATGAAGCGGTTGAGGGCTGCGATCCGTCCGTTTAGGCGTTGCACTTCGCGTAAAGTCCTAGGAGAACTCATAGACAAGAAAGCATTGATCTGCCTCGGATTCGCCTCAATTCCTCTCTCTGTGACGATATACCCTAGAAACTTCCCTGATGGGACTGCAAAGGTGCATTTCGTGGAGTTAAGCTTCATCCCGACTGATTCAGGATGTCGAAGCAAACTTTCAGATTCGCGAGATGCGAGCTGGCTTCCATTGATTTTACCAGCATATCATCGATGTAAACTTCCATGGTCTTTCCGAGCTGGTGCTCGAACATTCGATTTACCAGTCTCTGGTAAGTTGCTCCCGCATTCTTTAACCCGAAAGGCATAACCTTGTAACAGTAAGTCCCACGGTCCGTAATGAACGCAGTCTTCTCCTGATCGTCTGGGTTCATAAGGATTTGGTTGTAGCCAGAGAAAGCATCCATGAAAGACATCAACTCGTGCCCCGAGGTGGATTCAACTAGCCGATCGATGTGCGGAAGTGGAAAGCTATCCTTGGGGCAGGCCTTATTCAGGTCGGTGAAATCAACGCAGAGTCGTGACTTTCCATTCTTTTTCTTGACTACCACTGTGTTTGCGAGCCACTCGGGGTACTTTACTTCGCGTATCTGTCCTGCCTTCAACAAACGTTCAACCTCTTTGTTAACGATTTCAGCTCACTCAGGACCCAGCTTCCTTCGCTTCTGCTTTACAGGTCGGAACGTCGGGTCCACATTCAGCTCATGGGAGATAACCTCTGAACTGATACCGGGCATCTCGTCTACGGACCACGCGAAGGTAGCCATCCTTTCCTTTTGGAAGGTTATCAGACTGGCGCGGAGCTCGTCACCCAACCCCACTCCAATCTTGATTTCCTGATCCGGAAACTTGTCATTGATGAAAATGGACTCAGTGAGGTCACCTTTTAACTGCTTCCGAACTGGATTCTTCGGGACCTCGAGCTGTGGTTGCTATTGGACCAGGAGCTTGTGACTTGCGAGGTAACAGCTCCTCGCCGTCCTTTGGCTTCCTAGAACCTCCCGTACTCCTTGCGGGGTCGGAAATTTGATGCACTGATGGTACGTCGAGGCCACTGCTTTCATCTGGTAGAGCCAAGGAGTTCCCAAAATAATATTATAGGCCGCAGGTCGGTCGAAAACCGTGAACTCCACCATTTTAACCCCTCCTTCTAGCGCCAAATGTGAGAACTGAAATCTAGTTTCTCCTTCTGAAGTAATTCGAATGTGGAGGAGCTTGTCGCCGTTTATAATTCCGAACTGAATTGAGAGAGTTTTTGAGAATTTGAATTTGTATTGCTGCTTTTGGAAAATATTTCTGATCCCCTACAAAAGACTCCCTCCTTACATATTTATACAGACCAATTTATTATCTAATTAATACATAATTAATAGGGCACGATTTGCGCAACCCAACTAATCCTCTTGAATGCGGAAATCTTTGACCGGGCCCGAGCTGCGAGCTGACCAACACAGATCATCTCCGCGCTCACTTCCTTCCTCCGGACCTGATGGGCCGATCAGTAATACGCTCTTGGCCCATTAGACAAGCTCGGCATGGGCCCTTTTGCTTATTGCCTGAGATGGCAGATCGTGGGTACAACACTAAGAAGCTCCTACCAACAGTCCCATGAGCAAAGTTTGCAAAGCCCCACACATACTGTAGAACTAGAACACTTATAATCATAATCACAAACACGAGCAGCTTCTCTGATTCATGATTCATGAATAGCTTCCAAACAATATCAGCGAGTTTCATGAAATTCAAACCACTATTAATCTCACTTTTGTAAACTGCAAAGGCCAAACCAAACTCTTACGTACAGATTTAAATTTTATAAAAAAAACACGAGTAGCACAAGCGGTAGACCCACATAGAGCAAACACTAACACAAAAAAAAATAAAGAGGAGAATATATGCAATTTTGGTGGTTAGTGGGAAGTAGAAGAGAGGACAACGAAATGGTGTTATCTTGTGTGCCTTTTTTCATGGTCCATCGTTGTCTATTAGAGATAATTATGTGGACCTCCTACGTTCGCCTTCTTCATTTTAGGCCACATGTCCATACTTCTTGCTCTATGATCAAAATATGTAACTGTTGAGTGTTAAACTAAAATAAAACAAAAATAACAAAATGATATAAATGCTTATCATTCTCGTTTATCACTAAAAACTCTTATCAATGTTTTTCATCGGTTTTGTTTATCTAGTGTTTTATACTTAACCGATTAAGAACATTTATAGATTGTCCTCCTTTCAAATAACATTTCATAAAATTTTGAAAATATGGTGTCTATATATGTCTCTCATCATTCAATTATGGTGTATGTGTTTTGTTACAAAGCATAACAACAAAACTATGATTTGACTTCTAACGACTGGCATATCTACTCAGCCTGGAGAATCTTCTTCATCCTTTTTTCTTGGGACATTATGATGCGCCTCTACAGAATACAGACAACTCCATTCTTCTTAAGTGAACTTTACTTCTTTTTTTTTTCTTTTTTCATTCGAATATGCGGTATATCCTTCTCTCAATATTTTTTCCAATATAATAACAGGAGCCAATTATGAAAATATAAAAAAAAAATGTGACGAATGATAAAGACAATGAATTAGGTTATGGATAGATCCAGTTATCCAACGAATGAAATGCATGTCATGTAACAAAAGAAAAATCTCTTATATGCTTTTTAGAATGTGTAGACTTTCAAAAAAAAGGAGAAAGTATTTGGGCTTTCGTTTTTCCTTAAATATAAAATGAGTTTGGTAAGAAGTTTCATTTGAATCAAAAAACTGATATGGGTTTTTCAAATATCAGCTAATTGGGCCTGCTGTTTCGCCGATCTTATGAGTCAACACTGAAATCTTGTAGCTCACATTTCCATTGTAGCCTAAACCATCACGTTATTGGGTCAAACCAAATACTTTTTCTGTTCAGCATACAGTGTTACAAATCTTATGGTACTACTACTGGATGATTACATATATCTTTACATTGTCCAAGTCCTCCAGGATATACCATCAGATCAAAAAATGACAAAACACTTGACATTTCTCAACAAAACAAGTATTCCTACAACATTATCTCACATATCAAACATATTCTTTTTATGCATATTAGTTGATTCCATGGATCTTACATCTTAGTTAAATTGGCTAATTAGTTTTTATGTTTCTATGATTATCATGGTCTTTTCTATGATAATCTACGGGATCTCAACAAACTTCCAAGTGTCGACTGAACGTGTTTATTTGCAGTTTGCAATGGACTCGCACCATTTGATTCTTTCATCGATGAGTACCACGTCGGATCCCACTCAAAGGTTCAAAGACTTGAAGTCTTGAACCATGTGGTACCAACTCAAAATCCTTTTCGTTTGTTAGGAATATTAAACAAATAAGGACAGGCCAAATAAACAAAGTTCTTCTCTTCTTTTTTCCATTTCCTTCGTAAGTTCGTAGAATAAGAAAACTAAATCCCCGTAAACAAAACGACGAAATAAACTAATAAAACAATCAAGGTGGGTATGAAATAAAGAAAACTAATTTGGTGGGTGATTAATAAGCGAGGCTGCTTTCCAATATTTCGTAATTTTTCCTCTATGTATAAACGCTGGAAGAGGAAACACATGGACAATTGGATATATTTTATTTTTAATATGTAAGTGAAAGTGATGATGCTATGTAAATTATATCGCATGCCTTAAGCCTAATAATGATAATCTGTTTATAGTTTATTTCTTGCATGCCTAACACTAGCTAGTATGATTTTTTTTTTTGGGGTCAAGTTAGAATATATTATATATGGAGTCCTGGAGATCTATATGTTCTTCATATGACTTTATTATTCACATGAAAAAATTGAGCATTAGCAGTGTATGTTTTTGGGTTAAATCATTATATAGATTCACTATCATGTATGTGTGCAATAAATATCGACCGTAGACGAGATCAATCACACAAGCCCTCGGGCTAAAATAAATAGGAATGCTCAAATAAGGCTCTGCCATCAATGGACGACCGTCTCAAACTGCGACAAACCCGGTACGTTATACTATTTTGTACTAACAAATATTTTACTCCGATTAAGTCATATATCGTAAAGACCAAATACATACCAAAGATTCGGTTTGATAAGCCGACCAGTTATAAATACTATAACGTACGGTGTCGGTAGCTCGAACTCATTTGTATCATTGTATTCTCTATTCGTTTTTTATTTTGTCATATATGCGTTTGTATTTTTAGTGTTTTATAGTACTATGAAAAATGTATTCTCTTTCAATAATTAATTATACTATTATTTAGCAAAAAGATTGAATATTCTTCACCGCTGTTTTAGGATCTTTCAAAGAAAAATTTAGTATTGCAAAAGTATTGCAACTATTCTTTTTACTATATATCTTGATTAACACTTCCAAACTAACAACATTAATTAAAAGTATATTTGAAAAGAAAACTTCAAAAGTCTCTTTCCTTCTCATCCCGCTTCAGAAATTTAAAGTCTTTTTGCACACAAGACTCGTTCACCAATGTATAAAATAATATTAACATCAATTATAAACTAAATGATCAAATAAAGATAAAGGGGTAGACGAAAAAGGGACATAATAACATCCGCTTAACAAAGGGTTATTAAATAAAGACAAAGGGTAATTATTTGAATTGATTATGTGCCTAAACAATGTTTATTTAAGTTTAATACTACAAAAATTCACCATGGAAGAATTATTAGTCATTATTAATCTTTAGTGTAAAGTATCATCATCAGTTCATCAATACTAGTAGTGATGAACAGAGCAAAAGTGTAACGTTCAGAACAGACTGACGCGCGTGACACAGTGGCTCTTTCACTTTAATTTAAAATTTTATTCATCAATTTTTTTAAAAAAATAATAATCAAAAAACATAATTAACCTTAAACTTGTGATAGTCAACTTCTAAGTTTCTAATTAAAACTTAGTAATATAGCAACTTACGTAATGATACCAAATGGGAAATATATTAAACAAAGTTGTCAACATTCAGAAACAAGGAAGTTAATAAATTTCCTGATCAGAGAGACTTAATTTATACAAAAAGACATACTCCCTCCATATCATCAAAGATAATTTTTTAAACTTTTTTCTTATATCCTAAAAAAATTGATTTTCTGTAAAATTTTATTAATTAATGCTAGTAAATTATAAATTTCAAAAATCATTAAATAAAAATTTAAAAGTTTGATCAATTACTATTGGTCAACAATTATGAAAATATGTTATTGTAAATAAATAATGCATTTATTGTTAAACATTAAATGTTTTTTTAATTTATATGAAAAATTCTAAAATATGATCTAGTTATGATAGAGAGAGTAATTTTTTTTTGTTGTAAATTAGCCTTTTAATTGCTAGATTTTTAATTAATAGGAAAAAAAGACAGTAGCCATGTTTTAATGACAATGGCTCTGCTTTCCAGGTTTGTTAATATATTATTACAAAAATCTTTGCTCAGACCCCAACTTGACTCTTTTGGGTTTAGCTTCTAGCTTTTTCTTCTTCTTCTTAGATTCTCTGTAGCTGAACTAGATTCATGAATCCATCAACTCGTCTCTGTATCTTAAGGCAGTAAAGGCCTCTGTTTAGTTGTACTTTACTCTGTTTTTATAAGCTCCGTGACACATCAATGGCGGAGTTCATCTGTTTATTCGGAAAGGTTCCTTTTTTTAATCTCTCTTTCGTATATCTCTTTGTGATTAAGCATTTAAGCTTCTGGGTATCTCTGCATGTATGTTTAATCTCTCGAATCTACCAAAAAAAATCTCTTTTTTTTTGGATTTCATGAAAACAAGTTATGATTTTTGAGATTGATTTCGATTTAGTACTGATTCATGTGTTGTGTCTTTGATTTAGTGTTTAGATATCTCAATTAAAGACTCTTTGATTCTGAGATGTTATTGGTTTGTAAACAGGACAGTGCAGCGATTGTTATAAAGCAACCAAAGAAATCACCGTTGTTCTTAAGGATGATAGTTTTGGTGTTTGCTATGGTTTGTGGTCTCTACATTTGCTCCGTTTGCTTGAAACAGTTCGGTTATGTCAATCTCCAAAGCTCCCAACTTGTTCAAACTAGTCCTATTGATTCTCACTCCTTACGCTTTGTTACTCGGATTCATTACCCAAAGCCACAGACTTTTAATAGGTAATAATAATGTAGTGCTATTATTTCTTCTTCTTCTTGTCCATGTGTCTTTTTGTTTTGTTTTGCTTATTGAAATCTTTGTTTTGTCTTGAACTAGAGATGAATGTGGGCATAATCCGGTGAGGTACTTTGCGATATTGTCGATGCAGAGATCAGGAAGCGGTTGGTTTGAAACATTGTTGAATAGTCATAACAATGTGAGTTCTAACGGAGAGATCTTCTCGGTTTTGGATCGGAGAAAAAACATATCTTCGATCATTCAGACGCTTGATAGAGTTTATAATCTTGATTGGTTTACGAGTGCTTCAAAGAACGAGTGCTCTGCTGCTATTGGATTCAAATGGATGCTTAACCAGGTATAATAAACAAGTAACATAACTTGAATCGTTACGGAGTCAGTCACTGAGTTCTTGATACGATTCTGTGTGCAGGGTTTGATGGTTAACCATAAAGAAATAGTAGATTACTTTAACCGTAGAGGTGTCTCGGCGATATTTCTATTTAGAAGGAATCCTTTAAGAAGAATGGTTTCTGTGTTGGCAAATTCTTATGACCGTTATGCTAAGCTATTGAATGGGACTCATAAGTCTCATGTTCATTCTCCTGAAGAGGTTTGTTTTATGTTATGTATACAAATGTTTTGTGGTTTTGGATTCTTGATTTCGATTGGTTTCTTGATTGTTTTTTTGATTCAAAACTGCAGGCAGATGCACTTTCTAAGTATAAGCCCGTGATCAACTCGACATCATTGATCCACGATTTACAAGAAACAGAGAATTCAGCTGCAAAGGCGTTAGAATATTTCAATACCACTCGTCATATCGTTGTCTTCTACGAAGATCTCATAACAAATCAAACGGTAACGTTTCAAAACAATCTTAAAGTTGTTATCTTTTGCTATAAACACTCAACACACTTAAAAAGTTTGTGTGCTTTTGTGTGTTTGGATGCAGACATTGAAACAAGTTCAAGAGTTTTTGAACATTCCTGTGAAGGATTTGTCAAGCAGACAGGTGAAGATACATAGAGGAGATTTGTCAGATCACATAAAGAACTGGGAAGATATAAACAAGACATTGAACGGGACCGAGTACGAGAAATATCTACGAGCAGATTATTAGTGTTTTTTAGCTTATCTTAGAGACTTTTTCTACTAAAAGGGTTTGCAAAATGCAAAAAAAGGGTCTTCTGTTTGAAGCTTTCTACTTCCTTAGGTTATTCTGCTCAACTACTTTGTTGAGCTTTTCCTTTTAGAACAGATATGATTTTGTTTTCTTCTTCTTTAATCTTCTCAGTGGTTGTTGTATAGGGACTGGAAAATGTATTTGCTTCTTTTTTTAGATGTCAATTAAGTTGTTCTGTGATATTTGATTTTGAGGTACATTACAGTACACATATGTTTTGTTTTTGGACTTTTTAATTTCACTATTTTCATAGATGAAATGGGCCTTGAGAATAGGCCCAAAAAGACCATTTGGATTCCCATTTTCTGCTTTGGAATATTCAGTTTTTGACCATGGACATATTCGAGTTCTTGTGACCTTCACATCACATGATTCATGTTTGTTTTTGTTCTCATCGACATTTTTTTTTACTTGTAAAGTGTAGAGAATTAAATTGTTTCACGAGTAGTAGTTTACATAATACTAACATTCATCTAACAGTTGTAAATATCACAGAAACAAGGGTACATTTACTACTAGGGTAAACTCGAACTTTTCTTTTGTTTGGTAAATAACTTATTGAGTTAGATTATAAATGCATAGAATAGAAACAAGGGTACATGGTTTCACGTGAGTTTAATGATGCACTATTCTATTCCATATCACGCAATTTTATACGACTATGTACTACTCCATGTACATATTCATTGATATGTGAGATACTAAGAGATGATACATTATTTAATCAAAGAACACAATTATGCACAACTGCAAATGGTATTTTGGCTAAACCGTATAAGAAGTTAAATTTTGCTTTTGCTATTTTGCTAGCAAAACTATAGTTACCTCATGTCTACCTAACTATCCTTAAAAATAAGTGGTTGTTTTTTTGGGCATACTTATAGGGTCTTTTATTCTGTAATTACCATCCTCTTCTTTAGTATTATGAGAAACTAGTATATCACTGAAAACTAAGGTTGTACACTTTGTACGACTAATCAAATCAGAGAGAGAATAATATCTCAGCTTTCATTATAAAGATTCACTTTGGCCTTTGGGGCAGGAAGTAACTAAAGAAGCTTCGAAATAGTGTAATTAAATGAAAAAGATGCCTATAACATACCAAAAGAAGGAAAAAGCAAGAGTGAATGTCTCTGAACCGCTAAAAATTTGAGACGGACCAACTTTGAGGTTGGAAAGGTGAGACTGAAACAGCCTTACAAATCTATGATCGTGACTTGTGATTCCTTATAAATTGATTCGTTCTGTGATGTTTAATATTGGAATAACGACCTTTTTCTATGCTATGTAATGCGACAGTTCATAAATTAGGCAATATTATTATATACTTTCTTTTATATATAAACTAATCGACCAGAATTCGAAAAGAAAACAAAGAGTATATACCAGTTGAAAATGCTTCAAGTAAGCACAATCATTATGTTCTCATCATACTTAAACTAACATGGGTTTCTTCTCATAATTAAGAGAGTTAATTGATTCCACCTTATATCTCTTTAGGTGCTTACACCTTCCAAATCACATTATTAATTATCTCGTTGATAATTAAAGAGAACCCTAGACTTCAAAACCTCCTAGAGTCCTAGGACAATCACACGTACGTGTGATTTCAAATTGTTCTTTCTATTTCTTTCGACTTCCTAGCATAGGGGATTCTTCATCTTAATTAATTTAACTTTATTTCATTTTCTTTGTTCATAAACTTCCTAAATTCACGCTTTAACAAACAACATGTAAAATCTACGACTCGTTTTTCCATTATTTTAAGTAACTTTTGTGAAAATCGTGGATAATGTATACTTTTGATATCTCCACATATATAAAATACCCTCGAGGGACACGTACAATGTCAAGTTTGTGTGTGTGTGTGTGTGTTTTTTTTTTTTTCTTTCTTGTGTGATCAAACTGTTTCTCGTCGCTTGCGTGAAATAAATGTCAAGTTTGTGTATGCATATCATTTTAATAAAGAGGTAGAGAAGTTGATTAAACGTGGATATTATATGATCAAGTCTGAAATATTTTAGAGTTACGACGACTAAATTTAAAATCAAGGGTGATTAATCACCAAGAGAAAAGACATTATTGTGTTGCCAAAATTCTCTCGTTTCTTTAGAAAAGAAGAACAACTTGTACAATACATACATTGTATTGTATAAAATATAAATAGAAGCCTGGGGTGGCGGAGGCTACAGTAGGTGTAGGTCCCTTAGTGGAAAAACTTCCCTGTGTGCAGGAGCCAACCAAATTAAAGAGCTTTCTTTCACTTTTCAACATGTCCATTCACTGATGTCAAAACAAAAAGAAAAAAAAAAAAAAGACATGTCCGTCCACTATTTTGTTACTTTTATAATCCCTTTTCTGTAGTATCAAGTGTCTGTGTAATATATGCATGCGCATTGTTCAACCAATATTGCACTTCTTCTATTTCCAAACAAAAGAGTTCTAATGGTTAATGGTTGAAACAGGCAAATTCGTTTGTATGCTAAATCAAATTTTATTTATAGTATGTAATATACATCAAGAAAAATAGAGAAAAAGATGTCGTAAACCAAATAGTCTACAGCTAGCCTGTTCCAAAAATAAAACAGTCTAGTCCACTAACAGTTTAATTTGCTCCGTTTACAACATTCATTCAATATATAATAGATGCTAGTTCGAATACATATACAATTAATTTCACTTCATCATTCACATGTTACAAAAGCGGTTAGCAAATGGGTATTATATAATACAAAAAAGATATTTCGAACTGATTCGGTAAAAGATAAAATTCGAACTGATATAATACAATCTGCTTAGATTTGTTTTTGTAAATTGCCTAAAAAATGCTAAGGGTTGAGGTGATTGACAAGAAATAGGCATAGGAATCAAATTTGAGATTTGATGTCTAGTAAGAATATTCTTTTATGTTCTAATTTGTAACAGTCAATATATGGCAATCATATCGATTCTTTTGTTTGTCAACACGGTAATTATATTGATTAAACTCTTAAACTAATATGATATTATGTCCTACATATGAAAAAGGGTTTAATTAGGTGAAGACCAAAAAAAAAATAAGTGAGTGGTGAGTGACGCGTAGGGACCATATAGTGGTTTTGTTGATGGTGATGGAGCCTTTGACATTATTCTAGTGAATCTATTGACTACTTTCACTTTTCTATATTTTGGTTTAATTATTCCCTCTTTTGATTTGTGTTTTTTTTTTTGTCACTATTATTTATTTGGAATGGTATATTCTTTGAAGCATGGCGGCGTTGTCGGACACTTGCGAGTTGGCAAGGAAACTAATAACATCCACAAACATACACCAAGTCAATAAGATGGTTCTTATATAGCGATTCTCGTCCCCTCACCTGAAGACTGGTTTCGAATTTTTAAGCTAGGGTAACATTTAGTTCATGAGATTCAAAACCAGAAGCACCTTTAGTTTCTTTTTTCTTTTTCTTTCATCTCATATGATCCTACCATTTCAGCATTATAATGACCAATATTTTTACGATGTATATATATCATTTATCAAATCTCACAAAATGTGCAAAATACAATACTATGTTGTTTTAAAGGAAAATTCAACTTACAATGTCTGAAACTTTCCGAAAACTGTAAGTCCACAATATATTTTGTTTCATATATTTTATAGATTTGTGTTCTAAGTACAGTATTATGATTGAACATTAATGATGAGAGTGATTCGAAATCAACGAAAAAAAAAAGGGTATCAATCTCTAAAATTCAAGAGTATTGTTTAACTTTGAAATCTTTTCATACAACAACAAGACATTGATGGTATAGCCAACCTTTTTCATGGGGTAGTGGAAGATCTCTATATTTGTGACTGAGATCATCTTCTTATGCGTATTATGTAAAAAGTATTATATATAAATAGAAATCTCAACATTATGCAATATATATAGTCAACATGCTTAGAATCCTATTTAGTATTTTTACATTTCACATTCGACTTTTAAAAGAAGAGAAAGGTCAATTAAAAATATCTTTTGTCAAATCATTAGTGTTCTTTAAACTCGTGTGATATTAAAATAGTCTTTCGTTTGAAATATACATTTCTGTGGTGGCTAAAGGGCGGCTCTTCTTAGCCTTTGATTTCATGTTAAACAATGAACCGATTAATTCAAATACTATTTTAAAAATTTCAAACCAAATGTAGTTATTTCCATCGTTAAAAAAAACTTTCGGAATACAAATATGTGTTGTATATTCAACAATGGAGCACTACGGGAGGTTTAGGACCGACTTTGAAATATTGTATATTATTTTCACCTTCAACAAAAATAGCAATCTACCAATATATTGGAATCTCCTTTACACAGGCTATATTGATCGTCCATTGGTAGTCTATTATAGCATTTCTGTTTACATTTAACCACGAGCAACGAAATAAAAATGCGTGCCCACTTGTTATTAATGTGTTTGAATAGATTTTATACTATTTGCATCATTGCATGTGAAAATGGAGAATTCAATAACGAACTATGTCAAAGTAGCTAGATGCTAGTAATGTCGACATATATACGAACGTTGATCGATTGCTAATAATTTTTTTAAAAAATCATCATCAAGTTATCATCTCTTCCATTTTGATGAAATTTTACATTGATATCAACAATAAA